>NC_068912.1:30718066-31018066 GCF_023091745.1 Budorcas taxicolor
CCTGGTGGTTCAGTGGCTAAGACTCCATACTTCCAAAGCAGGGGGCATGGGTTTGAATCCTGGTTGGAGAACTAAGATCTCACATGCCATTTGTTTCAACCAAAAAACGAACATAAAATAAAAGGTTTGTGTACTTCAAAAAGAGAGAGAGACGCATCCATTAAAAGGGATACATTTGTACTCTGACAATTGATTTAGAGGGATTTTAGATGAGAAACTATTTAAAATAAAAAAAGAAAAAGAGAAATCACTTTTTTAAATGACAAAAAACCTTATATTGAATATGTGTACATTTGTATTTGTCTACATTTAATCATATGAGACTATAGAGAATTGTTAACAATTAGATTGATAAAATGGTTATTTGTGGGGTCAGAATTGATGGGGTGACAAAGGCTGGGCAAAAGGAAGTCAGGGAGAAAAAAAAATTAAGAACCAAATTATTTTTTGGAAAGCTCTATATGAACCAATAATCTCACATCACAGGTGAAAAATCAAATGCAGTCATAGGGACACTAAGAGATTATATTGTGTCCAAATCAAAGAACATAATAATCACAGTGTACTTTATGCTGTTCAGATCAAATCTAACATATTGTATATGTTTCTGTATAAAATACTAAAAGTAAAACAAATATTCCGCCCCCCCCACCCCCGCAAAGAGAACTATATTTTCTTGTTATAAGACAATTGGTTAAGAATCAGGCAAGCGTAGCTTCCAGTTTCTTTTCAGCCACTTACTTAGCTATGTGACCTTGAGCAAATTACTTAATTCCTCTATGCCCTAGTTTCTTCATCTGTACAATGAGGATAATTATAGCTCCTGTCTCTCAGGATTACTGAGGATAATAATATACGCATGCCAGGACCTGGTGTCTAGGTGAAACTCAATAAAAATAATTAATGTTGTCATTGTTATTAGAATAAATATTTATTGTGAAAATTAGAATTTACACATAAGCAAACAGAAAACATAACCATAAGTTGCCTTCCAGAGTTAACTATTGTTAATTTTTGGATATTTATGCATTTATCAACGTGATCTGAAAAATCATCAAATCAAAGGACATAATAATCAATAGCTGGTGATAGCTTAGGACGAATTAGCAGTCACCAAATGTTTAAAGCAGGGTGACAATATACAGCCTTGACTTGCTCCTTTTCCTATTTGGAACCAGTCTGTTGGTCCATGTCCAGTTCTAACTGTTGCTTCCTGACCTGCATACAGATTTCTCAAGAGGCAGGTCAGGTGGTCTGGTATTCCCATCTCTTTCAGAATTTTCCACAGTTGATTGTGATCCACACAGTCAACGGCTTTGGCATAGTCAATAAAGCAGAAATAGATGTTTTTCTGGAACTCTCTTGCTTTTTCCATGATCCAGCGGATGTTGGCAATTTGATCTCTGGTTCCTCTGCCTTTTCTAAAACCAGCTTGAACATCAGGGAGTTCATGGTTCACATATTGCTGAAGCCTGGCTTGGAGAATTTTGAGCATTACTTTACTAGTGTGTGAGATGAGTGCAATTGTGCGGTAGTTTGAGCATTCTTTGGCATTGCCTTTCTTTGGAATTGGAATGAAAACTGACCTTTTCCAGTCCTGTGGCCACTGCTGACTTTTCCAAATTTGCTGGCATATTGAGTGCAGCACTTTCACAGCATCATCGTTCAGGATTTGAAACAGTTCCACTGGAATTCTATCACCTCCACTAGCTTTGTTCGTAGTGATGCTTTCTAAAGCCCACTTGACTTCACATTCCAGGATGTCTGGCTCTAGATTAGTGATCACATCATCCTGATTATCTTGGTCATGAAGATCTTTTTTGTACAGTTCTTCCGTGTATTCTTGCCACCTCTTCTTAATATCTTCTGCTTCTGTGAGGTCCATACCATTTCTGTCCTTTATTGAGCCCATCTTTGCATGAAATGTTCCCTTGGTGTCTCTAATTTTCTTGAAGAGATCTCTAGTCTTTCTCATTCTGTTGTTTTCCTCTATTTCTTTGCATTGATCGCTGAAGAAGGCTTTCTTATCTCTTTTTGCTATTCTCTGGAACTCTGCATTCAGATGCTTATATCTTTCCTTTTCTCCTTTGCTTTTCGCCTCTCTTCTTTTCACAGCTATTTGTAAGGCCTCCCCAGACAGCCATTTTGCTTTTTTGCATTTCTTTTCCAGGGGGATGGTCTTGATCCCTATTTCCTGTACAATGTCACGAACCTCATTCCATAGTTCATCAGGCACTCTATCTATCAGATCTAGTCCCTTAAATCTATTTCTCACTTCCACTGTATAATCATAAGGGATTTGATTTAGGTCATACCTGAATGGTCTAATGGTTTTCCTCACTTTCTTCAATTTGAGTCTGAATTTGGTAATAAGGAGTTCATGATCTGAGCCACAGTCAGCTCCTGGTCTTGTTTTTGCTGACTGTATAGAGCTTCTCCATCTTTGGCTGCAAAGAATATAATCAATCTGATTTCGCAAGTCAGAAAGCAACAGTTAGAACTGGACATGGAACAACAGACTGGTTTCAAATAGGAAAAGGAGTACATCAAGGCTGTATATTGTCACCCTGCTTATTTAACTTATATGCAGAGTACATCATGAGAAATGCTGGACTGGAAGAAACACAAGCTGGAATCAAGATTGCTGGGAAAAATATCAATAACCTCAGATATGCAGATGACACCACCCTTATGGCAGAAAGTGAAGAGGAGCTAAAAAGCCTCTTGATGAAAGTGAAAGAGGAGAGCGAAAAAGTTGGCTTAAAGCTCAACATTCAGAAAATGAAGATCATGGCATCCGGTCCCATCACTTCATGTGAAATAGATGGGGAAACAGTAGAAACAGTGTCAGACTTTATTTTTTTGGGCTCCAAAATCACTGCAGATGGTGACTGCAGCCATGAAATTAAAAGACGCTTACTCCTTGGAAGAAAAGTTATGAGCAACCTAGACAGCATATTCAAAACCAGAGACATTATTTTGCGGACTAAGGTCCGTCTAGTCAAGGCTATGATTTTTCCTGTGGTCATGCATGGATGTGAGAGTTGGACTGTGAAGAAGGCTGAGCGCCGAAGAATTGATGCTTTTGAACTGTGGTGTTGTAGAAGACTCTTGAGAGTCCCTTGGACTGCAAGGAGATCCAACCAGTCCATTCTGAAGGAGATCAGCCCTGGGATTACTTTGGAGGGACTGATGCTAAAGCTGAAGCTCCAGTACTTTGGCCACCTCATGCAAAGAGTTGACTCATTGGAACAGACTCTGATGCTGGGAGGGATTGTGGGCAGGAGGAGAAGGGGATGACCGAGGATGAGATGGCTGGATGGCATCACGGACTCGATGGACGTGAGTCTGAGTGAACTCTGGGAGTTGGTGATGGACAGGGAGGCCTGGCGTGCTGTGATTCATGGGGTCACAAAGAGTCGGACACAACTGAGCGACTGAACTGAACTGAAATGTTTAAAGGGCTTTTTACAGAAGAGGGGTAGACATATTCTATGAGGCTGCAAATAATCACAGCAAGAGGCAAGGGTTACAATGAGAGCTGTCCAGCAACGGAATGGGCTGCCCCACACCATAGGGGAGCTCCTTGTTACAACAAGAATAGTTTTAGCTGGCGACCATTTGTCAGAAAAGTGATGAAAGAGAGGTCAAGCTCAATGGCTTCTAAAACTTTTCCTAACATTTTATGACCAAGAAATACTTGCTGGATGTATACATATGTGATTCACAGCCTACATATGACAATTTGTGTGGTTCTTACTATTTAATACTAGGTGGTAAGAACAGTTCCAAATATATCCCATGAAAGTTAATAGGAAATTCCTAGCATAGGTCAGGTAGTACCTCTCCGTCATAGAAAGCTGAGGACGTGCAATTCCACCAATTAATCCCACTCAATATGGAGAAAGAAATCAAAGGCAAGCCTGGAAGGAGTTTATATCTTATCTTCAGGTACTGTTTGTCTGCTTTCTTAATACTTGGAGTCTCTTCCTGGAAAAAATTTCTGATCTGGCAAAAATTCATAGTAATTATTTAGGGGAAAAGAAAAAGAAGAAATAACAAAAAATAGATTAATGTAGTTGGGAAAAATTTTAAGAACATGGTGTTGATGGGAGAGAAGACTAAATTCCCTATAAGACCCACCCAAGTGCTTTTGATGTCTGACCAATTATTATCTTATTATTCTTCCTGCTATAGATACAGCCACAATTTATGTAACAGGATGTTTAAAAAGATTAAAGAGAAGCTGTAGTAGGGTTCTAAGATGATAAGAGTCCCTAGAAAATGTATTTATGGACGTTTAGAATATAAGTTCCTGTATGTTCTTAGAATAAACCATCTATTTGTTTTTCTTTTTTTAAAGAAACAAGTCAAATTTGTATTTCAATATGGCTGCTTCCTGTCCAGAAGTGATATAGAAATAATAGAGCAAAGAGAGCAAACAAATAATACAGCAAAGAGAGGATGGTGGTATTCCGTAATCCGTGATCTGTGCTGGTTTTTAATCAGGTTTGACTTTTGGGTCCAAAATATTTTATCCCTATATTACATAAATGTTTTAATTCATCTGTATTAAATCTATTCATGGGGAAACAAATTATTCTGAGACTTCCCTGGTGGTCCAGTGGTTAAGACTCCACACTTTCACTGTAGGGGGCACCAGCTCGATCCCTGGTCGAGGATCTAAGATCTTGCGTGCTGCACAATGTAGCCAAAAAAAAAAAAAAAAGAATTATTCTATTGTTCAAGCAGGAGAGCTGTGTGGAGTTTGTGATTCCAGTGACTCAACCTGAACATAATGAAAGTTAAAGAAACAATTTTTGGTAGAGGATTTTGTGAATAGAAGTTGAGATGAATCAAACTGATTTTCTGTTAGAAGAGTGTTACAAAGGTGTCTCAAACATAAAGAATGACTCATTGATATTCAAACCTCTGCCATGTGGGCGCTCTCTTATTTTACAACATAAATTGGCACTGGGTACCCCATAAAAGGGCTTTAGGGAATGTTCTCAGAATTTCTGATAGTAGTCTTATGTAAATTGTTTGCTAATGTCAACTCTTTTTCTTAGGAACCTAGGTCAATACCTTGGGTGGGGCCTTCTCTGGTGGTCCAGTGGTGAAGACGCCGCACTTCCAATGAAGGGGACACAGGTTCGATCCCTGGCCAAGGAAGATCCCACATGCCTCAGAGCAACTAAGACCATGTGCCACGACTACTGAGCCTGTGTGCTGCAACTACTGAAGGCTGAAAGCTCTAGAGCTGTGCTCTGCAACAAGAGAAACCACTGCAATGAGAAGCCCATGTGCTGTAACTAGAGAAAGCCCACATGCAGCAATGAAGACCCAACAATCAAAAATAAATAAATAACTGATTTAAAAAACACCTACTGTGGGCTTGCACACTCTCCCTCTGTACATGTGTATGTATTTACTTATTTATCATTTCTTTCTGAAATTTTTTTCTGTTGTGAGTAAGATATAGACATGATACCATTTTCCTCTAAGTACTTCAGTGTATATTTCCTAAAAACAAGGACAATATCTTTCATAACCACAGTGCAATTATGGAAATTAAGAAGTCAATACTGATTTAATAATATTATCTAATCTATAAATTAATTCAAATTTTGCTCGATTGTTCCAATAATGTCCATTAGAGTAAAAGAAAAATACAGATCATACATTGCATTATGTCAAGTATCTTTCAGTTCAGTTCAGTTCAGTCGCTCAGTCGTGTCCGACTCTTTGCGACCCCATGAATCGCAGCACGCCAGGCCTCCCTGTCCATCACCAACTCCCGGAGTTCACTCAGACTCACGTCCATCGAGTCAGTGATGCCATCCAGCCATCTCATCCTCGGTCATCCCCTTCTCCTGCCCTCAATCCCTCCCAGCATCAGGGTCTTTTCCAATGAGTCAACTCTTCACATCAGGTGGCCAAAGTACTGGAGCTTCAGCTTTAGCATCATTCCTTCCAAAGAACACCCAGGACTGATCTCCTTTAGAATGGACTGGTTGGATCTCCCAAGTATTTTTAGTCTCCTTTAATCCGGAAGAAATTTTCCACATTCTTTCTTTCATGACCTTGAAATATTTGAAGAGTTACACGTCAGTTATTTTGTAGAGAGTTCCTCAACTTGGGTTGATGGATGTTTCCTCATGATTAGCTTTAGGTTATGCATTCTAAGCAGGAATAACACAGAAGTGATGTGATCTGAGTATGTAATATCAGGAGTTGAATTGTTCTTTTTTTAAATCATTTGTTAAGGTACAGCCTGCCAGGTGTCTCTATTCTAAATTACTATTTTTCCTTTAAAGTTAATTATTTCATAGGGAGATACTTTGGGACTACATAAACTTTTTGTTTCTCACCAAACTTTACCCACTAGTTTTAGTTTCCATTGATGACTCTTGCCAGAGTCAGTATTACTATGATTGCCAAATGGTGATTTTTATAATTCTATCATTCCTACTGTATTTTTTAGTTGGCACTCTACCACAAGGAAAAATGTTCTCTTCTCTATGATTTGTTTGCCAATTTATTTATACCATTATGATTCATAGAGTCTTATTTTATTCAGTGGGTATCTGTTATTGACACTATTATGATGCTAAAATTGTCCCTGATTTGCATAGCGGTAGTCCTTTCCAACTGGCCTTTTGACATGTCTCCAAAATTCTTTAAGCTTCCTGGCTTTATGACACAATATATTTCAGGTTTTTCTTGTATTTTCCTAGCCCGAGCCCTGAAGTAAACCTAAGAAATCCTGGTTTCTGTAGTGGAGAAGAGTATTTAGAAAAGTTCAGGTTCTAAGTGTACTATTTCATCCTGGTGTGTCATAACTTGTAGGCTCTCTCAGAGGACAGGCTCAGGCTCTCTTGTTCTCTCTCTCTCTCTCATACACACACAATTATAAAACAATGTGTTCTTATCAATCATTCCAATTCCAGCCCAGTATTGCAGGGTTCATTTTAGCCTTCCCCCTTTTCATGTTACAGCTCACTTCTCTGGCAGTGAGAAATCTGTGGAACCAGTCTTGACTACTGCACTTAGCCACCCCTGCATGTAGTCGCCTGATTCTCTGATTCACTTTGGCATAATCTCCTGCCATTCTAAAGCCAACCTGTACACACACACTGATGACAGGTCCCAAAGCACCCGAAACCACTGGTGTCTGTGCTACGTTGCCAGTGCTCATTGAGGTATGGTGCTGCCTCGGCTCTTTTTTTTGGAGTAGGGGGTGCCTGATACTGGCCATTACAGACTCTTAAAACAGAAATTCCGACTGGCAAAATCACTCTTCAGCCTCAGTTTCTTCCACACAGTGACACAGCTGATCTGGAAGGGCTCACAGAGATTTTATGGAATGGACTCTTGGGTTTCACATGCCCTTGATTTTAGTTCCCTTTCCCTAGGGTTCAAATATGAATCCGGTCTGTGCCCAGAATCACTCTTCTTTCCCAACCCTACCTCTCTCCTGTTAATGGGCTCTCTCTTCTTCTAATGAACTCATTCTTAATACTTCACATACATGGAACCTTAGCAGCCAGGCCCTTCGAACATATCAGAAGGCATCAGCTTAAATTCTCAGAACAACTCATTTGTCATTTCTTAAATTATTTGCATCAACAGTTTAATTCAGAAACTCTCTTGAAGACAGAAGACAATACCACAGAAGCAATACAGAAATGAAAGGACTGCAATTTCCATCCCAAGAATCTCATCCAAGGAAAAGAACTCTCTCGTGATTCGCCTGGCTGGTGGGGACTGAAGGGAACCTGGAGAATTTTCAGTATGAAGACTGCCCTGGGCCATATTTATCACAATGACACTATTGTCCTGCCGTGCCTCTTGGAACACTACCATCAGGAAGCGAATGCTAAACTGTTTTCCCAGAGGTGCTAATGGACACCTAATCTATCATTCCTTCATTGCTGTTGCCAACTGCAGGCCTCCGGCCAGGTTAGCAAAGTAGTCTGTGGCTATGAGGCTGAAGGGTATTAACTAATTTGTGCATAAAATAAGCCCAAGCATAATGACCTTGAGGGCATTAATATTCTCTCTCTATTGAGTTAACTGGTCATAGACTGGGTGGTGGTGTTGTTCAGTCACTCAGTCGTGCCCGACTCTGCAACCCCACGGATCGCAGCATGCCAGCTTTCCCTGTCCTTCACCATCTCCTGGAGCTTGCTCAAACTCATGTCCATTGAGTCAATGATGCCATCCAACCATCTCATCCTCTGTTGTCCCCTTCTCCTCCTGCCTTCAGTCTTTCCCAGAGTCGGGGTCTTTTCCAATGAGTTGGCTCTTCAGACTGGGTATGTTTGAACATTTCCTTACTAAATGGATATTTAATAACATGCAATTACTATGAGTTGAGATAAAATCTCCTTGTTACATGGAAAATGTGCATGCAGATAATTCTGAATTAAATCCAGAGTATATTAAATCTTCAGTATCATAGACATTAACAATAAGCTCTTTACCATGGATATTGAAATTGTTTCCTTTACTAGAACGTAAGCTTCATGAGGGCAGGGAGCTTTGTCTTGCTCATTACCCTATTCTGAGCGTGAGTATGCCTGACTTAAAGTTGTGTGTGTGTTAGTCGCTCAGTTGTGTCTGACTCTTTGCGACCCCATGGACCGTAGCCTGCCAGATTCCTCTGTCCATGGACTTCTCCAGGCAAGAATACTGGAGTGGGTTGCCATGCCCTTCTCCAGACTTAAAGTTGAAGCTCAATAAATATTTGTTGAACAAATAAAAATGTTTGGTGGCATAATAGAAGAAAAATTTAAATTATTAAACTCTATCCTCACGAGGGGAAATGGGAATTGCATGCCTCCTCTCAGATGGTGAAGAATCTGCCTGCAATGCAGGAGACCCAGGTTCGATTCCTGGGTCAGGAAGATTCCCTTGGAGAAGGGAGTGGCTACCCACTCCAGTATTCTTGCCTGGAGAATTCCATGGACAGAGGAGCCAGGTGAGCTACAGCCCATGGGGTTGCAAAGAGACACAACTGAGCGACTGACACTTTCTGAAGACATAAGAAATTGTTCAAAACAGCAACAATAACAACAGAACACCATTCTAATGAGACATATCTGTGGGATGAATTCCCTTTATAAGCAGGTTAAGAGCTTTAGTTTAGATTTTATGTTGTTTCTGTGATCTAACATTTGCCCTTGAAAGGTATGTATATGTGTTTGCATCTGTGTTCCAGCAGTAACTGGCTGGTCAGTTTTAAGGATAAAGAGACATATTTGCTACTTACAGTGGTGAGGAGACTTAAGTAGGAATCATATTTGGAGGACCCATGTGCCCACTTGGACAATTCTGTGAGAGATACCTGAAGCATTTGGGTTTTGTGGACTAAATAACTGAGACTCAGAGAATGAGCCACTGGGAACAGCAAGAGAAAGTTACTGGGATGAAACCAACTCCTTGGGTACTGGTTAGAGCTTCCCAAAGTAGGTGGACAGCCACACAGCAGAGGTTAGGAAATGACAGGGTTCTCAGACCCAAGAGTGTTGTAGAAAGATTATAGAAGGGGTTATCTACATGTCAAGCATCTAGGAAAGATGCAACTAGTGTCTTGTTTGCTTTCCTGGGACTATAAGAAAGGTACTATGCAGCACTCCCATTGGCACCCTAAAACTAGGATCTATAAAAAATATCTAGCGATCAACTACAACAAATCTCATTTTATTCTTCAGCTCTGGACTTCCTCTTATGGAGGTGGTGGTGGTGTCAGGGCATTTAATTATGCTGGCCTCCCTTCTACAGTCTTTTTGCAGGTTCACTAGACTAAAACCACTTCTGCAATGAGAGATTTGCAAGTGAAATATGGACTTCATTCTGGAAGCATCAAGTCTATGTTGCCTAAGTTTCTAATTAATGAGATTAAACCGAAGTCTGGATTGGACCTCCATGAAGGCAGCTCAAAATAGAGCGCCTATCACAGATTTTGCATTGGTTAAAAAATTTTTCTTTCCTACACTGTGATTTCTTTAAGTTACTCCAGTCAATCACTAAGTCTGATAGACCTGTACTTCCTTGCGTAGTGGAGGTATGGAGAATAAAGGGATGAAACTGTACAGAGAAGTGTGCTGTGCCTCACTTTTATTTGGATGCTGCACCCATCACAGGGAACAACAGTCTGAAAAGAAAACTATCCAGGAGTTCGGGACAGTGATCTACATTGAATGGTGACTCATGATGGAGGAACTAGCTGGTGAAGAGCCTAGGATGCAGTGGGGACCTGGGAGAGTGTGTTAATTCCAACTAGAAGAGGAACAACTCAGAGGGACATGAACCAGTTCCCTCTCCTTCTTCTCCACATACACTAGAGTAAGGAGAGGGTCGCGATAATTCTAACAATAATTGTGATAACCCCTGTTCTTTCACACAGGCAATATGACTAGCTGTTACCTTGGAAAGATGTTATTAGGGGGTGGAAGATGACTATATTCTTCAATATCTTTCCCTCAGCCTAAAACAGCTTTGCACATCATTACTGCTAACCGATCATATGAAGCTTTAGCTAAAATAATCTTATTTTAGAAACTGAACAGTATCTGATCTTCATGGTCTGAGGAGTAAAGAACTTCTGAGATCAGTTGTGTGAAATCTGGACTATCCCAGACTATTTAGGACATATGGTCACCACAACTACATAGGTAAACTCATGGACATGTAATTACCTTCATATTCTTGAAACAGTAACAAGTTTCGGCCTCTCCTAACTTGGAGGCTCATTAATGAAGGATTAGGTTACTTTAACTATCTCTTGAAAACTGAAAAGTAAGGTCTAAGTGGGGGGATGCATTAGATTGGCTATGTCTTCAGTTCTGAGTGGCCTTTCTAGGTAGTCTGAGAGTCTATAGTGGCGGGATCCATATGGGAGAAGGGAGTGGGAAAGTTCCTGCTACTTTTTTCATTTCACTTTCTAATTATTAAAAATGATTCAGGAGGAAAAAAAAATGATTCAGGAGGTTATTTGCTTAGTGAAGATCAACCCTGCTGAAATGTGTTCCTCATGTTTCTTAGACCTAGATAAATGCCCAACTGCTGAACACAGTATCTTCTAAGGGATTATTCTATTATTATATTAAAGATCTACTTGGGGACTTCTCTGGTGGTCCAGTGACGAAGACTGAGTGCTCTCAATGCAGTGTGCCCGGTTCGATCCCTGTGCTAGGATCTAGGGAACTAGATCCCATGTGCCTAAAGTAAGACCCGGCATATCCAAATAAATAGAAATAACAAATATTCTTATAAAAGAGATCAATTTTCAAAATGTTCTGAAATGTGAACTAAGTGTGTCTATACTCTCCTATGATGGAGGTCAGCAAAGGTGAATGTGTGCTTTCACTCTGCTTTAACAGTGATGGCCATACTCCACTTTTCAATGTTTCTGTTGTTTCAGCCTAATGAACTTTTACCCACAAAAGTCCTTCTTTGAACAGTCTGATCAAAAATAAGGTCTTAAAAAAATTTTTTTTTAGATTGTTTACTCACAGCTAAACCTTTAGACAGAAGGCCAACTCCCAGTGGTCAGTTTCAAACAGGTTGACTTTGGGCTGAAGAGATAAAAAAAAAAAAAAACCCCAAAACTCTGTGACTTCCAAACAGACACGTGTGTGACGTCACTATACTTGACTTTGCTCTCCCAAGGTATATCTCAGAGCAGTGCTGTCGGTTTAGGAGAAAAACCTGAATGGGCAATTCTGTCCAGTACTGAAGTGAGGGGTGCAGTTGATGAAGTGCTGGCCCACAGATTTGGGTTGAAGTGGTTAGACCTGCAGGTGGGAGGAGAGGAAGTGGGGAGGGAAAGTCAGTACAGCGATGCTGTGTGCCTCCATGATCCTTTATACACAGTCTTCTGATCCCGAATGTATGTTCATATACTGTGGCTTTCTAGGTGACTTGTGGTAAAGAATCCGCCTGCCAGTGCAGGAGACATGGGTTCCATCCCTGGACTGTGACCATCCCCTGGAGGAGGAAATGGCAACCCACTCCAGTATTCTTGCCTGGGAAATCCCATGGACAGAGGAGCCTGGCAGGCTAAAGTCCATGGGGTCACAAGGAGTTGTATACAACTGAAAAACTAAAACAACAGCAACATGTTTATATATTGCTTTTTCAGTATAGGGTCAAGGGTAAGGTTATAAAGGAAAAATAATTATTGTCTTAAAAGTCTCATTCTTGTGCTTTAGAAAACTAGGCTTCTCTGAGAAAACTAATAACATTCAAATGCATACTTTGTCCAAGTAACTCTTTGGTATTTGAGCAGCCATTAGCAAAGAATAAAGATTTCTGGGGGATATTTCCTGGCAGTTCAGTGGTTAGGACTCAGTGCCTTTACTTGCATGGTTCCTGTTAAATCCCTTGTTGGGGAACTAAGATTTCACAAGATGCAGGGAACAACCGAAGAAATTTAAAAGGGTGGTTTTTTTGGTCCAAAATAGGTGGTAGAACAAAGAAAGGAGACTGAAAAACTATTTGAAAATGATCAAGTTAACTGCTGGTAAAATTCATAGATTAATTGATTGATTTTTGTAATGTCATACTTATAGGTAGGTAATATTTGGTTTTTCCTGTGGTCATGTATTGATGTGAGAGTTGGACTGTGAAAAAGGCTGAGCACCAAAGAATTGGTGCTTTTGAACTGTGGTGTTGGAGAAGACTCTTGAGAGTCCCTTGGACTGCAAGGAGATCCAACCAGTCCATTCTGAAGGAGATCAACCCTGGGATTTCTTTGGAAGGAATGATACTAAAGCTGAAGCTCCAGTACTTTGGCCACCTCATCCGAAGAGCTGACTCATTGGAAAAGACTCTGATGCTGGGAGGGACTGGGGGCAGGAGGAGAAGGGGACGACCGAGGATGAGATGGCTGGATGGCATCACTGACTCAATGGACGTGAGTCTGAGTGAACTCTGGGAGATGGTGATGGACAGGGAGGCCTGGCGTGCTGTGATTCATGGGGTCGCAAAGAGTCGGACACGACTGAGCGACTGAACTGAACTGAATATTTTGAGAACACCCAACTATTTGGAACACAGTGCAGGGACTAGATATAAATGAGTAAATAGCCATCAAAAAGCACACACACCTTGCTCCTTAGGAGTTTCAAGTGCCCTCATCAGTTCAGTTCAGTTCAGTTGCTCAGTCATGGCCAACTCTTTGCGACTGCAGCATGCCAGTCTTCCCTGTCCACCACCAACTCCCGGCATTTGTTCAAACTCATGTCTATTGAGTCAGTGATGCCATCCAACAATCTCATCGTCTGTCATACCCTTCTCCTCCTGCCTTCAATCTTTCCCAGCATCAGGGTCTTTTCAAATGAGTTGGGTTTTCACATCAGGTGGCCAAAGTATTGGAGTTTCAGCTTCAGCATCAGTCCTTCCAGTGAATATTCAGGACTGACTTCCTTTAGGATGAACAGACAGCAGAGTTTGTTCAGATCATCTAGAACAGGGGTCCACAGCCCCCAGGCCATGGTACCGGAACCAGGCCTCACAGTAGGAGGTGAATGGGAAGGAGTGAGCGAAGCAAAGTTCAAGATGCTTTGCTTCGCTCACTCACCTGCTGCTCCCCACCCCCAACTCCCATGCATGGAAAAATTGTCTTCCACGAAACAATTCCCTGGGGCCAAAAAAGTTGGGAACCACTGATCTAGAAGACAGTGCAGTTAGCTGGAGCTATTCAGCACAGATAATAACTGCTGGTTATTAATAATAATGGTAAAGTCCCTACCATTTATTGAGTGCTTATTATGGTCTACTGGGTACTGCTCTGCATAGCAGGTACAAATGTTATTCCCAATTTATAGTTAAATTTACAGGTAAAATCAAGGCACAGATTAAGTAACTTGACATGTTGTACTTAATAGAAGCAAGTTCAAACCCACCTCTGTCAGACTTTAAAACTTAAGTCTTACCTGTTTTGTTTTATTGCTGTATATTCTAATCCTAATTTTTTCTTAATATATTTTCAAAAAAAGACAAATCTATATTCCACATTGATTAAGAGCATGCTGCTGCTGCTGCTAAGTTGCTTCAGTCATGTCCGACTCTGTGTGACCCCATAGATGGCAGCCCACCAGGCTCCCCCGTCCCTGGGATTCTCCAGGTAAGAACACTGGAGTGGGTTGCCATTTCCTTCTCCAATGCATGAAAGTGAAAAGTGAAAGTGAAGTCGCTCAGTCGTGTCTGACTGTTAGCAACCCCATGGACTGCAGCCTACCAGGCTCCTTCGTCCATGGGATTTTCCAGGCGAGAGTACTGGAGTGGGGTGCCATCGCCTTCTCCGGATTAAGAGCATAGGGAACTATTAAAATGTTTTAGGACATTATGAATCTAACATATATATATGTTGGTATTTTAAAAGCTTACTTATTTATTTTTGGCTGTGCTGGGTCTTCGTTGCTGCTTGAGGACTTTCTCCAGGTTTCGCGAGTGGGGGCTACTCTCTAGTTGCAATGCTCGGGCTATTCACTGCGATGGCTTCTCTTGTTGCTGAACACTGGTTCTAAGGTGTGCAGGCTTCAGTAGTTGCGGCACGTGGGCTCAGTAAATGGGGCTGCTGGGCTCTAAAGCACAGGCTCAGTGGTCGTGGTGCATGGGCTTAGTTGCTCTGTGGCATGTGGGATCCTCCGAACCCTGGGATGGAACACATGTGTCCTGCATCGGCAGGAAGATTCCTTACCACTGAGCCTCCAGGAAAACCCTGTTGGTATTTTAAAAGTAAGTGTTAAATATCTAGAAATTTCTATTATATGGGAGAGAATGGACAATGCCTTCATTTATTCATGTGTGGGTTCAAGGAAGGTTTGATTGCATATCTTTTATGTTTGTCTTAACCATTCCTTAAAGGACCTACTTTATTTAAAATTCCTTCACCTCTGGGGTAATTAACTCATCAAGATTTGCTTGAGAATTTTCCTGGTGTTAGCACTCGAAGTCCTGCACGCCAAGAAACCACTCCCTCAGTCCTTGGAAAATCAGGATGGTTGTTCCTGTTAGCTTCACATGTGGGTGCTTTAAGGTTGTTTTTGAATGGTGGTGATAGGATCTAATGGGCTTGAGTCCTCTCTTGGGGAGAAAGACAGAAGTTGAGTTTCTGTTTTTCTGGGAGCACCTCAAGTGATGAAGAAACTTTTTCCTGAACCCTCATTTTATTTTTATCACTTTTATACTTTTCTTCTGCATCCTGAACTAAAAATCTATCTCAAAGACGCTTCCATTCACATTTCTTACCCTACCACACGACTACAAAATGGAATGAACTTAATTATTTCCCCATGTGATGACACATTACATATTTAAAGAAATCAATCATGCCCACCCCCAGTCTTTCCACCTTCAAACAACACATCTCCTAACAACTCAACATTTCTTATATTATTTTACCATCATGATTACTCTCTTCCAAATACAGTTTGATCCTGTGCTTAGTTGTTCCATCTTATCTGACACTTTCCAACTCTTTCGACTGGAGCCCACCAGTCTCCTCTGTCCATGGGATCATTCAAGTAAGAATACTGGAGTGGGTTGGTGGGTTGCCATCTTCCTCTTCCAAGGGATTTTCCTGACCCAGGGATCAAACCCAAGTTTCCTCTGTCTCCTGCCTTACAGATGGATTCCTTACCTGCTGAGCCATTGGGGAAGCACAATATTGTCATTTCTAGAAAGCTAATCAGCAGAGTATGTCACCTCCTTTGTCCAGAATCTATACTTCCTTTATTATTATTTTTTTTTTTAGTAAAAGGTGAAAGATTTATTTGGTCTTATGCTTCCTTTAATTTAGCTTAATATCATAGTATTTTTCTTGGCAATTATTAACTTAGATTGAGTTCCTATCTACTCAAACTTTCAAGCATTTTTCTCATGTGCTTCTGCTACACTGTATTGCTTATCTTGTACATGCAGTTATTTTTTTCTAGCTTGAAGTAAAGCACCTTACATTTAAGTCTGTTAAATTTTCAACTGCCTGCCTCTGCCTGCTTTTCTAAAATCACCCATTTCCAGTTTTGTTTGACTTACAGGTTTGATGAGCATATTTTCATGTCAATAATTGAACTGTTAAAAGGACAAGGCCTTCACTGGGATCTTTCCTTATGTTTATATTAATCCACTAATTAGTCTTTAGTTACAATAATTCAATTATTTGAAATTAATCTAATTTATTAGCAACAATGGAGAAGGCAATGGCACCCCACTCCAGTACTCTTGCCTGGAAAATCCCATGGACGGAGGAGCCTGGTAGGCTGCAGTCCATGGGGTCGCTGAGAGTTGGACACGACTCAGTGACTTCACTTTCACTTTTCACCTTCATGCATTGGAGAAGGAAATGGCAACCCACTCCAGTGTTCTTGCCTGGAGAATCCCAGGGACAGTGGAGCCTGGTGGGCTGCCGTCTATGGGGTCGCACAGAGTCAGACACAACTGAAGCGACTTAGCAGCAGCAGCAGCAGCATTAGTAACAGTGCATATTTACAACTTCACCCCATATAAGACCAATGTGGTAGGAGAGTGAAGTAACAATAGAAAACACTCTTTGATGATGAAGTATTTACTGCTTCTGTCAAAACTGTGGAACTGCTTTCTAGACCTCATGTTTTTTGACCAAGGAAGGCATTTCCCATCGTAATTCTCCACTTTATTTACTGGGCTTGGCACTGAGTAAGTTTTAGTTATTAAAGAAGATCAAATCTTCTATCAAAGAACAAAGATTTGGCCTTGTTAAAGATGTTCCAAAAATATATCACAGATTTCTTAGGTAAGTCCAAAAGAGGAGTTACAAATAGGCTTAGAAATACACACAGAGACTTCCAAATGTATTCCTTTAAAGGAGAGGACACTTTTCAAAAGGGTAAGTTTCACTGTGTTTGTTAAGCCATCAAAGACAGTTTAACCTAGTAGTCAAATACATTAGCTTTGACCTGGTTCAATGCCCAGTTCTGCCACTTGCCAGCTGTTTGATTTGGGGCAAATATATCAATGCCTTAGCTCAGTGCCTGGCATCTAGTGAGAGCTATAAAAATAAAATTAACTATATTTATTAAGCATCATTTTATGCTAGGCACTGCATGAAGTGCTTAACATGCTGTCTCATGTTTTTTTTCCAAACAATTCTATGAAGTGGACACTTTTGTTATCCCTAGATCAAAGGTGAGAAAAATTGAAATGGAAAGATTATGCAATTCGCTAAAGTTAAACATGGAAAAGAAGATATATATATATAAGTCTCTCTGACTCCAGACCAGGATCCCAAACACAATTCTATCCTGCCAGTCCCTGAATATTGATAAAACCCTCACTAGGTCTTAAAACTTTAAGAGTATGAATAGGAAGGATACTGACCAGCAACCAGATAGGCAGCTTCCAGGAGCCGAAAAGGTCCTCCAGGGCAAAGTTTTACTTTGATGATTCACTGGGGTGAGGTTCTGGCCCTCAGTACTATAGGCTTAGAAATTCAATTTATTATAGATTGTGGATTTATCTCCCAGAGCATAATCAAGCTTCCAGAAACTGGTATTCAAAATCAGAGACCAGTTTATTCACATTGAAAGTTATGAATAAAAACAGAATAGCCAACGGCTAAAACATTTGTGTCCTGTAACCAGCACCTGAGAATCAGATTCTAAGGGCAGGCTGCTTGCTGAGCATGGAATCAGATATGAGGGTGTCTGTTTTATGTATGAATGTTTGATAGAACCAAACTCATCCAGCTCCAAAGAGGTAATTTACTTGTCTCTAGAACTGAATAGGCCAATATAACCTCTCACTCAAAAACACTGGGATAAACACTACCAGCATTTGCTTCTTAGACCCACTTTTCTTCCTGTTTTGTGTTCTTTTTTCCTTTGGTGGCGTGGGGGATAACCAATTCTTTCCTGATTTTAGGTTAATTTTTTTTTCAGGTTACAGCGTAATTCTTCTTTTACTAAGATTTTAATTTTTATATTTATTTATGTATTTATGTATTGCTACACTGCATGACTCGCCAACCAGGGACTGAACCCATGCCCTGGGCAGTGAAAGCGTGGTCCTAACCACTGGACTGCCAGGGAATTCCAAGTGTTTGAACAACAATTCGCTGGTCCACTATACATTGATTTGAAGGTTTATATCTAAAAGAGCCACTTTAGTTCCAAGTTCTTGCTGGGGAGTCCTCTCTCTGAGGTCCAGAAGTACTGACAGCAACAATGAAAGACAAGAGCCCATCCCTCTGGTGAAAGCTGTTTTCTCCTCGCTGAAGATCTTGTTGGTTGGCTTTCTAGCTTCAGAAACAAGACAGTATTGCTGTCCGAGGTTGAATGCCAAAGAATTGATGCTTTTGAATCATGGTGTTGGAGAAGACTCTTGAAAGTTCCTTGGACTGCAGGGAGATCAAACCAATCAATCCTAAAGGAAATCAACCCTGAATATTCATTGGAAGGACTGATGCTGAAGTTGAAACGCCAATACTTTGGCTACCTGATTCAAAGAACTGACTCATTGGAAAAGACCCCGATGCTGGGCAAGACTGAAGGCAGGAGCAGAAGGGGATGAAAAAGGTTGAGATGGTTAGATAGCATCACTGGCCTAATGGAGATGAATTTGAGCAATCTCTGGGAGAGAGTGAACAACAGGGAAGCCTGGTGTGCTGCAGTCCATGGGGTCAAAAGAAGTCCAGCAACAACTAAAAACTGAAAGATAACACTGTGTTTTGTAGCTAGTGAAGGGAGAGACTGCTTGGAGGAAGATTTACATAGTTCTGCAGACTCCGCTGGCTGTGCCAGCTCTGGGTGAGTTGGGTGCACACGGTGTTAAATGATTTGTTTTTTCTTGGCTCTTTGCTGTAGGTCCAGGCAGCTACATCAACAGTAGCCTTCCTACTCCCATGCAGAGCTTCCAGAATGCCTGGGAGTCTCCTGCTGAAAACAACATGGAATGCTCGGAACTAGTGAAGATAAGGCTGGAAGCTCTACTGGGTAGAGAAATCAGCACTTAAAGGAGGCATGATCCAGCAATCCCACTGCTGGGCATATACTCTGAGAAAACCATAACTGAAAAGGACATATGTACCCCAGTGCTCATTGCAGCACTATTTACAATAGCTAGGACATGGAAGCAACCTAGATGTCCATCAATAGGTAACTGGATAAAGAAGCTGTGGCAGATATCCACAGTGGACTATTACTCAGCCATAAAAAAGAAAATATTTTAGTTTGCTCTAATGATGTGGATAAACCTAGAGCCTATTATACAGAGTGAAGTTCAAAAGAGAAAAACATCATACATTAATGCATATATATGGAATATAGAAAGATGGTACTGATGAGCCTATTTGCAGGGCAGCCATGGAGACACAGAGAGGACAGACTCATGGACACAATAGGAAGGAGAGGGTGGGACGGATTGAGAGAGTAGGATGGAAACATAGACATTACCATATGTACAATTAGATAGCCAGTGGGAGTTTACTGTATGATGCAGGGAGCTCAAACCTGTGCTCTGTGACAACATAGAGGGATGGCATGGGGTGAGAGGTGGGAGGGAGGCTCAAGAAGGAGAGGACATATGCACATCTATGGCTGATTCATGTTGATGTATGGCAGAAACCAACACAAGACTATAATTATCCTTCAATTAAAAATAAATAAAGACTTAAAGGAGGGACGCTGTGCTCAGAATCTTTGGACCCAGGGTAACTGCAGAGTTTAAAGTCAAGTAATGGATACCCCAACCTACTCCAGTATTCTTGTCTGGAGAATTCCACGGATAGAATTCTATAGTCCATGGGGTTGCAAAGAGTTAGACATGACTGACTAACACTCTCACATACAATGGATGCCTCACTACCAATGTGTGCTACATGGCAGCTGTGAACAGCAGGTGACAGGGGAAAGGGGTGTGGACAATTTCCTCTCTTCTCCTTGTGCAGGTGGGGACTTTACACATCTTCAGGGCACAGGGGAAAGGAAGGTGGTCCTGCCAGTGCAGTATCTTCCCAGCTCTAGACCACTGGGCTGCCACATTGGGAAGGTACAAGAATGGGAACCCCTGACTTTCAAGGCCTACCATTCCAGTTCTGTTCTGCAGGATGGGAAGAATCCGGGTCTACCAGACCCCAAACTTCCAGTGCATAAACACAGGACACTGGATAGACTCAAAAATAGCCACAGCCTCTCCCTGGAGAGATCTCTAAATGGTGCTGGGAGAGGGGCAGAGTGAATCAGGAAGTCAAGATACTGCTACTGATTCTTTCCACTGAAGGCCAACCAGGGGACTAGACTGTCAGTCCACCCACTGCAAATATCATGATTCATCATACCAACTTTGGGCTTCCCAGGTGGTGCCATTAGTAAAGGACTCCCCTGTCAATGCAGGAGACACAGAAGACATGGGTTCAATCTCTGGATCAGGAAGATCCCCGGAGAAGGAAATGGCAACCCACTCCAGTGTTCTTGCCTGGAGAATCCATTGGACAGAGGAGCCTGGTGGGCTATAGTCCACAGGGTGACAAAGAGTTGGACAGGACTGAAGCACTTTAGCACACATACGCACCTTTCCCCGACAATCATACATTAAACTGAAGCTCCCACCAGTGTCCAGGGGTTAACTGAGTAGAAGACCTGGCCCCTTTATGACTCCAGATTCTTGCAAGGAGTTTGTTTTCTGAACATTCCTCTCTGTACACTCCCCTCTGTCTTAATTGGCCCTACCCATTGAGGTATATTCCAGATCTTTCTCCTGTATCTTTGGCTTGGCTCAAGCCTCTGAACCCTCCACAGAGGAGACTAAAAGCAGGGAGATGGCCAAAATAGGCAGTCAGGGAAGAGCACAGGCATTCCTATTGCATCTGCTCAGTCTCTCAGCAACCCTTGTGTCAGGGGACTACTCAAGTTTCCAGGTTGAGCCCAGAGAGAGAGGCTCCCCTTCCCCACTCCCAGCGTGAGACATAGGGCAACGTTTCTCAGAGGCAGTCTTCTGAGTGCTGAAAGTCATAGATACTGGTGATGAATGTGGGTGTTATCCAGCAGCTCCCTTCTGGACATAATTCCTCGGAGCTGTCCCCTGGCTCTGTTTGAGGCAGGGTCTGATTGGCTGTACTCTCAACATAACTCCTTGTCCTTTCTCTCATTATCACTGGTTCTCACAGGAGTTGTTGCTCCTGGTTGCCACAGGTAATACCTATTATTATTGTTGCTATTTTTAACATTCTTGAGAACCAGCATTCAGGGCTGCAAGATTTCCACAAAGCCAGGCAGTAGTGACAGGCGACCACTTTGGCAAGGCTTGCTTAACTGATTGACTCAGAAACATCTGTTACGTATTGGCACGTGCAATGTGAATGTGCAGCTTGATGATGTGGAGGGAAACAAAGGTGAATGAGAAAACAAGATTCTCTCTTTCAGGGGGGTTACATTCTAATGGAGGCCTTTTTTGTTATTGTTTAGTCACTGAGTCCTGTCTGACTCGTTTGTGACCCTGTGGACTGTAGCCCACCAGGCTCCTCTGTCCTTGGGATTTCCCAGGCAAGAACACTAGGGTAGGTAGCCATTCCCCTTTCCAGGGGATCTTCCCAACTCAGGGAACCTGCATCTCCTGCATTGGCAGGTGGATTCTTTACCAATGAACCACCAGGGAAGCCCAATGGAAACCTAGGTACATCTATAAATCACTGAAATATAAGGTGAGGACAGAACGGCAGACAACAGCTGTATTCTCCAAATCTGGAAAAGTTGAAGGAGAGCATTTTCAACTATCAGGCCATCAGGCAGATGCCTGCTCATCTCCTGGGGTTGTCTAAGAAGGCATCACTAAGGTTAATAAAGTCAATTGTAACATGTTAAGCACCATAAAGTAAATATTTCATAATGCCCTATGCACCCAGGGCATGTGTATATAAAAGGGGCTCAGTATTTCATCACTTTCTTTTAAATGGATCTTTTAAATTAATGAAATGTGTTACTACCCTTCACCTCCCTTTTATGCAAGGAAAAGAAAAATAGATGCAAGAAATAGAACCTGCACTTCCCTGTTCCTCAGGGCAACTAACAAGAGAACAAACAGCGTTCAGTACCAAGAATAAAGTTGACTCATACTCTTAGGCTCTCTCTCCTTTTAGAGTGCATTGATTGAAGACTTGGAACATTCATTCTCTTAGGGAAACAGACCAAGTCGCCAAGGGAGAGAGGGTAAGGAGGGAATAGGGAAAACGAGGTGAAGGAACAGGAGGCAGTGGCTACTACACTGCCTTTGACAGTCTCTTCATCCCCACAGAAAAGACTGTTCCAGGAAATTTGTATTCTAGGCAGAGTGATAAGGATGAGTAGAAATCATATATATTCTGGCCCAACATCCTAGGGGAAGAAAGTAAGTCTTGTGACAACATGAGTATCTTTGTGGCCTGGTACCAGCCCAAGGGGCTTCCCAGGTGGCACAGCAGTAAAGAAACTGCCTGCCAATACAGGAGACACAGGAGACACATCCCGATCCCTAAGTTGGGAAGATCCCCTGGGGGAGGAAATGGCAACAACTCCAGTCTTCTTCCTGGAAAATCTCATAGACAGAAGAGCCTGGTAGGCTACAGTTCATGGGGTTGCAAAGAGTTAGACACGAATGAGCACCCATGAGCACATACCAGCCCAAGGTCCGCAGGTCTAAAAAACTTAAAAACAAAATCAACAAGAGTATAAAGTCTAATATAGAGAATTAGAAGTAAAGAGAAGAGGTGAACATTTCCCAAAGCAGGATTTCTATGAGTGCCATTAAATAACCTCAGGTCAAGAGATGAGAGCCTAAAGTCCAGGAAGGGCCCAAGGTCCATGTATAGGACAAGGACATCATATGTCTTCTACAAGTGCACCTCAAAATAGTGGCATGAAGAAAAATAGCACATAGACAGCTCTAACACTGGGATCCTGGCTTTCTAGATAAAGGAAGTAAAAAAGATGTTTTGTCCTCCAGTAAATTCACTTTTTTCTGTATCATTGCCTTTGCTATCCTTTTTCCTATTCCTATCAGTTGTCTTTACACTATTTAAATATTCATGTTTGTTTTTATAAAAACTACTTGAGGGCAGGGATAATGTGTACCTTTGCCTTTGATGGAAACTAGCTCAGTGCTTGTTCTTATTAGGTCACTAAGAAATGCTGTTTGATTTAATGTTATAGGAGAATTAGACTTCAAGAGTCAACAGCTGCAAGGGCTGGCAATCCATAGAATTTCCATGAGGCAAAGCCACATTTGGCAATTACAAGGGCATACCAGTGAAGTGAAGAGAAGCGTCAGATTTTGCAATAGTTCTGCAAATAAGATAGATTTTCTGGAGTGGCTGTATTCTCAGAAAATTATGTGCTGAATGCCAAAAAGTAATCCAGTTTCTCACTTTTATAGAGATCATGCAAGATATAATCTCTGCCAGATTCAAATGGAAAAGGGTGACATTTATAAGTTTTCTTAGCACTATATAGCATTATGCTAGGTATTGCACACGTAGAATATTTTAAAAAGTAAGATGTTATTACTGCCTTCAAGCTTAAAATCTTAACATAGAATCAGTGTGAATATACATAAACTAATCAATGTTTACACTGGAGAAGGAAATGCCAACCCACTCCAGGACTCTTGCCTGGAAAATCCCATGGACGGAGAAGTCTGGTAGGCTACAGTCCATGGGGTCACAAATAGTCAGACATGACTGAGTGACTTCACTTTCACTTTATAAATTAAACATTTTAGCACTGCTATTGGAAAATGTTTCCTAAGATGCTATCCTTTAGATGAGTCTTCAAGACCCCCAATTTTTGTGGGTCTTTACTCTGAGGCTTCACAAAGCTATTCTGTGGGCATTTGAAATATAATAAAGTTTATTGCTTTAAACCCCACCCCACTCCACCTTACTCACACCTATTTATATTTTGAGATAGCATTTCATATACTTCGTGTAACAATGTGCTTAGCTCTTAACTTCTTAATGCTCTAGCCTTTGAGCTTGAATCTATAACCCTAACTTGCAGTTTAAGCTTCACTCAAGAACACAGATTCTTCCTGCTAGAAGAGCATGAGAAAACTTAGTCACCAAAGATTCAGTCTCAAAGGTAATTGAGTTTTAAGGAGGTTCCTGCCTTATACCTCTAATCCCCAGAACTAGATTTCTTGCTGGTAATTTCCCCTCCCATGAATAGAATTACAGTCCCCAAAACTATATTCTTTTCAATGGGGTCTCTGTTTTCTATGATTTTTTTGGATGCCAACTTTCTGCACACCTGTTCTGTTCACGTTGTCTAGTTCTTGCTCGGATTAACACCCTGAGTCTTAGATTCATTTTAGACTTTAACCATAAGTTAAAACTTTCTGTATGGTCCTCAGGGGCTAGCTTTGGTGACAGAGTGACTAAGAAGGCAGTAGCTCAAGGGTCTCTCACTTCAAGTGTTTCTGGTTGCAAGGCAAGAAGAGCAAGTAAGAGGCTGCAGCTCTGTGACTGGCTCATAGTCATCAACTTGTTCATGTTCCAAACACTAGAATATATGATTTCTGCTTTAAGCCATGAGGCAAGAAAAGAAGTATTTTAGGGAAAAGGCTTTTTACAGCATTAAGTGGATTAGATAGCAAGATGATCAAGATACCTTAGCAAGATACTAAGATATTTATCAAGAAACTATATTCCTTCTGGAGAAGGAAATGGCAACCCATTCCAGAATTCTTGCCTGGAGAACTCCATGGACAGAGGAGCCTGGAAGGCTAGAGTCCATGGGATTGCAGAGTCGGACACGACTGAGCAACTAACACTAGCATTTACACAGATCAAACGAGATAACGCAAGCAAAGCAACCAGCACTGTTCCTGGCACTCCACAACCATTAGTTCTTTTTCCTCTGCATATATATTTTACAGTTAAAGTATTTTTGCATACATTAACCCCCAAAACCTTCTGAATTAGGTGTTCCCCCAAAGAATAGAGACTTGAACCCCAAAGGAGCTCATCTGAAAAACCACAGGGCTGAGAGTCAGACTCAGGTCTTCAGACACCAAAGCCAGTTCCCTTTCCCCTACACTCCAGACTGTTCTTATTGCATTGTCCTAAATTTAAGATTGTGATGGCCTGTACTGGAATGTTAACGATGGGATGGCGATCAAAGACTGATGTGAATTCCTGGGTAGCAGAGCTTTGTAAAAAAACCTTTATCTCTTTCAAGGTACATCTATTTTCACATTTTAACATTTCTTAAATTGAGACAATTGGTCTTTTTCAGTTTTTTTTTACCTCTCAGCAGGAGGAAGAGGAGGAGGAGGCAGCATGTAGTTGCTATTGTCCGCTCATCCACAAACTTGGTTGTTATTCCTGATGGCAGGACAGGATAAATAAAATCCACGGACATTTTAGTAAAAATAAATAAATAAATAAATAAAACAAAACCAAAACCATTTAAGCACCATTTACACAAGAAATATGAATCCTAATTGTTGTCTGAAAACCTTCCCTTAACACCTTTTGGTAAGATCAAGAAAGTACCAGCATCAAAACTTGTAGATTGGATATCAGGAGCTTGGAAGAAAATTACAGAAAAAAATGGTGGAACCCTGCTTAAGGAATGCTGCAGAAGACAGACTCTGAATGTGAAGACTGAACTACTGTAACATCCATTAGTTTCCCTTTTATTGATGTGCTAGTGTTTCTTATTGTCAGTCCCTAAGTTGCGTCCAGCCATTTGTGACCCCCAAGGACTGCAGCATGCCAGGCTTCCCTGTCCTTCACTGTCTCCTGAAATTTGCTCATATTCATGTCCCTTGAGTCGGTGATGCAATCTAACCATCTCATCCATTCTCTGCCACCCCCTTTCTCCTTCTGCCTTTAATCTTTCCCAGCATCAGGGTCTTTTCCAATGAGTCATCTCTTCACATCAGATGGCCAAAGTATTGGAGTTCCAGCTTCAGCATCAGTCTTTTCAATGAATATTTGTGGTTCATTTCCTTTAGGATTGATTGGCTTGATCATGCAGTCCAAGTTACTTTCAAGGGTCTTTGCTAGCACCACAATTCAAAAGTATCAATTTTTTGGCACTCAACCTTCTTTATGGTACAACTCTCATGCCTTGTCCTGGCAAAGGGGCTTGCATAACTCAGTGAAGCTATGAGCCATGTGGTGCAGGGCACTCCAAGACAGACAAGTCATAGTGGAGAGTTCTGACAAGATGTGGCCCACTGGAAGAGGGAATGGCAAACCACTCCAGTGTTCTTGCCATGAGATCTCCATGAACAGTATGAAAAATGCACTAGTGTAACATACGATAAAAATACATGCTCAAAGAAACTTAATAAGGTCTTTAATAAGGGCTGCATGAATAGAAAGCATTGCCCCATTGATTAACTTGTGGCATTCTTTTCTTTGTTAGCAGTTTATAAAATAATGATGTGCTCTACAATTGGTGGTGTCTTAAATTTGATGAGGATGGCCATGCTGTATTTGTATAAATGCTCCACAGTTTATACAGTTAGCTCATTGAAGTCATCTTAATAACCTTGTGATATTAGGAGCAAAATATTAACATCAAGATTCATTGATGGGAAAAACAAGGCAGATTAAATAATCTACTTAGCCCGCTATAGATCAGGATAAGGACTCCAAATTCAGTCATCTAGAATAAGCCTAACACTCTTTTTTTTCCCTCTAAAATTTCAAGGCTTCTATTAGTCTAAGAGTTAGCATTAAAAAAAAAAAAAAAGAGAGAGCAGACCTGACGAGAATGAATGTAATAGTTCAGGATGAGCATTAAAAATGTCTCCCTTTTGACAAGGGAAGTAATTGTCACGGCTGTAACAGTGATATATCACTCTTACAGCCTAGAACTGTGTACTAGCACACAAAAGGTGTTGGATAAATAATAGAAGTTGTATCACTCAGGGTAGTTAATGCTAGCTATCCTAGCAGTCAAACCCTGAACTCTTAATGGCTTAACGAGCAAAATTATATATCTCACACTTTGCCCTACATCTAGCCCAGGTTGGCAGGCAGTGAAGATTGCATTGTTCCATTCCACACCTTCGCTCAATTAACCAAGATGACTCAGGATCTACCATCTTGCAGCTGTACATGTGGAACATGTAACTCCTGAGGTCACTGTGAGGGGGTGAGAGGGTCAGAGGAGGCACGTTGGCTTATAACTTCCTCAGCCTGAAAGTGGCGCAAGACTTCCTTCAGGATATGAGCCAGAAGCCATTACCTGACCCTAACCTAGCTGAGGGAAGGCTGGGAAAAGCAGAGCAGCGAAGGAATATTTGGTGACTGCAGTCTATTCTACAATAGTCCTATCACTATTTCCTTGAGGACAAGAATGTTTTATTTACCGATACTCCCAAATATCTAGAATAGTATCTGGCTTATACTGTTCACGAATAATTACTGAATTAATAAATCAGTGAATTAGTAAGTGGCATATCATGTTGGTTTTCCTTGTTTCAACCCTGAATCTACTCTGAAAAGTTTCTAGATAGAATTAGATACTCAACTTCAGGTTAATATTTCCAAAACATCTACAGTCAACAAGCAGGTGATCGGGTAAGGATTTATTTGAAGTTGGCAAACTCATTCTCAAAGCAATTATTAATAGATCACATGAAATCTTTTCTATAGGAGCTTAATGATTCTTTAAATTTACCAAAATATTAGGAAACCACACTAAAGGCCAGGTAGGTTTCTTGGTTTCACTTATAAATGAACACAGACTGCAATCTTCATAAAAATGATTGCTTAGAGAGTGCAAAATAATTAGCCCTGATGATACGAATTCAGATTGGGGTGATATGAAAAGGCGAGCAGTAGTCGGGCACGGGGAACTGAACAGTAAATAACAGTCCTTTTGGCTCTGATTCAACATCTAATCTTAGTATCACCTGCCTGGTCAGGAAGGCAGAGAGTTCAACATTGATTTTCACAAAGGAACCTAAAAGTGATTATAAGAAGCGATTCATCATTCATCCAACAAATGTTTATTAAGCACCAAATATGCGCAAAGCACAGTGCTTCATGGAGATTCAGGTTCAAAAGACAGATAAGATTCCTACTTTAATGGAAATTAAAATCTAATAGAGAAGACAGACAGTGAACAATTATTATCATTAAGCATGACACAGGTTGTAAAAAGGGAAGAACCAGGTGCTACGGAGTGATAAACTGGGGGGCTTCTTCCTTTTGAGCAGTAAGAAAGTAGGATTAGGCAAGCTCTCCTCAAGAAATTGAGGTTTCAACTTAAACTCAAAGGATAAAAAGGATTTGGTGTCAGACAAATGAGGGAAGAATTCCAGATGGAGGGAATACCTTGTCTTCACAACCCTGCTAGGAAGTCACTCAGGATTAAATGCTTTATTATATAGCTTTATTATATAGTGGTAGGAGAACAAAGCGATTTAAGCAATGTTCGAAAGACACTGTTAATTAGGACTATAGGCTATGTTCCTTACCTTTCAGGGCAAGGCATAAAATTGTCTCCCTTTCCTGATTCAAAACAGTGGTTGAGCCAGTCACTCTTATAACCCACCAGGCACATCAACCAGCCACAGACTAGACTGATTTAACCGATATGAATTTGCAGCTTGTTTCTTGCTATGCAGGATGAGAATGAGCCCTAAATGGTTTTCATGCAGGAAGAGGGTGGGGTGTAGTGGTGGAGAGAGGAGCTTCATTGGTGAGAGCCAAGTGCTAAAAGCAGCTGCCTGTGACATTTCCGTCAGCAGGCCTCCCTCCTTCATTGTGTTATGAGACACACATCAGATGTTCTGGTTTATGATTTCAGCTTCAGAGAACACAACCCTCTGAGATCTAAGCTCATGTATCTCTCCCTGGCATGCTGCCTGTTCATTAACTGAACACTAAGGTCCATTTGAGACTGACAACTAAATGCTGAGACTATTGGAACCCCTTTTTCCTACCTTCAAGGAGGTCTAGGATCCTATGGAGTAGTTAAGTGTTAGGCCCAGATGCCTAGTTGCTGTACTTGCTAGAAAGTGACAAAGCACAGACTACCAAAAAGATTCTGTCCAGATGCCAGAACCATGTCAGATACAAAGTCACATACAGCTGCTGTCTTCTCCAGTTTGGATAAGCCAGAGGACAATGTATTCTCTCTCCTTTCGAAGACAGAGTAGGGACTAAACTCATGGAGGTCTCAGGTAAGCACCACATTATCCATTAGTAGACCAGACAGACCTACAGAGGGCCAAGACTTTGTCTTTTCATATTGTGTATACCTCCCCAGGTAAATTAAAGTAGAAAGAACCTATTATTTACTGGGGAGATAACAGAGGAAAGCCTTTATAGGCTTCTTTGATTCAACAGCAAGATCCTGATTTGACTGAGATGTCAGCAAATGAAATATGTTTGCATACTAACAATCTCCAAAAATTAAAAAGTTTCTGATATTCTGATCATTTAAAAATATGTTACTGTAGAGATTTCCATAAAGTATTTGTGCTGAAAACTGTTACTTGCTTCCAAAAATGCTGGGTCAGATAGTCGTTCAGATTACTTCCCCAAATTATCTCATGCAGCTATGAAAACCAATGTAAAATAAATGCCAAATTGTTTTCTTTATAAAGAACAAGATTACAAAAAAAAAAAAGACAAGATTACATAATGATGACAATAATCTGTTCTAATCTAAATGACAGCAGTCTCTGAGCACCAAGGCTGCGTGCTCTACCTTTGGGAAGCCACATTTAAATGATTTTGTGTCAGAAATCTTTTCATAACCAGATATTAGACCCAATTTGAAGCGACTTGAATTATGGATTTGCTTTGAAAGGAGTGTGATAAAGTAAGCAGTGAGGTTATATCAGGGCTTCTTAGTATATGTTGTTACCTTTTATAATCAGTCTGTGATCTTGAGGAAGGTAGATGGGTAAAAAGGGAGGATATGAGATAATTAAATCAGTATCATGAAGTTGTATTTATAGATTTTACTTCAGATGAACTATTCTGAAGATAAGTACAGTATATGAGTAATTCTGGGGGGTGGGGGGAGGGAAGCGACAATTCAAAAATAGGAAGAAAACAATTAAAAAATAATATGTTACCATGTTCTTGAGATATAGCAAAATCCTAAAATGTTTCCATCTCTTTTCTCAAACTTAAAAGAACACAGTTGCCAACTGTTCAGTTCAGTCCTTCAGTCCTATCCGACTCTTTGCGACCCCATGAATTGCAGCACACCAGGCCTCTCTGTCCATCACCAACTTCTGGAGTTTACCCAAACTCGTGTCCATCGAGTTGGTGATGCCATCCAGCCATCTCATCCTCTGTCGTCCCCTCCTCTTCCTGCCCCCAATCCCTCCCAGCATCAGGGTCTTTTCCAGTGAGCCAGTCAGGTGGCCAAAGTATTGGAGTTTCAGCTTTAGCATCAGTCCTTCCAATGAACACTCAGGACTGATCTCCTTTAGAACGGACTGGTTGGATCTCCTTGCAGTCCAAGGGACTCTCAAGAGTCTTCTCCAACACCACACTTCAAAAGCATCAATTCTTCGGCGCTCAGCTTTCTTCACAGTCCAACTCTCACATCCATACATGACCACAGGAAAAACCATAGCCTTGACTAGATGGACCTTTGTTGGCAAAGTGATGTCTCTGCTTTTGAATATGCTGTCTAGGTTGGTCATAACTTTTCTTCCAAGGAGTAAGCGTCTTTTAATTTCATGGCTGCAATCACCATCTGCAGTGATTTTGGAGCCCCCCAAAATAAAGTCTGACACTGTTTCCCCATCTATTTCCCATGAAGTGATGGGACCAGATGCCATGATCTTAGTTTTCTGAATGTTGAGCTTTAAGCCAACTTTTTCACTCTCCTCTTTCACTTTCATCAAGAGGCTTTTTAGTTCCTCTTCACTTTCTGCCATTATGCAATAAGCAGAAAGGAAGAAAGATGAGATAAAGATAAAGATTCTAGGAATTAGAAAATCCAATTATTGTTTGGATTAGAAATACTATCTGTGTACCCTAGGATAACTTCAGGCTTTATTTTTTTATGTATGAAATGAAAGGAATTGGGTTATTTCTAACTCATCCTCCAGCTTGAATAGTGCATGATTTGATCTGACAGGCAAACTCTCCCAGTTTATCATCCTTGTTTACTCAATCTCAAATTTAAAAAAAGAAGTCACTTACCACAGATTCTTAAAACAAAATAGCTCTCTCTATATAGAATGTATTCCTTTTTTTGAGAGTCATAACATGACTTAAAAACTCTATTGATAAAAATTATCCAACTAAAGATATAAAGAAAATAAATGCCACCCTATTATCCCATCACTGAGGAAAGATTTTCTTAACATTTTGAGTTATAATTTTCTAACATTACTTTTGCGCCTGTACTTTTACACATATTTACTTAAAAAGAAAACCGTCATAGCTTTGTACTTAGTGTTTTGAAAACTGCATTCCTTAATAATATATCATAAATATTTTGCATATTTTTCTAAAGCATGAATGTTTTTCATGGCTGCATTCGCAATCCATCATCTAGAAAAATCACAGTTTAACTCACTTATTCAACATCTAGGTTATGAATAGTCTTTATTATAAATTACACCATACTGAACAAATTTGTACAAGAAAACCTGATTATTTCCTAAAGATAAATTCTCATAACTAGCATTATTTCTACTAGCAACGTTATGAGAGTGCTGGTTTCCAGTTCCCTTTGAGAGTTATGAAACTAATTGTAACTTAAATATATCTTTGCCAATATGCCTTGTGAAAAACTCTTATTAAAGTCCTGGATTTTATAATTCAGAGACATTCTTATCGATATCCATATCTGGTTATTATTCAATACTTTTCTGTATTTTGCTGTGGTCACTTGCATTTCTTTTTTTCAGTTAAATATCTACTCTAGTCTTTGGCCCATTTTCCCACTCACCACTTTTCTTTTTGAGATGTTCTCAAATGCCTCATTGTTTTTGATGGGGTAGATTTTAGAAGGTGCCCTGCAGATTCAGGGAGATTCAGGTTTTTTTAATTTATTTACTTTTTATTGAAGTATAGTTGATTTACAATGTTTTACTTTCAGGTGTACAGCAAAGTGATTCAGTTATATATATATGTCTATATATATATACTTTTTCAGATTCTTTTCCATTATAGGTTATTACAAGATATTGAACATAGTTTCCTGAGCTATACAGTAGGTTCCTGTTGCCTATCTATCTTATATATATATATTAGTATGTATCTATTAATCCCCAAATCCTAATTTATCCCTTCCTGCCCTCCTTCCCTTTTGGTAACCATAAATTTGTTTTCTATGTCTGTGACTCTATTTGTTTTGCAAATAAGCTCATTTGTATCATTTTTCAGATTTCACATATAAATGATATTGTGATACTGGTCACAACCTACAGCATAATGACTTGATTTACATACACCATAAAATGATTATCCCAATAAATTTAGTGAGCATCCATCATCTTATATAAATACAAAATTAAAGAAATAGGAAAAAAATGATTTCTTTGTGATGAAACTCTTAGGATTACTCTCATAAGAACTTTCATATATAAATAAAGCAGTGTTAATTATATTTACCATTTTGTACATTACATCCCTAGTACTTATAATTGGAAGTTTGTTCCTTTTGACTGCCTTTGTCTAACTGCCTCTTCTCCAAACACCCTGCCTCTGGTAACTGTAAATCTGATCTCTTTTTCTGAGTTCGTTTTTGAAGTATAATTGACCTAAAACACTACCTTAGTTCCTGTTCTACCACATAGTGATTCAATATTTCTGTACATTTCAAAATAGTCACATGATAAACCTAGTTACTACCTGTCATCATATACAAATACTACATTATTATTGACAATATTTCCCACTCTGTACATTTCATCTCCATGACTCATTTTATTTTGCAGCTGGAAGTTGGTACCTCTTAATCTCCCTCATCTACTTCTCTCCTCCCCACTGGGAACCACATATTTGTTCTCTAAATTTATGTCTCTGTTTCTATTATGTTTATTTTTTTAAGTTCCACATATAAAAGAAATCATACAGTATCTGTCTTTTTCTGATTTGTTTTACTTGGCATAAGACCCTCTAGGTTTATCTATGTTGTCACAAATGGCGTTATTTCATTCTTCTTTATGACTGGGTAATATTCCATTGTGTGTATACCGTAAGACTCAGTTGTTTTTGAAGATCAAAAATCGCCAAAATTATGGTCCCAGATCAAAGCTTCAATTAATGTTCTGTCTTTTACAGTTTTCCTTTTATCTATCCACAAATAATTTTATAATTATGTTTCACTTTTTAAATCCCAAACCTACCAGTAAATAATTTCAAGACCCTATCCTGAAGCACCTTTTCCATTAACATTTTAATAATGAAATACTCTTAAGGAGACATTAAGACTTCATTAATTTTTTGCATTGAACAGTAATAAATTTTAAACATTGGTAAGCTGGGCTGGAAGAAGCACAAGCTGGAATCAAGATTGCCAGGAGAAATATCAATAACCTCAAATATGCAGATGACACCACCCTTATGGCAGAAAGTGAAGAGGAACTAAAAAGCCTCTTGATGAAAGTGAAAGAGGAGAGTGAAAAAGTTAGCTTAAAGCTCAACATTCAGAAAACGAAGATCATGGCATCTGGTCTTATCACTTCATGGGAAATAGATGGGGAAACAGTGGAAACAGTGTCAGACTTTATTTTTTGGGGCTCCAGAATCACTGCAGATGGTGATTGCAGCCATGAAATTAAAAGACACTGACTCCTTGGAAGAAAAGTTATGACCAACCGAGATAGCATATTCAAAAGCAGAGACATCACTTTGCCAACAAAGGTCCATCTAGTCAAGGCTATGGTTTTTCCTGTGGTCATGTATGGATGTGAGAGTTGGACTGTGAAGAAAGCTGAGTGCTGAAGAATTGATGCTTTTGAAGTGTGGTGTTGGAGAAGACTCTTGAGAGTCCCTTGGACTGCAAGGAGATCCAACCAGTCCATTCTGAAGGAGATCAGCCCTAGGATTTCTTTGGAAGGGATGATGCTGAAGCTGAAACTCCAGTACTTTGGTCACCTCATGTGAAGAGTTGACTCATTGGAAAAGACTCTGATGCTGGGAGGGATTGGGGGCAGGAGGAGAAGGGGACGAGAGAGGATGAGATGGCTGGATGGCATCACTGACTCGATGGACGTGAGTCTGAGTGAACTCCAGGAGTTGGTGATGGACAGGGAGGCCTGGTGGGCTGCGATTCATGGGGTCGCAAAGAGTTGGACACGACTGAGCAACTGAACTGAACTGAACTGAACCGAAGCCAATACTGGATCAACTAGAAGAATACACATTGCAGGTGTTCAATTTTTAAATGTACAGCCTCCTAGACTAGATCAAAATTATGATGGCAGAACAGAAATATTACATTCAGGTATTTGACAATTTGACTCATTTTATGTGAGTGGATTGGCTAGGTAAATAGAAATATAAACACCTTGGAAGCGGCTCCCATCTAGCCATTTCATTAGAACTTTTTGAAAGACCAAACAAAAGGCTTTCAGTGTTCCTGACAAATGTGATGCTCTCTTAGACACCTCAGAAAAAACACTAAGCTAGAAACAATGGAAACCCACAGAACCCCCTTAGCTGGACTCTGACTTACTGGCTGAGCAGGTTATTGTTGATAGTTTATCATTCCAAAGAACAACCTGTAACACCATGTACAGAATCACAAAGCACATCTTTACATCGTTTATTGCCCTTTTACCTTTTTCTGAGCCTATATAGGTTCTTTCCTGAGCATATATCTACTCTTATTCTCTTTATTCTTAATTTTTTTGGTTGTTGTTTCATGTGTATATTTATAATTTATTTTTTAGAAAAGGTAGAAGTTTGCGATAATTTTTTGATTCTGTAATAAACAGCACCCTGTTAACTTAAGGAAATCAGTTCAAGGTCTTTTCTGGAGCTTTTTGGGGGGGCTGTGTCGGGTCTTAGTTGTGGCATGTGAGATCTTGCATTGTGATACATGGACTCTCTAGTAGTTGTGGAGCGAGGGCTTGGCTGCTCTGCGGCATGTGGGATCTTAGTTCCCCGACCAGGGATAGAACCCATGTCTTGCATTGCAAAGTGGTTTCTTAGCCACTGGAACACCAGGAAGTAATTTCTACTTCCTTATCTTTTTACTATAACTTTAATATTGAAATGTGTTGGTCATAATATTGCATTGAATTTAATGTGCCCAAAGAACAATAAATCTTATAAATTAGAAATTGTTAAATGAAAAAAGGAGAAGTGCAGAATAGTATATTACATTATGCTACCATAATATGCATATATTAAAAAAACTATGGGGCTTCCCTAGTAGGAATTCAACAAATATGGAGTGAATAAATGGATGAATTAAGTACAGTGAATGTCTTAAACATGCACTTGGATTACTAAAGCTTTGTGGAATCTGTAAGTATAGCAGTGGTATTGCTAAAATGAATGTGCCTAAATGGTAGCAAACTTTCTGTAAACGTCTTCAGAAACAACAGAAGTGTGGAACAACTAGAAAAAGTGCTTTGGTTAATAGAAGAACAACATTTTTATAATTGGTTCTAGGCTAGTGCTTTAAACATTCCTAAGTAAACAAAGCTAGATTATCTTCCATCCGCCTAAATCTATGAAATTACTACTCATTGGAAAAAACACCTCTTGTGATCTAGAAGAAGATGCATTAACTCTACTATTAAAAAGTCAGGTCCCAAGCTTATCTAATGGCAGTTTTATCAAACTTCCTGTCACTGCTAAATGGTAAAATATCATAACTGCATGAAAACTAAATGGCTTTTTAAGAAGAAAAACAAAGACATTCTGAATTGAAGGAAAAAACTATTGTCATTTTGCTAGATTCTAAATTGAACCAACCTATTACTCTTTATTACAAGTGATAGGGGACTTTTATGTATATAAATATATCAGTTCAGTTCAGTTCAGTTGTGTCCGACTCTTTGCGACCCCATGAATCACAGCATGCCAGGCCTCCCTGTCCATCACCAACTCCCGGAGTTCACTCAAACTCATGTCATCGAGTCGGTGATGCCATCCAGCCTTCTCATCCTCTGTTGTCCCCTTATCCTCCTGCCCGCAATCCCTCCCAGCATCAGGGTCTTTTCCAATGAGTCAACTCTTCGCATGTGGCCAAAGTATTGGAGTTTCAGCTTCAGCATCAGTCCTTCCAATGAACACCCAGGACTGATCTCCTTTAGGATGGACTGGTTGGATCTCCTTGCAGTCCAAGGGACTCTCAAGAGTCTTCTCCAACACCACAGTTCAAAACCATCAATTCTTTGCGCTAAGCTTTCTTCACAGTCCAACTCTCACAACCATATATGACTAATGGAAAAACCATAGTCTTGACTAGACGGACCTTTGTTGGCAAACTACTATCTCTGCTTTTCAATATACTATCTAGGTTGGTCATAACTTTCCTTCCAAGGAGTCAGTGTCTTTTAATTTCATGGCTGCAATCACCATCTGCAGTGATTTTGGAGCCCCCCAAAATAAAGTCTGACACTGTTTCCACTGTTTCCCCATCTATTTCTCATAAAGTGATGGGACCAGATGCCATGGATGGAATTCCAGTTGAGCTATTTCAAATCCTAAAAGATGATGCTGTGAAAGTGCTGCACTCAATATGCCAGCAAATTTGGAAAACTCCGCAGTGGCCACAGGACTGGAAAAGTTCAGTTTTCATTCCAATCCCTAAGAAAGGCAATGCCAAAGAATGCTCAAACTACCGCACAATTGCACTCATCTCACATGCTAGTAAAGTAATGCTCAAACTTCTCCAAGCCAGGCTTCAGCAATATGTGAACCATGAACTTTCAGCTCTTCAAGCTGGTTTTAGAAAAGGCAGAGGAACCAGAGATCAAATTGCCAACATCCGCTGGATCATGGAAAAAGCAAGAGAGTTCCAGAAAAACATCTATTTCTGCTTTATTGACTGTGCCAAAGGCTTTGACTGTTTGGATCACAATCAACTGTGGAAAATTCTGAAAGAGATGGGAATCCCAGACCACCTGACCTGCCTCTTGAGAAACCTGTATGCAGGTCAGGAAGCAACAGTTAGAACTGGATATGGAACAACAGACTGGTTCCAAATAGGAAAAGGAGTAAGTCAAGGCTGTATATTGTCACCCTGCTTATTTAACTTATACACAGAGTACATCATGAGAAATGCTGGGCTGGGTGAAGCACAAGCTGGAATCAAGATTGCCGGGAGAAATATCAATGTCAATATCAATATATAATATACATATCATAGAGCCACAGCTATTGAGCCTGTGTTCTAGCGCCGGTAAAGCCTCTGCCTGCAACACGGGAGACTCGGGTTTGATCCCTGGGTCAGGAAGATCCCCTGAAAAAGGAAATGTCAATTCACTCCAGTACTCTTGCCTGGAAAATTCCATGGGCTACAATCCATGGGGTCGCCAAGAGTCCGAGATGACTGAGCGATGTCACTTTCACTTTGTCATATATATATGGCATATATTTATTGTCCTGGCCAATATTTTTCTAAAAAATTATCCAAGGTAGAGCAAGCAAAATTCAAATCAACATTTTCATAGTATCTCTTACACAGTGAAACTAATCAAGGATTTATACCAAATACAAAGTTACTTAAGGCTCTGTTTGCCGCTTTATATAGGATAACCAACTGTATTGTGCTATCACTCAGTCATGTCCAACTCTTTTTGACCCCATGGGCCCAGGGCCCTCTGTCCATGGGATTTCCCAGACAGTGGGGTAGAGTGGGTAACCATTCCTTTCTCCATGGGATCTTCCCAACCTACGGATCAAATCCAGGTCTCCTTCATTGCAGGCAGATTCTTTATCATCTGAGCCAACAGGGAAGCCCAGCTGCATACTCAGGTCAAGTCTTGAGGGTGAGCATGAATCTAAAAAGTGACAGTTTATTGGAGTCAAAATAATAAAGAGAAGACATTGGAATTCTAGTTATTCTTGTTGAGGGAGTGAAGGCTGAATTGTGGAATTTATGGGAACACAAATTTTTAAAGCATTTTACCGGAAAAATACAGTAAGACTCCTATGTATGAACTTTTAAGTCGTGCATTTTCACAGATGTGAATCTGTCCAAAATGTTCACATGTCCAAAATGATGCAAATTAGTTCACGTGTCTGGCTTACATTGTCATTGTCACATGTGGACATCCTCTACAAGTGGTGTGCTTTTGTGTACTTTGCCATACAGTATTGCATAGAGTACAATAGTACCGTAGTACAGTATCTTTTGGGCTTCTCAGATGGAACGAGCGGTAAATAACCCACTTGCCAATGCAAGAGACATAAGAGATGCGGGTTCGATCCCCAAGTTGGGAAGATCCCCTGGAGGAAGGCATGGCAACCCTCTCCAGTATTCCTGCCTAGAGAATCCCAATGGACAGAGGAGCCTGGTGGGCTACAGTCCATAGGGTTTCAAAAAGTCAGAAACGACTGAAGCGACTTAATACACATGCACAGTACCTTTATTTCAAGCCCAGGATGTTTGGAAGCAAGCATAAAAGCAGCAGGGATATAGCTGATAGTACTGTACTTTTCAAGGTATTGTAAGATTTTTAAATGTTTTATTTTTTGAGTTTGTCTTTTATGTATTATTTGTGTGGAAAGTATTATAAATGCATTACAATACAGTACTATATGGTTGAATTGATTGCATTAGTTGAGGACCTAGGCTAACAAACTGGATCTACAAACTCGCTCTCAGAATGGAACTCATTTGTATACCATAAAGACAATCGGATAAAAGTAGTTTTACATTAAGCAACTCTACACAATATGCTAACAACAGTGCCTGGCACAGAGGCTGTGTTGTATAAATGTTAGCTGCTTTTTACCATCTGACACCACTTTGAAATATCAACCAATCTGTATTAGCCATATACATATAGGTTTATATAAAGCAATCTGTGTGATACCAAGAGAAGAAACAGTCCCTGTTGGAAGAAGTTTATAGAGATACACTATGAAGGAGAAAAGAAAATTAAATTGTTCCAGAAAAAATAATTTCTTTGAGGTAATGTCCTTTGCCAGTTCAGCTTGAGTTCTGCATCAAAGGCTGAGAAAAGTTCATAGCCTATTCTTTCCCAAACAAGCTTAAAACAGAGATTACTGATATTTAAAATAAACAGAAATAAATTATACAGTAATAACGTATTGCTTTTTGACAATTCTCATGTCATAAAACTTAACTGAATCAAAACTCCATAAATAATTTGAATATAAGAATAAAAAATTCATTTTTTGGGATCTTCCCAGCCCAACATTGAACTCATATCTCTTGCACTGGCAGGCGGATTCTTTACTACTGAGCCACAAGGGAAGCCACAGGCTTTCTTAATCTACCTTAAAACATAACCTTTCCTTTCCTCCCCTCAGCTTTGAAACTTAATTTGCTTTGCTGACCTGAGGAAAAGCTTTCTATATTAAAAAAAATGTATAAATTACATCACAAAATGTTCATATGGCTATCTAATACTCTCAAGATATTTCCTGAATCCTGCGACTTCTGCATTCTTAATCATAGATAACACATTAGAAGTTTGGAATGCCTGAATTTTAAAGTATAAAGACTGCATGCATTTTTGTTTGAAGTCCTTAAAATTTCAGGAGAGCCACTTACAGCCTAGAAGAGTCCTTCCGTTGGATAGGCAAAGCCTATAAATATGTAATGTTTTAAAGAGAGAGCAGAGATCTAAGTCTTCCAGAGGAGGGAGAGCAAGATACGGAACCTAATTATCAAGTCAAAGCTTTTTCCAAGATAATCATGTGCCCCTGGGAAGAAAATAGGAAACGAAACATTACACTTAATTTGGATTTGGAGGTGGCCTTCCTAAGCAATTTATTAAAGTGTAAACAATAATTATGTAGAAAGAACCTGGTGAATAAATATAATTATGAGACTTATTAATTCACATTAATTAGTGGGGCAGCTAAACTGGATTACATCGAGGTTTGAGTTATATAATAGAAATACTAAAACTAAAAACTCCCTTGTTAGTCTATCTGCTTTTCTTTCATCTCCATGTTACTCTGTATACAGCTCACCTGCTACGTGGCGGAAGCGCTTTCCATGAAGAAACAGCATGTACAATGGCTAAGGCTCAGGGTTGGGACTATAAAACAGCCATCTAGTCCCTTCCCGCCTCTTACCTTCCTCATCCCCATCCCTCCCTATGACCTCAAAACTTTAGATAAATGAAATAGTCCAGCACTTAAGAGCACAAAGCTACGAATTAGACTAAGGTTTACATCTCAGCCTTATAGTAATTATTACTATAAAATTACTCACTTTCTGACGAAGCATACGAATAGCTTAATAACATACATGTAAGTTTGGGGGAATAGGATAAGATTTTCCTAGATTATTGGTGGAAGGTCTTTGTTAAGCTTAGTTGCAGCCAACAAGAACTCTTCCAGTAAGTCCCAGAGTCCTTTACCTCACTTAACCCACCAGATTCCATAAGTGAGCCTGGTAATCAACATAGTCTGCATTATATATTCCCATGTTATGGCTAAAGCATATTTGGGCTGTATTTCATGCATATGTCTCATCTGGGCTGGTCAATGAAATGACTAGCAAACCAGAGGGGACACATATGAAGTTGGAAGGCTCCAAGATTAATCTATCTTTTCACTGGAAACAGGAGCAAAAAACTCATTATTGTAACTTCTTCAGATCCTGGTTCCTGGTGATGTGGTTATGGCAAGCATCCCTGAGACAAAACAATGACAGAGTGGTGGAAAAACAAAACAAAACAGCTGCAGTAGAATGGCACACTCTGAGCTTGGTAAGAGTTAGTGTACTTCTGGTTTGGGGACACTTAGTAGACCAGCTATCCTGGAGGTAGGTATCATGGAACAAAGGATATTCCACTACAAGATATTCCAGTTTCTTTTTTGCTACTAGATTAGAAGTGGTAAACAATAAGAGGCATTATGTTTATGAAGACTTTAAGGGGGCTATCTAAAAGCAAGATAAAATTAAAATCCTCAGCCTGAGACCATGAGTTTGAGACACTAGAGAGAAAATAACTCATCTTTAAGCAGTTGGTTTGGACTACAGGGCTGAAGGCTGTCCACTGCAAAGAATGAAACAGACCATTTCAGTTACTGTGGCCATGGTGACCAAAATGGAACCATGGACCTGGGATAGGAGAAAACTGTGGATGAAGTTATAAGGCAATCCACAGGGTCTCTTAAACTTGAATCCTGATCTGCCAAAGATCATAATAATGGAAGGAGATTCTTCTCATAGGGAAGGGACTGTCAAACCTTTGTCATGAAAACTTTTGTTCTAAGATTTTCCTTGAAGATCTTTCTTAAGTCATCACTGACACCATGGGGAGGATCTTGGGGCATGGAAGGAACACTCCCCCTTTTGCCTGCTTCTTAAATACTTCAGCAGAGACCAGGCTGGAACAGACTATCCTGCTGCAATATTTGTTTGCCCTATTCCCCATCTGCCTACCCATTACTTACTTTCTAACCCCCTCTACACACACAATTTTGTTTTCCACTTATTATTAAAAATAGTTCGGAATTTAAAGAATTCTATTTTCTTTGAATTACTGAATAACGTTATGTAGAAATGTCAGGTAAACTTGTACTGTTAGTGCTATATGGGAAAATGTTTCATTCGAAAAACATGAACTCCGATGTCTAGATAGATATGAACTCTTTCTCCATGCTGCTCACCATTTTTCACTATCTTGGTGGGGGCGGTGGTGGTTTAGCTGCTTCAGTTGTGTCCGACTCTTGAGACCCCATGGACTGTAGCCTGCCAGGCTCCTCTGTCCATGGGATTTCCCAGGCAAGAATACTGGAGTGGGTATTTCCTTCGCCAGGGGATCTTCCCAACCTAAAGGATGGAACCCGGATCTCCTGCATTGCAGGCAGTCTTCACCAAATGAGTTACCCAGGAAAGTCTTTACTATCTTACAGTGAGCTGATTACCTTTTCTTAGTTCTTGAGGGCTTTTCAATTTGAATCTGATTTAGATGAAACATGACTGAAGTTCAAGGGTAAGTACAGTGATGTTTCAATAAGCAGACTAACAAAACATGAATATTTACCTTCATTTTGGGGTCTCCAGGAAAACCTCTTTGCCTGATTAATACTAGGAAGCTCCATGGCAGAGGCCATTTCCCCAGCATCAGTGAGGTGGATCCTCAACACTTCTTAACTCCTCTAAGTCCAAACCCTAAGAAGGTAAATCCAGAAGTGCCACCTCACCTGTTCCATGTTCCAGGTTTTCCTTTTTTTTTTTCCAGGTTTTCCTGTGTGAGAATTCTCTTCTTCTTTGAGCAACTGATGATGGAAATCATTTACCTTATTTAGGAAAACCTTTATACCCTATCCAAAGGAGTATGGCCTTATTCTACAACCTCAAAAAATAGGCCTGTCGGGGTAAAATACAATAGGCATGACATCTGAACTGGGTGTGGAGAGGCTTCACTTTATTAATACACAGCTCAGAAGCAGTGTTGGTAGCCCCCGGACTTCACCTGGGCACAGGTGTCAGAGGTACTGTATGGTGCAGGGCACTGCGGAAGATTCAGGGTTCTCAGAGGTCACCACAGATTGATTTCTGTGCTTTATTCAAGCCTCATCTTGTTCACCAGTGCAGCAGTATCAAGGTCCAGTTAGAACAACCAGGCCTGGCTCCCCAGCCAAGTGGATACATAAAGCTGATCATTATGACCTAAGAGGCTTCCCTCTCCTTCATGCAACCCTCTCCTGACTCACACTAGGTCTGAGGTACAGATGTTCAGGAGTTCCAACTGCCTGCTGCTGCTGTTGGATGAAGGCTATAAGAAGAGTCCAAGTACTCTTACTGAAGGATCTCACAGCATGGAATGTACGTGCCAGGACACCTAGAACTTTCTGGAATACAGGTGATCTTAAAATTTAGCTGTTCAAAAAGATATCCCAACATCTCCACCCCCAATTTAGCTGCCCAGAGATTCACAACTATTCCAGATTCAGATAAGCAGGGGTTGGTTCTCTTTGAACTTTCTAGCTTCAAAGGCAGCTTTTATGGCCAACAGATTTTTGGTAATGATTGTTTAGCTGTGGTAGAAGCAATTTAGAACATGGTCTTCCTAAGATGACCTTCAAAGTCTATTGATTAGTCTTCTATGGTATTAATAAGTAGCAAATGACCATTTCTACTCATGTATTTATAGCCTAGGCTAAGTCGCTTCAGTCATGTCTGACTCTTTGCAACCCTATGAACCTTAACCCGCTAGGCTCCTAGGTCCATGGGATTCTCCAGGCAAGAATATCGGAGTGGGTTGCTGTGCCCTCCTCCAGGGGATCTTCCTAACCCAGGGGTTGAAATTGCATCTATTTCTCTCCTGCATTAGCAGATGGGTATACTGAGAACCAAATAATAACTATTTTCTGTTAACTCCAGACAATGTTAATTGTGTGACTTTGGGTTACTTAACCTCTCTGTATCTGTTACCTCTGTAACTCTGAAAGTGTTAATCACTCAGTCGTGTCCAACTCTTTGCGAATCCACGGACTATAGCCTGCCAGGCTCCTCTGTCCATGGGATTTTCCAGGCAAGAATATTGGCATGGATTGCTATTTCCTTCTCCAGGGCATCTTTCCAACCCCAGGATCGAACCCGGGTTTCTTGCATTGCAGGCAGAGTCTTTACCATCTGAGCCACCGGGTCTGTAAAATGGGGATTATAATAGTACCCAGTCCATAGCATTTTTATGAGGAGTAGATGAGTTAATATGAGTAAAGTGCTTAGATCAATCAATGCCTGGCATATAACAAAAGGGAGGGAGGGAGAGAGGATAGAAGAAGGGACAGAAAGAGAGAGGAAAAAAGAAGGAAAGAGCAAGCTCAGGGTCAGCCAAGATCAAGAAAGTAGATAGGGCTGGTAAATACGTAGGACCATGCCTAAAACAAATGCTTGCTAGGAAAGATCATAATCAGTGATGGAGATTATGAGGTACATTAGCCCAAATCAGCCTGTGCTGGCAGAGGCAAGGAGACAAGTCACATCAGACCACTGAATGGGATGACGATATGGGAAAAGGACTTTGGAAAAAAGAGCCTCACCCAATTTGGCTGAAATCAAATTGAATTAAGAGGATAAACAGGTCAAAAAGGAATATTCTTATTCCCCATTTGGATAGTTCTGTAAATTTCTCTTCCTATATTCCCAATCGAAATACTATAAATTTTAAATGGGGGAACGTTTTTAATCTATTAAGTATTCTTGTGTTTTAAAAGAATGCTTTCCTGTTATTTCCTATCTCACAGAAATGATGGAATAACTGAGGGAATGGAAGTGAAGTATGCAGCTGAATTCCAGAAAAAACACGGTAATTTTATTCTTCTCCTTTTCCAGATAAAAAAATTGAGTAGCTTTCTCAGTCTGAATAGTAACTAGTTGTTTTGAACCTTCAAAATTTGCGTTTTCTCATTCTATTACTAATTTGTGAAGTTATAACTCTTACCTTGAAATCTTCAGAGGTTTTGCTCACTTATTAACAAGCTTGCAAACAGTCCATCAACATTTAAGATAGAAAAGTCTACCTGGAAAATTTTGTGATAGTCAAAAGCCACTAGAGAGCACCATACCTTCCTTCTTTGATTTTGCAAGACCCTGTGATGAAATGCTTTTATCTTAAAAATTCCTTGGTACAATAACTTTGAGCCTAGATATCTGGTTCTTCTGATCATGCCACTTATTAAATGGGTGGCCTCGGAAAAGTCTTTTAGCTTCCCTGGACCTTAATTTCCTTTTCTGTAAAATTAGGGAGTTATGCTAAATGATCTTAAACCTCCTCTCAGCTCTAAATTTCTGATCTTACACTTACTAGTTTACCTCTTCAATCTCATGGATTAACCAGGAAGAAAACCTGGCAGAAAAGCAAGAATTTTACCTGTATCATTTCATCACTTTTGCCAGCTCACCCACCTGTTTTTACTTTTTCAGCTAAGAATCTTGGAATTGCTTTTTTTTTTTTTAATTGGAGGATAATTGCTTTACACTGTTGTGTTAGTTTCTGCTGTTCAACAATGTGAGTCAGCTGTATGTATACATATCGTCTCTCCCTCTAGAACCTCCCTCCCTCTCCCTCCATCCTGCACCTCTAGGTCATCACAGAGCACCAAGCTGAGCTTGCTGTGTTATATAGCAGCTTCCCACTATCTGTTTTACACATGGTAGTGTATATATGTCAATGGAATTGCTTTTTATCTTTGCCTCTTATAAACTTTGTGGAAAAATTATAATATTGATTCATAAACATTTATAGGGCGCTTTTGAAGTTCCACCAATCACTTTTGCAAATACTATCTTACCTGACTATCACAACAATTCAGATTGATGGATACTATCTTCAAATTACCTGGTTAAAAAAAACAGGCCCAGAATAGGTCAGTGAATTAATTGCCCAAAGTAACAGGGATAAGTTTTGGGAACAAGTCTTTTGATTCCAAAGCCTGTATTCTTTTCACAACATTAGAAAGCCTACTAGGGGCAGATCCAGATTTTATGGGGCTTGTGGTATATATATTTTTGGTGGACATCTTCAAGAAAAGGAATACAAAAGTACAATCTATCACTAAGTATGATCCTGTGACTACATTGTTAGGACCAAGTGAGGGACCTTTAGAGTTAATCTTCAGCATTCAATTTCACAGTTTCCCCTAGCTATACATTTATTTAGTTCTTACTATATGCCAGACACTAAAGTAAATATTAATTTTATTATTATAACAACCTTATGAGGAAGGTACTGTCCCTGTTTTACAAAGCAGAGAATGAATGAGGCTCAGAGCGTGGGGTGGTGGGGTGGTGGGGGTTATGATTTTACCTAAGGACAAAGACGTGGTAAGTGCCAAGTATTCAAGCTGGAATTCAGATCTGATCCTGGGTCCATATTGTGAATCTACCACACTATGCTCCTCCTACATTCCACTGTTCAGGTCCTGACAGTTCATATCTGAACCAGTCCTAGTCTGTCTTCCTAACTCTCCTACCATCTACCCTGAATGCTGCTTATTATACCCGTCACAGTCCTGAAGTGCTGCTGAAGTCCTGACCAACTGAAGGACCTGAAGAGCCTTCCTTCTCTGTATTTATCAAAGGTAAAAAACAATTATTGCTCATAAGTGGCACTTGGCTTTAGATTCCATGCTGTTTTCTAACGTGTTGAACTGTTACCGAAAACTTTTCCTTGCTTGAAACAGAGGCGGAGTGGGTGAGAGGGAGAAAGTATTTGGAAACTTTCAGAATCTTATCCCTCAGGGCCCATTCCATTACAACCTAGGTTCTTCATTTGCAAAACAAAAAGCTGACCACTCGGGATTGTAAAGAGAATTAAGTAAGGAGGGGTCAGGGGAGGAGAGGAGCGCAGGCTTCCAGTGCTGGTCAGTGTTGGTTTGTCTCCATCTGACTCGACCTCCCCCCTAAATCTTTAAGTCAGGCGCCTTGACCCATACATTTTCGGTACTTCTCAAAAGTCTCGGACATCAGAGGCACTCCATGTTTATTCAGTTTGATCACTTCAACATCATAGGGTCCTGAGGGTAGTTCAGGTGAACTGCTAAGTATATAATCGGCCCTTCAGAACCGTTAGCTATAATTATATTTTGTCACAAACCCTCAGCGTCCATAAAGATTTGGCCTCTCTGCAGTCTCATTTCTTCATCTTTCCGACACACAGATCCTCTCTTGGGACCAGTGTCGCCACCGTCTGACCAGCTCTTTTCTCCCGACTTCTGTGTCCATACCCACCATTCATCAAATGTAAAAAAGTTCCATAAATTCTCTCATCAAAATCACCAAAATCCCTTATGAGGTGGCCTGTATTACTGTTTCCATTTCAGAGAGCAGGAAGCAGGCCCTGACGATCTGAGTGACTTCCCCGAGGTCACTGATCTCAAGTAGCGAGGCCGCAGCCCGCGCTCTAAAGTGCCGGCTTTCGGCCTCTTCCCGGGTCCGAGATGCACCCGCATCCATTCAAACCCCGCCCAATCCCTCACTTCCAGTCATTGCCCAGCTTCTCCGCGCACCGTCGCCCCCCACACCTGAGTCAGGCCCCAGGCAGCTCGCCCAATCCATCCTTGGCGGTTTTCCCCTTTTCTCCACCAGAGACTAAGGGTGAGATCGACGTTGGTGTCCCAGATGCGAGTAGATCACCCCGAGGTCCTCCGACGGCGGGCCGAAGGGGAGACTCCGCAGAGGAGCGCGGCTACAAGGTCCCTGCCGCATAGCTGGGGCGCCGCGCGCGGGTCTTGCCGGGCCGCGGGTCACGTGGCGGGGAGGGGGGCGGCAGCGCGCGCGAGCGAGAGACAGCGAGTGAGCGGGCGCGCGCCTGAGAGCTGTGGAGGCGCGAGTCGCGGTTCGGGTGTAAGTGTAGGGGGGAGGGGGCGGTGGCCGTGAGGGCCAACTCCACCCCTGTGCGCATGCTCCGGCCCCGGGTTATAAGGCAGCCTCGCGGGCCGGGACCGACAAAGTGCTGGCGAGCTGCTACGTGACTAGCCGGGCGCGTGGGTTCCCGGACGAGCGAACTAGGCAGCCGGTAAAGGACGCGACCTGGACCGTGGGCCCAGCGAAAACTCCAGCCGCGCTGCCGCGTCACGCTCACGCTAGGCGCCGCGAGCCGCGCATAACGGTTAGTTGGTAACGGCCGGTTGCGTGCTTGGCGGGGACCCTGCGGTGTCCTTGCTTCCTCCGCGTGTTTGGAGGGAGGCGTGGGGGAGTGGAGGGCTTGGTCTCCGAGGGAGGGGCGACGGCCGGGCGGGGGCTTAGGACCGCAGCAGCCACGTGGCCTCGGAGCGCAGTGTTGCTGAAGGAGACCTTGAAGCGCTGGGGACAGCGCCTCTCAGAGCTGCGGCCCCGTTGTCAGGTGCGGGCCACCGGCCTGGCCGAGGAGTTGGGTCGTGGTGCCGGTGACCTTGGGAAAGTCGCTTCCCCTCTAGTCTTAAGTAGACTCTTCAGGAGATGCTTTTGATCTAGGAAAGGGACGACGTGAGGTTGACTCACGTGGTGCTTTCAAGCTGCTGGCCGCGTTCTCCGAGGGTAGGGATTCAGGGTGGGAGTTATTTTGGACTCGTGGCACGCCCGCCCCAACCTCTTCGGCCAGCCAATCCTTGTCCCACCTGGTGACTTGCGGCAGTGGCTCTGGGGAGCTGCAGTCCCCGTAGCCAAGACGTGACTGCAGGGTTTGAGTGGACTTTGCCGAGGGAACATTGCAACTGGCAGACTCCCGGAGTGGTGCTGACGGGAACTCTTTGTCATTCAACCTGTGGCTGCGGAACGTCCGCCGCAGCGCCCTCACCCTGGGACTTTAAGGCGGCCCTGAGGAGAGGAGTCTGAAGCATAGCGTTACACTTGGTATGATGCTCGCTTTTTGTTCCAGATACATACTTTCTCCCCACGTGCGTTTTAACATTTCATTTCTTTGTCACGACTCAAATGCGACAGGCAGTTGCCAAAATTAGTTTGTAATTAATCTTAACCCCTGAAAAAGTACTACTTGAGTCATATTCCTAGTGTGCTATACTTGGCATCTGCTCTGTCATAACTAGTTTTGAAACTTGTTTTTCCAAAAATTATCCTGGTTTTGAAGTAAAATGTGGACACCTCAGTGCCCTGATAAATGTGGGTATAGTTACTAGGGGAATATGATACAGTGAACTCTGAATTGTGAGTTTTTTAGAGTGTGTAGGAATTAGCCATTAATAAGCAATTTTGATGGCTGTTACCAGCCCAGTGAGGTGATGCAGAGAATATGTATTTTAGTGTAGTTTTTTAGTTAGGCACTAAAAATATCCTTAAGACCAAGTTTTATGCCTTAGGGTACAATTTTGCCTTCAGGTTGCCATAGAGAAAATATATAGTTTAAGACATTTAGCCCTTAAAACAGGTATTGGGTATTATTTAAATACAAGTTGAACTTTAGTAATTAATTCAGGGATTGGATGCTGTTCTTTCATTGGACTGCATTGACCCTTGTTAAAAATGCAAGTTAATGGTCTGGGGATATTTTTATAGCTGAATAGGTTTAAAGGTTTAGTTGTAAGCTTGACATAATAGGCTATAACATACCTAAACAGATTAAAAAGTAAAAAGATTCATGTTACCATAGGATGAACCAACTGATCAGTGTTTAAATAGTTTACATATCTTTTGGCCTTTTAATTGTTAATTCATATAACTCCGGAGAAGATCTTCCTGACCAGCTAGTCAGTTTTCCTTATTTTATAGATTAGGAAACTGTTAGGGAGGTTAAGTGACTTCTGATCTTAGTTCTGAAAACTTTAATGGTTAGATGAGAATTATGTAACTTTCGACTCCCATTTAATGAGTTCAGCACTCCTGAACTTTCTTTAAAAACTATAAATATAGGTATGAAATGTGTGTATGTGAGAGAGAGAATCACTAAGTCGTGTCTGACTCTTTGCAACCCCATGGACTGTAGCCCACCAGGCATCTCTGTGGAATTCTCCAGGCCCATTTTCTTCTCCAGGGGACCTTCTCGACCCAGGGATTAGACCCCAGTCTTCTGCATTTCAGGCAGATTCTTTACCATCTGAGCTACCAGGGAAGCCCTAGATATGAATTATCTTATGCCAAAAAAGTTATTTTGAAAAATTAGTAACTTCCCAACTTATACCTTCATTCTCACTGTGTTTTCCATCCACTTCATAATATGCCTTCCTGTGAAGGATTTAGGTCCCTGCAGATGTCTACATGGCATTTTGTTAGAGAAGAGGATTAGGAAGATGGGACCTGATTTGTTGGCTACCAGCCACTAGGATTCAGAGACACCTAGGATTCAGCAAGAACAAGTTCCAGCCCTGGAACTCCCCTGGTGGTCCAGTAGTTAAGACTCCATGCTCCCAATGCAGGGGGCCCCGGTTCAATCCTTGGTCATGGAACTAGATCCCACATTCTGCAACTACGAGTTATCATGCCACAACTAAGACCTGGTGCAGCCAAATAAATAAAAGTTAAAAAAAAAAGACTCTGTACTCCCAATACAGGAGGCCCAGCTTTGATAAGTTCTAGCCCTATCATTCCTGGAGTTTATAGTCTAACTGGAAAGCATAATATATATTGACATAAATACCAGAACATGTACTCTTTATAAACAGTTATTGAGTACGTAATAGAGGAAGTAGAGGTTCCTATGGGAAGAAATACTGTATTATGTAGGTGTGAGTCAACTCCCAGCTTAGTATAGAAGCAAAGGTAGTCCTCTCTGAGGAAATGCTGTTTAACTTGAGACTTGAAGGATGAGTAGGAGTTAGCTAAAGCCAGAGAGTAATAGTGAAAAGAGCATTCCAGATCTGAGTACTGAAGCTGCAGTCAGAATACAGGGTACATTAGAAAAACTTAAAAGAGTTTTGCTAAAGCATAAAAATAGAGCACAGAGAACATGGAAAGATAGGAGTTGGAGAGATGGGCAATATCAGATAATGAAAAGGCCTTAATTAGTCATTTTAAGGAGTAGAAAAGGGACTAAGTAAAAAGATTTAAGGAAGTGCTCTTGAAGCTAAATGAATCAAGTTCAGTGGTTATAAATGGGGTTGGGAATGGCACGATCAGATTGAATTTTAGAAATAACACTCTGATTACAAAGTGGAGAACAGGTTGGAGGCTTTTGGAATTTTGTGAGATCACAGTGATGGACAAAATGGACAGTAGGGGGAAGATGGAAGAGAGAGGGAAACAGACAGGATTCAATGATAGACCATATGTCGGAGACTGGGAAAGCCAGAGAAGTTAAAAATATTTCCCAGGTTTCTAGCTTGAACAAATAAGAGGTTTTTTTTTTTTTTTCTCTCCATCTACCCAGTGTGGACATTAAGAGGTTATGCGACTAGCCCAGGGCTGTTCAGCTTGTAAAGACTGGAAATGTCTTTTTGCAGTTATTGATAGTGATTTTTTCCCCTTCTATACAATTTATTATGGCAACTTTCAAAACCCAATTGAAGTTTCAAACAGCCATTAATGTTTCACCTGTACTCCTACCTACTTCTCTCTGCCCCTTTTTAGATTATTGTGAAGCAAAACAGATACAGTAAATATTTCAGTGTAATAATACGTAAATATTTCAGTATATCCCTAGAAGATATAACTCTTGGGCTTCCCTGGTGGCTCCGTGATGAATTTGCCTGCCAGTGCAGGAGACACAGGTTTGATCCCTGATCTCGGAAGATCCCACGTGCCACAGAGCAGTTAAGTTCTTGTACCACAACTATTGAGCCTGTGCTCTAGAGTCTGGGAGCCGCAACTACTGAAGCAGTTAGGCTCTAGACCAGGTGCTCTGCAACAAGAGAAGCCCCCACAATGAGAAGCCCGAGCACCCAACTAGACAGTAGCCTCTGCTTGCCCCAACTAGAGAAAACCGTGGAGCATTGAAGACTCAGCACAACAAAAAATAAATTTAAAAAAATTTAAAGTAACTCTTCCTTAAAAAAAAAAAACAAAAACAAGATGATGCTTTAAAGAAACAACCATAACCATTGTTCTGCCTTTAAATATTAACATCACCAAATAACCAAGCACTATTCACATTTTCCTAAACTGTTTCAAAATAACTGATCAGTTTGATTTGAGATCCAAATAAGGTCACACATTACTTTTGGTTGGTATGTCCTCCCTTTTTTCTTATTTTCCTCTTAAGTTATTTGTTGAAGGTACCATGTCATTTTTATGCAGTTTCCCTCATTCTGGATTTTGTTGAATGTGTCCTGCTGGTATAGATTTAACATGTCCTAGTTTAACATATTCTATTATATTTTCTGTAAACTGGTAGCTAGATTGAGGTTTGATTTCTGAGAGGAGGTATGGTGCGGTGGAAAGGGCAAATATAATTCATAGGTGATGGTGTGTATTTCCATTGGGGGGCATATGATGTTTGTCCTTCATACTGCTATCTTGATGGCCTAATTCTGTTATTTCATTGGTGGTTTGCAAATGGCAGTTTAATTCTAACATTACTTCTTAATTAAAAGAAATATATTTATTTATTTATTTGGCTGTGTTGAGTCTTAGTTGTGGCACTTGGGCTTTCTAGTTGTGGCATGCAGGCTCAGTTGCTCTGAGGCATGTAGGATCTTTATTCTCTGACCAGGGATCAAATCCATGTCCCCTGCATTGCAAGGTAGATTCTTAACCACTGGACCACAGGGAAGTCCCTTTGTCTTAACTGAGTAGCTAGAATACCTCTATAAAAAAGAGTTAGTTTGAATAGGAAGGGCAAGTTAAAAATTTATGTGCTTAATATAATATCATGAGTGAGAGTGAAGTCGCTCAGTCATGTCCGACTTTTTGTGACCCCGTGGACTGTAGCCTACTAGGGTCCTCCATCCATGGATTTTCCAGGCAAGAGTACTGGAGTGGGTTGCCATTTCCTTCTTCAGGGGATCTTCCCGACCCAGGACTTGAACCCAGGTCTCCTGCATTAGCAGGGAGATTCTTTACCGACTGAGCTACGAGGGAAGCACAATATCATATCATATATCATATATGATTGCAACACTGTCTTTTTGGAGAAATGTATTTAAATGTACCAAGATACATTCTCTTTGAAAGCCAGTACATATTTTATTAGAATGTTTTTTAGCATTTGTCCTTAATGTTTCAAATGGCTTTTAGTATTAGGAACATTTAGAATTTCTTTTCTTAAATTGGCAGGGATTCTTTTGGTCTTTGTTCTTTCTTGCAGAGCTTATCTGTTACCATAGGTTTGAAGGAATTTCTGGTAGAATCACTTACTACCAAATCTAAACCTCTAGCTGTAACCAGATTACAGGTTTTAAATTCCTTGAGGACAGGGATTGATTACTCCAGGTAGCCAGGCTTAAAATCTGAGTCATTTTAATACTTCTCTAGTTGGTTCCTTCCCTACCAAACGCATTTAAGTGCCAACCCCTTCCTCCCTTGGTTATCTCTTACGTCCACTTTTTCCCATCCCACCCCACCCCTAGTTTAGGCTGTTGTCATTATTAGATTAGTACCATGACCTTTTAAGTTGTATGTATTCATCTTTTAATTTGCCCTGACAAATTTTTCTCCATTCTTTTTCCCTCTGTAATTTCTTCTCCTCCTCCTCCTTCTCCCTCTTCTTATGCCTCTTCCCCTTCTGCTTCCCCTCTTTCTTTATGGTTGTAGGATCTATTTAATAATGGATTTATGGCAGAAAGACTAGAATAGGTGACTTGTGAGCTGTGGTGTCTTACAGAGAAGTGATTAAAAGAGCAGTTAGAATCCTATTGAAATGGTGATTTCTCTTCTAGGGGTACATTATGCACAATAACTATATGAGTTCACATCCACAAGTGTTATTGGTTGCATGGGCTGAGTCACTGAAGAGTGCTACTGACCATTTATGCAGAAACAGTGGGATCTAGCCCCTATGGTTGTCCACACTGCCCTATTGCTGATTACAACTACTCATAACATTGAATCTGATTTGATTACAGCGATTTAGCCTTCATATAAAGGAGAAATTCCTCAAAATATATAGGCAGTGTAAGCTTCATATTTGATCATTCATTGAAAAATAGTTCTTCCCTCTGATTTTGCTCTTCTTATATAAATCTTCTGAAGATTATTAAATGAATGAAGACCTGATGACACTGTTTTAGTGTGTTGTTTTGGATAATAACAGAGCTTTTGTAAATTGCCATATTGAGCTTTTGAGAACCAAAGCTTTTTACTTTATTAACTTTCTCTTCTATTCCCCAATCAGAGGTTTTAACCTGAGATATGCAGGTTGATACTCCATGTTGGATGGAATTCAAGGAGGCTATGAACTTGGTTGGGGAAAAACTTTTCATTGACCTCTATGTAAAATTTAGAATTTAATTTGTGGCACCAAAAAAGCTAAGAACTCCTGCTCCTAACTCCTGTACTTCTGATGTGAGAATGAAGTTAGCCAGAACCTGTGATGCAACACAGCACACAAGTCATGGTGTCAGTTAAGTAAATTTTTTGGCCACTGACTTCTGTGTACTAAATCATAAATCCTGACCTCACAAATGAGAGGGATCAAAGGGGGACTGCAGCTATGAAATTAAAAGATGCTTGCTTCTTGGAAGAAAAGCTCTGACCAACCTAGACAGTGTATCAAAAAGCAGAGACATCACTTTGCCCAAAGAAGGCTAAGTGCCAAAGAATTGATGCTTTTGAATTGTGCTGGAGAAGACTCTTGAGAGTCCCTTGGACTGCAAGGAGATCAAGCTAGTCAATCTAAAAGAAATCAGTCCTGAATATTCATTGGAATATGAATTCCAATTGAAGCTGAAGCTCCAATACTTAGGCACCTGATGTGAAGAGCCGACACATGGAAAAGACCCTGATGCTGGGAAAGATTGAGGGCAAGAAGAGAAGGGGATGACAGGATGAGATGACTGGATGGCATCACTGACTCAATGGACATGAGATTAATCACATTCCTGGAGATCGTGGAGGACAAGGAAGGCTGGCATGCTGCAGTCCATGGGGTCACAAAGAGTCGGACATGACTTAAACAACAACAGCTATGCTAAGGGAGAACAAAATGACTTTCACAAATTGAGACAGAATAATTTTCCCTTGTATTCAGGAAGCGTATTTTTAAAATTACTGTCTCCATCTCCTAGAGGTACATCTACTTGATGTAGCAGAGGGCAGAGAAATGGCCTAACAATTACCTGTTTCTGGGAAAATAAAACACTCACTTGAAAATTAGGTATTTCTAATAAAGGAACTTATTATTATCTTTTTAATTGTCAGCAATTAAAAGGCTATTTAAGTTTAATTATAGTATATTTTGAGGTAATAATGCTAACTTTTTTGATACATCTTTAGTGTCTAGTCTTAAAAAGCTTTGTAAACAAACATTTGAGAATGGTGGATAATGCTTTAATGCCAAAGAGTACTCAGTTTTGATACTCTTATGTAGTTTGACAGTACTAATAAGACAAGTAAGAAAATTAAACTTGGTTCTTTGAGATAATGAGGGTCAAAGGTAGCATAGTAATGAAGTTCAGACTCAATTCAAAGGATATTTACTAAACAAGTATGTATACAAGAACTTACTAAAAGATGAAGAAATACATATTTTAAAATATGGCTTGAAACTTTCAGGATGAAAATAAAAGCTATGAAATGAAATGTCCACATATTACTTTGTTGCTTCTAAGTTTCAAAACTTTTTTTTTTTAATGTGAAACTAAGTATAGTGTTAATTATCACTGTGAGTGAGAAGTTCAACTCAGCCTTTTGCAAGAAAAGGAAAAGCTTTCTTTGCTGTTCATCTGTTAATAATTTGTAATTTTCCCCAGTAAGCTTCAGAATACTGGTAGTGAAGTAGAGTCTAACAGAAATACCGTTAATTGTATTCAAATATTCATTTGTATTCAAAGTGTAACATAAATGACACTGTTTGACAGTATGTCTAATTATAATTTTAATTCAGTCTTTAGATTTTGGAACAAGGTAGGTCATATAATAAACTGAAATGGCCCACTTAGATATTGATTTGTTGCATATGTATTTGTAGTGCTGTAGAAAACAACATATAAAGGTATTCCAAAATATAGCCTGAAATTCTGCCAAGCAAAACCTGCCTTTGGAGGACACAGCCTCCAACTTTCTTAATCTGCTGGAATCAAGTGAAAATGAAGCATTAAAGAAGAGAAAATCTGCTGTAGTAATAACTCAAGAAAGTGAGACTGATCGGGTAAGCTCTATGTGCTGAAGCAAAATACCTTTCTGCCTGTGTTTCTTAACACAGAAAGCATAACAGAAAGCATAACATCACTGGAGGGTTCTTTGTTTCATATATTTCCCCCACTGTCAAAAACCGGGAAAGTCACGTTGTTTGAATTCTAACATCATTTGATCCTGGTGGAGAGATTAGTTGGTATTTTTTGTTTTGTTTTGTTTTGTTTTTGTTTGTTTTGCTTTGCACCCAGCTTGGTTTTCTGACTAGGAACCAAACCCTGTTCCCTGGCACTGAAAAGCATGGAATCCTAACCACTGGACTGCCAGAGAGTTCCTTAGCTTTTTTATAAGTTGAAACAATAGCTTCTGTCTTAAAGATCTAGAAGCACACACTTAAGCTAATGAGGGAAATAGTTACTTACAAAGAAAGAAACAAATATGGGAATTATTCTATTAGTTTTTTCCAGCATGCTATGGCCACCCACTTCAGTATTCTTGCCTGGAGAATCCCAGGGACAGAGGAGCCTGGTGGGCTGCCGTCTGTGGGGTCGCACAGAGTCGGACATGACTGATTGACTTAGCAGCAGCAGCAGCCAAGAAGCATTGAGATAAGATGTCATAGAGGCCATTAATTTCATGTGGCAAGGTATATTCAGAAAAACAGTAATGATATTAGTGGACTGAAATAGAATTTTAGCATTAAATAAACTTATAATTATGGTATTGTTAATGAAAAATAATTTCATTTTTGAAAATTTCTAAATGCTTCTGTCACATCAATATGTGGATTTGGAACACAATTATACTCCTGTCTTTGCTTTTGTTTCTGAATTGATCTTTAAGGTATCCTAAAGCATTGGTGCCTCTTGTGACTATCAATTTTAATTGTGTCTTAATGAAAAATTGATTTTATTAACTTAAAGCTTTGAAATATCCATGAGTTCTTTTTTGTTTTTTAATGAGCAAATAACTGCCACAGCAGTTAAAGCAGTGAAAGCGCAGCATCCTCACTACTGGACCGCCAGGGTATTCCCCCAGAGAAGTTATTTTCTAATCTTTGGACATCTTTATTTGCCTCCTTAACCCCATATGTAAGCCCCAGTGTTAGCGTATTTAAATTAACTTGATCTCATGGTTTTTTGTTTATTTAATTATGCTGCTATTTTCTAAAATACTTATATTACAGACATATAGTACTTTAGCTTCTCTGTGGTGACATTTGAGGGTAGCCCAGATGCCCAACCACACTGAGGTGGGATAATGTTCTGCAATTTAGGAATTTGCAGTGAAAAGTAAAAAATGAATTTGTCGGACTTCCCTGGTGATCCGTTGATTAAGAATTTGCCTGCCAGCGCAGGGGACACAAGTTTGATTCCTGGTCCAGGAAGATCCCACATGCCGTGCGTGGGGCAGCTCAGCCTGTGCATGGCAACTACTGAGACCATACTCTGGAGCCCATGACCTGCAACAAGAGAAGCACCGAAATGAGAAGCCCTCGAACCCTCGCTCTGCAACTGGAGAGTGCCTGCAACTAGAGAAAGCAAGCCTGCAAGCATCTGAAGACAGGGCACAGCCAAAAATAAATATTTTTTTAAAAGTGAATTTGCTACTTCTTTGAGTAGATGTCCACCTTTACCCAAAGATTTTAATTCATGCTCAGCCCTAAATTAATCCACAGACTTTTATATTGGAGAGAAAAATGTTATTGTCTGTCTAAAGTAAACCTTACCATTTTTGAGATACTGTTCCCAGAGTTCTGAATATTAGTGTGATTCATAGTTTAAAATGCTTTTGCCACAAAATACAATGAAAGTGAAAAATAGGCTCCTTTTATTTTTTACAATATGAATTAAAAACCTTAGAATTTTGTAGAAATTCCATGTAACAATCTATGTGTTCAACAATAGGTGATTTTTTTAAAGTGTGGTACATCCACAGAATAGAATAACACTATTTTAAAAAAACGTTAGAGGGAATTCCCTGGCAGCCCTGTGGTTAGGACTCCATGCTTCCATTGCAGGAGCATGGGTTCAGTCTCTAATCAGGGAACTAAGACCTCGCATGCTGCATAGTGCAGCCAAAAAAGTTACAGAACTAGGCACGTATCAAAAAATGCTTCAGATATTGAATAGGAAAAGCAGGCCATAAAGCATGAAATGCAGTCTCACGTTTATTTTTATGTTTATGCATGACTATCCTAGAAAGAAGTTTAGAATTTACATTGCATGTAACTAACTTACACGAGGGCTTACACCAGGGCTTCCCTGGTGGCTCAGCTGGTAAAGAATCTGCCTGCAATGCGAGAGACCTGAGTTCAGTCCCTGGGTTGGGAAGATCCCCTGGAGAAAGGAAAGGCTACCCACTCAGTATTCTGGCCTGGAGAATTCCATGAACTATAATGAGATTGCAAAGAGTCGGACACGACTGAGCAACTTTCACTTTTCAGTACATGAGGATGATAGAATGACAGGTACATTTAATGTTTCTAGTCACATAAGCACATATAACTTTGTCATCTTTTAAAACTTTGCTGCTTTCTGTTTTCTTTATTATAAAGCAATGTATGTTAGTTGGAACAAGTCAAACAAGGATGTGGAAAGAGGATGTTATCTCCCCTTCCCAACCTCCAACCGTTGTAAAGTTTTATGTATACTTAGAACATATTTCAGAGAAGGCAATGGCACCCCACTCCAGTACTCTTGCCTGGAAAATCCCATGGACGGAGAAGCCTGGTAGGCTGCAGTCCATGGGGCTGAAGAGTCGGACATGACTGAGTGACTTCACTTTCACTTTTCACTTTCATGCATTGGAGAAGGAAATGGCAACCCACTCCAGTATTCTTGCCTGGAAAATCCCATGGGCAGAGGAGCCTGGTGGGCTGCCGTCTATGGGGTTGCACAGAGTCGGACACTACTGAAGCGACTTAGCAGCAGCTGCAGAACATATTTATTTAGTTTACTTAATTTGTTTACCTGTTTGTTTTCTTTCTTCTTTGGAATCTAATCTCTACAACGGCAGGGACCATGCCTGTCTTGTTTACTGCTTTTCACTGGGGGCACTCAGATTTTATTATATGAAAGCAAAAACGTGGTGGGTATCCTAATATAACTTTTAAATGATTATACAGTCCTGTGATTCATAATTTTGCAAGTCTTAATTGCAATAACAATCAGATGAAATTTGATGATTTAGCATATTGACAGTTGATCCTCTTGGGATCTAATGACCCTAAAATCCTGCCTTTGAAAGAATCTTGATTAACAAAGTATGTTTTTTTTATTGCACTAATAAAAACTAACCCTTGTTCTTAGGGATGATATAGTTCATAAAGTTATACCACAGTTTGTATTTGGATAGTGGCAAGAGTGAAATGGGCAAGAAATACAGCATGGAACACAGGAAATTGTTATAGACAAGAGGGTTTAATCTGCTACTATAGATTACTTTTCATCTTGGATGGTATATTTAATAGCTAAATGAACTTCATGTTTTTCTTTTTGAAGTCAGTACATACTATAAATATACACACGTAAATATATTCATCCCCTTTAAGTTTGCATGTTTGACCATTTGCAGATATGATCAGCTTCATCAGTTTTCTATACTACTTATAAAGCTTTTATCCTCATTTCTAAAAGAAGATAAAAGAAAATTCAGATTCACTTTGGTAAAATGGGGTCACTTTAGCAATATCAAAGAGTTACTGTAGAGTATTAATATTAAACACTGTTGTTTCCAAAGAACTGATGCTTTTGAACTGTGGTGTTGGAGAAGACTCTTGAAGAGTATCTTGCACTGCAAGGAGATCCAACCAGTCCATCCTAAAGGAGATCAGTCCTGGGTGTTCCATGGAAGGACTGATGTTGAAACTGAAACTCCAATACTTTAGCCACCTGATGTGAAGAACTGACTCACTGGAAAAGACCCTGATGCTGGGAAAGATTGAAGGCAGGAGGAGAAGGGGACGAGGATGAGATGGTTGGATGGCATCATGGACTCAATGGACGTAAGATTGAGCTAGCTCCGGAAATTGGTAATGGACAGAGAAGGCTGGCATGCTGCAGTCCATGGGGTTGAAAAGAGTTGGACACACTGAGCAACTGAACTGAACTGATTCTTGACTGATCCTGGTTTCTTCATTTTCTCCCTTTCCTGATTAGCAACTGTTTGAACCTGCACTTGGGAAGTCAGGGGAGGTCTCAAAGAGGCATCACTTCTCAACTTTGGGTAACATATCAGAGAATATGCACAATCATCTGAAGAAGCTGACCATTAAACTCTCTTTTCCAACAACATATCTGCTTAAAATTGCTTTAGATCCAAAACCTTATTTGTAGGATGATCATGTAAATGATTTTTAAATCCGTAAATAGTTATGAATGTTGACATTTTGGGAATTATAAATATGTGTTAAACTAAAAACAAGATTTAGAATCAATTTTCATGTATACTGAAGTATTCTGGTTAGAAAATAGTTCATTTCTCTTCAAGGGTGTTATGTATAATTTCTTATAATATTGATTGGGTTTACTTTGAATGATAACGGAGATTAAGTTCTTTATATGCCATTTGATCAAAAATCACGCATTTCAAAACTGCTGGGTGTTGGCCTAACCAGTTACAGTAGTATTTATCCTTTTGAAACCGCACACCTCGAACACATACATACCTCTCAGATGGGACTTGAACACACAAACTCTGGTTTAGAACTATAAAGAAAGCTGAGTGCCGAAGAATTGATGCTTTTGAACTGTGGTGTTGGAGAAGACTCTTGAGAGTCCCTTAGACTCCAAGGAGACCCAACCAGTCCAAACTAAAGGAAATCAGTCCTGAATATTCATTGGAAGGACTGATGTTGAAGCTGAAACTCCAATACTTTGGCCACCTGATGCAAAGAGCTGACTCGTTTGAAAAGACCCTGATGCTGGGAAAGATTGAAGGCGGGAGGAGAAGGGGACGACAGATGGTTGGATGGCATCACCAACTCAATGGGCATGAGTTTGAGTAAGCTCCAAGAGTTGGTGATGGACAGGGAGGCCTGGTGTGCTGCAGTCCATGGGATCACAAAGAGTCAGACACAACTGAGCAACTGAACTGAACAAATCCACAGTCTCTCAGCTGAAACCACACACTTGGTCTCAGGACACAATGAAACTCAGGTTCTTTTATGTCTCAGTGCAGAAGGAATTCAGCAAGAGGCAAAGCAATTGACAAGAAATAGATTTAAGTATAGGATGCTTGGAAGGATACAAGCGGGTAGGCAAGAGGCTCTGCCCCAGAACTAAGTGGGAAAACAGTTTTATTTAAGATGAAGTGAAAGCTGCTCAGTAGTGTCCAACACTTTGCGACCCCATGGATTGTATAGTCCATGGAATTTCCCAGGCCAGAATACTGGAGTGGGTAGCCTTTCCCTTCTCCAGGGGATCTTCCCATCCCAGGGATTGAACCAGGGTCTCCTGATTCTTTATCAACTGAGCTATCAGGGAAGCCCATTAAGGAGATAAACACTCCATAGACAAAGTATGTGCCATCTCAGAAGGTGAGATGCCCTGGGAGACACACACCCCATAGATAGAATGTGGTCCATCTCAAAAGGCAAGAGCAGCCCTGGGAGATCACACTCCATAAGTGTGGGCTGTATCAGAATGTGAGAGTGGCCCCAGGGGATGGGGTGTTAGTTTTTATGGGCTGGCTAGTTTCACTATGGGGGAGGAGGATTCCATTTTTTTGTGGGGAAGGAGCAGAGATTTTTAGAAATTGGGCCACCACCGACTCTTTGGTCTTTAATGGTTGACCTTAGAACTGTCATAGCACGTATGGGTGTGTTCATGTGTATGCTAATATGTAACAATGAATCTGTAAGGATGCTCAAGGTCCATGAAGTTGAAACTAACACCATCTTGACCTGATCTGTTCTAACCAGTTTTTGTCCTGAACAGCTATGACCGTCTTTTAAAAGTTGTATCCTGGGAATTCTCTGGCAGTCCAGTGGGTAGGGCTTGATGCTTTCCTGGCCAGGGAACTAAGATCTTGCAGGGGGCGGAAAAAAGCTTATGCCCTGTCCCCTTCCCTCCTGTCTCATTTTCTTTGGTGCCTTCTGCTTGTTTGTAGTTTTTTAAAAAAAGTTTGTTTTGGTTTTTTTCATTGTATTCCATTTCAAAATAGAAAAGGCCAAGGAGGTTTCCTAGACCTTGTATCTTGCGATCTGCCTTGGGGCTAGTGGTTCTGAAAGCCGTGAAGCTGGACTGGGAGAGCAGTAGATTGGCTACTTCAGCATCAATAGCTTCAGTTAATCAGCCTTTCTGGGTGTGAATGTTTGTATGTGAATTTGATATGTAAAACTGGTTACACTTAGTAACATTCTTTTCAATAATTGGTTTTAGGTACTTTCTGCTCTTTTAAGTTCACATACAGGCCATTATCATTTTAGGAAATGACAATGGCTTTGTTTTAAATGTTGATGGAAAAAGTGTAGAGAACATAATACTATTTGCAGGGGCTTTTGTAACTCTTCTAGAGTAGGGGCAGAGCATGAGGGGTAGGAAGCTCAACTTTGAATTTCCAAATGTTTACTTGCACAATTCCTGAGAGTTACGAAAAAAGGAGAGAAATCGGAAAATCTAGAAGGTGGTTCTTGTCACCACCATCATTGCTAAGAAAAGTTAGGATTATTTACTGTTTCCTGTTCTTTCCAAGTCAATTGATGAAGAACTTTCTCATTATCTTATCACTTAAAAAAAAATCTTTCTATCACTATCAGGCAACTACTGGAGAGTCATAAACTAATAGCTATGCTAATAGGAAGGCTACTGTGCACACTGTAAGGATTAAAATATAAAACTTTAATCTCTTTTAGCCTCTGGACTTGCACATTCCCTCTTCTCACTGGGGCTCTGAATACTGTACAAGGAGGCCTGCTCACATATTTTACTTTTTGAATGAACCCTTTTGTTTATAGCTCACGTTTGGTCAGTTTGGAAGAAAATAGTTTGTTTAGATGATATTACACACTTTCTATTATGTACTGTCAGAATTTTTAAGTTAGGAAGGACAACCATTTTTTGGGTGGTGGCAGAACTGTTGAATCCATGTCTGGGTTTTGAAGTGTTCTTTCTTTCAAAATTTGGTTACTCTTATTTCTTATACTTATTCCTAATGAATCTTTTTAAAGCTTCAAGTTTTAAATCTTAATTTTTACACAATGGAATAAGATATTATTAACTTGATGAGGCAAGTCTTAGTGACTAAATATTGTAACTGCTATAACTAACTGGGACAAATCATAGCTGGCAGCTAAGCTCAAAGTTTAATCACGTCCAGCACGAATTAGCTGTTCGAGTCAGAGCTTGATGTGTTAAGTGACTCTGCTGTCTGTGTGTGGGTGTCTCTGTGTGTAAACATTCTGAGGCAAATTAATCTTTTTAGTGCTTCTTTGATTGAAAAAATTCAAGTGCTTTTTTTCATAATTAGATGAAGAAAGTGAAGTGAAAGTCGCTCAGTCATGTGCGACTCTTTGCGACCCCTTGGACTTAGTCCGTGGAATTCTCCAGGCCAGAATACTGAAGTGGGTAGCCTTTCCCTTCTCCAGGGGATGTCTCCCTACCCAGCTCTCCCACATTGCAGGTGGATTCTTTACCAGCTGAGCCACAAGGGAAGCCCAATTAGATGAAAGGAAAACTCAAAATTGGCTTAACGAGTTGATTTCAATTTATTGGTCTTATATCCTGAGATCTATCTAATTAAGTTCATTTTTAGTTCTAATACTTTTTTTATTCCTTAGCATTGTGCACATAGATAATTTTTCATCTGTGAATGAAGACAGGTTTACTTCTTCCTTTCTAGTCTTTATGCCTGTAATTCCTTTCTCTTGCCTGCACAAGCTGGCTTAGAACCTTTAGTGCAATGTTGTAGAAGTGGTGAAACCTATATCCTTGCCTTTACAGAAACCTTCCTTTGGGACTGTCTTCTTCCTTACCCTGCAATGTCCAGTGTCTTAAATCAGATTGGAAGTGTTCAGATGGATTGGAAAGAACAGTATTTAGGAGATAACCAATATACTGCTCCTACAGTGTGAGGTTAGGGATTTGTGTTTTAGACTAACGAATGCTGCAGCCAAGAGTGAGCTTGTCATCTATGACCTATATTTATTGTAGTAATACAGTCTGAGTGAAGATAATTTGAAGTGGACATACTCACATACTGTTGTAGGATGAGTTAAACATAGGGTGGAAGCTGGCTTTAAATAAATTAAAAGAGACCTTCATGAGAAAACAGGTAAGCCTACTGTCGAACAGCCACTCCCATCTTTTCCAAAACTATTCAAAATCTAACAGTCTAAACCTTGCTAAATACTAGTATTGGGTAGCTTCAAGAAAAAGGGATAATCTTTTATTTGAAACTACTGTCTTTTGACTTTATAGTTCAACTTGTGTGTTGTTTAGGAATTTAACCAAAGAAATTGGATAGATAAAAGGAAACTTTTTGAAATTATTTTCCAGCTCATTAAATGCAATTCTTATGTGTTCAGAATGATCTTGTATTTTGCAAATTACTATGTATCTAGTAAGTCAGGCGCCTACTTCCTATTACTTTTAAGTCAGCATATTAATAAGAGAAAGTAAGTATTTAAGAATACACAAGAAAGGGGAAAAGCTTACAAAGCCTGTTTTAAAACCTAGAACTTTCATAGAGTATTGAAAAATAGTTCTGTTAGGTGTAAAGTGTACTTTGCTGTTGGGAGTACTAGATGGGAGTGCTTTATTGCTGACATTGCATTTAAATTTTGTATTGTGTAGATACTTGGATTTGAACTGCATTTTGGAATTTATCAACATTTACAATGCCACCAGCAGTTGGAGGTCCAGTTGGATACACCCCGCCAGATGGAGGCTGGGGGTGGGCAGTGGTAGTTGGAGCTTTCATTTCCATTGGCTTCTCTTATGCGTTTCCCAAATCTATTACTGTGTTCTTCAAAGAAATTGAAGGCATATTTAATGCCACCACCAGTGAAGTGTCATGGATATCTTCCATCATGCTGGCTGTCATGTACGGTGGAGGTGAGTACCCACTGAGGCCTGTTGTTTTGATTTTCACTAAGCAACCAGATACTCTGTTTTAGGTAACTTTTTAAAAAATGTCTTATTCACTAGGTTTGAAATGATATTCCTTAAAGCTTTGTGTTTAAAATAATCACATTTTTTATTTTAATTAACAATGACAACTCTTGCTTTGCTTGTTGCACTATAGTATTCCAAAAACAGAAATAAGAAATTGTTAGGTCATTGCACTTAAAGCTCTTAGAAAAATTTCATGTGCACAATTGATTTTGCTTATTGCTTCCACTAGATTCTTGATATAAATGTAAATAAAGATTCTTTTTAATTGATGTTGGGAGGATTAAAGTAAATCAGGCTAACTTGAATATCATAATTGAAAGTCTCATGTAAAATCTTTTCATGGTGTTAGAATTAAAGAACTGGATAAAAATCCCCTCCTTGTTTTGTTCCTTGTGATGTAATTAGTTCTGAAGCATTTCAGCTGCATCTTAACTTAAGTTTTATCATTTTTTACCCTTCTGTTTTCTTCGACATGTAAAGGAGTGAAGGAAATGTGGAGAGTAACTTGCTTACCTTAGCATCATTTAAAATAACTGGGGTTATTTGTTTGCCTTGGAACATCAAATCACAATTTAACATATAAAAGTCAAAACCTCTCATAATAATAAAATAAGTAGTTGCTTAGTTAGCAGAGATTCTAAAGTTAAGTATATTTATTTACTGGGATTGACAGTTCACATGTTGATTATGTAGCCAACCTTTCACTTTTTATTTAATGATAATTTAGTACCTCAGAGGAACTTCCCTAATAGCTCAGTTGGTAAAGAATCCACCTGCAGTGCAGGAGACCCCAGTTGATTCCTGGGTCGGAAAGATCCACTGGAGAAGGGCTAGGCTGCTGCTGCTGCTGCTGCTGCTGCTGCTGCTGCTGCTAAGTCGCTTCAGTCGTGTCCGACTCTGTGCGACCCCATAGACGGCAGTCCACCAGGCTCCTCCGTCCCTGGGATTCTCCAGGCAAGAACACTGGAGTGGGTTGCCATTTCCTTCTCCAATGCGTGAAAGTGAAGTCGCTCAGTCGTGTCCCACTCTTCGTGACCCCATGGACTGCAGCCCACCAGGCTTCTCCATCCATGGGATTTTCCAGGCAAGAGTACTGGAGTGGGGTGCCATTGCCTTCTCCAAGGCTAGGCTAACCACTCCAGTATTGTTGGGGCTTCCCTTGTGGCTCAGCTGGTAAAAAATCCACCTGCAATGCGGGAGGCCTGGGTTTGATCCCTGGGTTGGGAAGATTCCCTGGAGAGAAGGGAAAGGCTACCCACTCCAGTATTCGGGCCTGGAGAATTCTATGGACTGTATTAGTCCACAGGGTCGCAAAGAGTCAGACATGACTGAGCGACTTTCACTAGTACCTCAAATTATTTTCACATAAGGCCTTCAAAGAGATTCTGTATTTCATCTGTAAAACCTTAGCCTTAGGCTTCTAAACTGGTGGCAGATTCAACCAATATACATATGTATTTTTAAACCCATATTTATCAAGCTGTACACACATATTCCTCACTAGGCTAGGTCTAAGTTATAGAGGACACTGATCTTACAGACTGCCCTTGAGAAGTCTGTAATCCTGTTGAGACAATAATGTAAACAACTCATGAAACAGGAATAAGTATTTGAAGTCATAATTCAGTTCAGTGCTTAATCTCATTGCACAGAAAAAGGGTAAGCTGGCTGCCTTAAGGGGACATAAAGTGGGAATGGAGATGGAAGATTTATTTTTTTTTCCACCGAATGTTTCTTTGTGCTTTTTAAATTTTGAATGCATGTCTGTATTGTCTGTTATAAGTACTTTTTTTTTTTTTTTTAAGATTTTTTTGATGTGGGCCTTTTTTAAAGTCTGTTGAATTTCTTAAAACATTGCTTCTGTTTTTTGGCCACAAAGCATGTGGGATCTTTGCTCCCTGTCCAGGGATTGAACTCACACCCCCTGGAAGGGGAAGTCTTAATCACTGGGCCTACAGGAAAAATACCTAAAATTAAGTACTTTTAAAGAGACCAGAAGTTCTAAATTATATTACTTGTTTTTCATGAGTCCAGAGAAATTAAAAGGGATTTTGGACATTTTCTAGCTTCTGAGAACCATTCATTTTGGAGGCTCTGAACTCCATCTGCTAGGATTTCTAATCAGATTTTGACTCTGATGGCTTGAAGAAATTGCTATTATCTAGTTACTCCAGGTGTTCAGAGTATTTTTAAGCTGACTACAAACAACAGGTTCACATGTTGTAATTCTGAAAGCAAAAGCTTGAAAGCTGTTTGCATTTTGCATCAGAAGTAAGTGATGTCAGTAGTGCTGATTGCACATGACACTTTTCTTTTGGGAGAACAGTTTCTTCTTTTGTTCTCACCCAGAGATAACTAGCACATTTCTTTGAATTTGTGTTATAACAGGCCTATAAACTGTACCCTTCTCTATTTTTAATGATAGCTAATTGGGGTCATCCTTCCTGAAATAACTCTGAAAGACGAATTGCATATCAAGAACCCTGTGGCATAATTTTTACCAAATGGTTATTTTGTTTTGTTTGGCTCCTAGGTGAAACTGCCTTAACTTTTAACTTGTGCATTTGGGCCACTCCCTCAACCCTAATCATTTTGCTTTAGGAGTGGTTTAGGGTTCATGCCTGCCTGCCTTCCTCCTTCCTTCCTTTTCTCTTCTTAATTTCTTTTTTGTGTGCTTTGGTTCACAGATACATACTGGTTCTTGTTAAATTATATTTTTAAAGGAGAGGATCTTAGTTACGTACTCTTGGATTGCTGAGGTTTTTTTTTTTCCCCCTTTTTTAACATGAAAGTATGAATTTACATATTTTTAGTTCCACAGTAATGTCATCTTAACATTCCTAACTTAAAATATTTCAAACTTTACAGCATTTTACTTTTACTTCACAGCATCAACAATGTGGCAGTCTTTGTGGGCTTTGTAACTCTGACTATACAAAAATCTGTTTAATGACTAATATTTTTTCAATATTTAATTCTTTCATCATATATAAACTATAAATTCAAATTATTTCCAAACCATCTGTGGCCTAATATTTTCATGAAGTGTCTTAGAAGTTTGATGAAAACGTCTTTAGACACATCCCTGGTTGAGGCTGAAGTCTCTCTTGCAGCCATCTCTTGACCCAGCCTTTTAAAGAGAATTGGTCCTCTGAAATACTAGGATATCAAAAGCTTTAATTACTTCTTGTGTGTTTATTGTATGTATGTATACATATATAGGGCTTCCTAGGTGGCACAGTGGTAAAGAATCCGCCTGCCAGTGCATGAAATGCAAGAGACTGGGTTTGATCCCTGGGTTGGGAAGATCCCCTGGAGAAGGAAATGACAACCCACTCCAGTATTCTTGCCTGGGAAATCCCACAGAGGAGTCTGGCAGGCTACAGTCCATGGGGTCCCACAGAGTCAAACACGACTGAACGTACACACATATACATATGGTATAGGGAAAAGAAAGTGAAGTCGCTCAGTCGTGTCCGACTCTTTGCAACTCCGTGGACTGTAGCCCACCAGGCTCCTCCATCCATGGGATTCTCCAGGCAAGAATACTGGAGTGGGTTGCCATTTCCTTCTCCAAGGGGTCTTCCCGACCCAGGGATCGAACTCGGGTCTCCTGCATTGCAGGCAGACGCTTTACCGTCTGAGCCACCAAGGAAGCCCCATACATATGGTATATACATACGATATTCAGAATATGTGTATTCTGTTTTTAAAAACAGACTTACTATCTTCTAGGGAGCTAAGATAGAATAAACAGAATAATGTAAGAATTTACTGTGCTAATGGAAGAAAAATTTGAATTTGTATGTCTTCTGCTTTGTAACTCTGAAACCATAGTTCCAGAAACACTATGTAATGGAGAAAAAACGGGATAGTTTTGAAACTTGGTTCTTGCTAGCTTTGTGATGTTGCAAGTTCAAATATCAGTTCTCCTTGTGTCCCCTTCCCTGATGACCCTTGCAGTGACCCTTTCTTTTTGCAGTCATCTGCCTTAACCAGGTGTCATGTAAACAAAGTTGTCATGTCCAGAGCCACGAAGTAGGGATGTAAGTATTCTTGTAAATAAATGAAACAGTGAATGTGAAATGTCATTCAAGTTTGTAATCAACAAATATTGTTAGTCTACTTAAAAGTTGTGTGACAGCTTTTGAAACATTGTTTGCTTTGGATAAGACACATAATTAAGACTTAAAAGAGGAAATTACAGTTTCAAGTAGAGAGAGGCCATTTGATTTTTTTGTATTTGAAAAATACGTGAAATGCACAAAATCTTTTTGTGATCCTTAGAACACTACACATTTATTTGGTCTCTTCTCTCATGTTAAAGAAAAACTGATTTTTTGGTATGCATAAAGTGTCTGTCTACAATGCAGGAGACCCAGGTTCGATCCCTGGGTTGGGAAGATCCCTTGGAGAAGGAAATGGCAATCTACTCCAATACTATTGCCTGGAAAATCCCATGGATGGAGGAGCCTGGTAGGCTACAGTCCATGGGGTCGCAAAGAGTCGGACACAACTGAGCCACTTCACGTTCACGTTCATCTTTAGCTGAGAAAATTTAATCTTGTTTGCATTGTTAGACCTGATGATGTTTTGACCATTATCTGACTAAATCTTGTACGAACATTTTTTCATAGTTTTGATACCACAAAATATAAGCACAGAACCAGGTTGACAGGCATTCCATTCAATTCAGTACCTGAGATATATAGGTGTAATTAGGAACAGTTTTGTTTTAAATTTAGATGTCCTAATCACAAAACTACTGAACTTGGAAAAAATAATTAGTTTTGCCTTTGCTTTTTCTTGTTTTTTAAAAATATGACACAAACCACATTATCTCATCAGACTGCCTGTCCAAAAATATAGACCAAACTTACCTAATATGTGTTGATCATATCCTTGATATATCAAGAAGCCTATGAACATGTTATCAAAGTGTTTGCAGCCTATTCTGCCTTATAAGAGAAAGATTAAGGATAGACTAGAGTCTTATATTTTAGTAAAATTCCATCCAGTGTTTCAAGTCAGAGAAGGTACAGAGTTAATGATTCTTTTACCATCTTTATTTTCCAGCACACATACCTATAAGGCTATGAAATAATTATAGGTAGCAATATTCTTATCATTGCCTTTGTGTATCTGCTAATTTTGGAGGACTTGTCATTTAATGCAGTGATCAGTGCCTGTGTACTACTGAACGTTTGGTTATCTTTTAGGTCCTATCAGCAGTGTCCTAGTGAATAAATATGGCAGTCGTCCAGTCATGATTGTTGGTGGCATCTTATCAGGCAGTGGCTTGATTGCTGCTTCCTTCTGTAACACTGTGCAGGAACTTTACTTTTCTGTTGGAGTCATTGGAGGTGAGTTGATTCATTTTCAAGTATTGATATATTGCTGGTTATTTGGTATTCACCTACATTGGTCTTTCAGATCTTTTGAATGAAAGTCCCTCATAGAAATTAGCTGATTATCATTTTGACAAGCTGTAAATTTAAGAGCAATAGAAAGTCTAATTTTTAAAGAAATTACTGTCATACAGTAGGTATACATTGTTGAATAAATGAATGAATTGAAAGAAATCATTGTATCTCTTGTCCTAAGAATAGTCAATGGTTGTAGATAAAATGTGTTCCGCAGTTTGTTGCAAGAGTGGTCACTGGTTACTATTGTATTACCTATTCCTCTTACCAGGCAATAGACATCTATTGGAGCACCAGAGAGTATTAAACATAAAGCAGGAATTATCTGGTACAACATCCAGGTTGTTCTCTATGAGTCTGTTTTTTTCTTGTTATATTTGCTAGTTTGTATTGTTTAGATTCCATGTATAACTGGTAACATGCAGTATTTGCCTTATTCTGTCTGACTTATTTCACAGCATAATGCCCTCCCAAGTCCACCCATGTTGTTGAAAATAGCAAATTTTTTGTGTTCTTTTTTATGGCTGAGTAGTATTCAGTTGCATATATTTATCAATTGAGCTTCCCCAGTGGTTCAGCTGTCAAGAATCTGCTTGCAGTGCAGGAGATAAAGGAGACGCATGTTTGATCCCTGGGTGGGGAAGATCCCCAGAGGAAGAATAATGCTGTGATGAACAGTGGGTCTCTTGAGGTTTCACATATATTTTAGAATGTTTTTGTTCTATTTCTGTGGAAAATATCCTTGGGATTTTGATAGGGATTGCACTGAACATGTAGGTTGCTTTAGGTAATAAGGAGATTTTGACAGTGTTGATTCTTCCAGTCCATGAGCACAGAATATCTTTCCATTTTATTGGTATCTTTTTGAATTATATACCTCTTATTGTAATTTCTTCGTCTGGTTAAGTAATGCAAAATATGTCTCTGACATTTATTGTAATATATGATTCTTTTTTCTCTTCTCCCCAGGTCTTGGGCTTGCCTTCAACTTAAATCCGGCTTTGACCATGATTGGCAAATATTTCTATAAGAGACGACCGCTGGCAAATGGACTAGCCATGGCAGGCAGCCCTGTGTTCCTCTCTACCCTGGCCCCCCTCAACCAGGCTTTCTTTATGATCTACGGCTGGAGAGGAAGCTTCCTAATTCTCGGGGGCTTACTATTAAACTGCTGTGTGGCTGGAGCTCTGATGAGACCAATAGGGCCAAAGCCAACCACTGTAGAGAAAGGGAAGTCTAAAGGATCCCTTCAGGAAGCTGGAAAATACGAGATAAATAAGGGGGCAAGTGATGCAAATACAGATCTCATTGGAGGAAACCCCAAAGAAGAGAAAAAGTCAATCTTCCAAACACTTAATACATTTCTGGACTTAAGCCTATTCAAGCACAGAGGCTTTTTGTTATATCTGTCTGGAAATGTGCTCATGTTTTTTGGACTATTTACACCACTGGTCTTTCTTAGTAATTATGGCAAGAGTAAGCATTACTCTAGTGAGAAGGCTGCCTTCCTCCTTTCCATTCTGGCTTTTGTTGACATGGTAGCCAGACCTTCTATGGGACTTGTAGCCAACACAAAGTGGATAAGACCTCGAGTTCAGTATTTTTTTGCTGCATCTATTATTGCAAATGGACTGTGTCATCTGGCAGCACCTTTATCCTCTACCTATATAGAGCTCTGTATCTATGCAGGATTCTTTGGATTTGCTTTTGGGTGGCTCAGCTCAGTATTGTTTGAAACACTGATGGACCTTGTTGGACCCCAGAGATTCTCCAGTGCTGTGGGGTTGGTGACCATTGTGGAGTGCTGTCCTGTACTCCTGGGGCCACCAGTTTTAGGTACAGTATGTCTCCCAATTTCTATGGTTCTATTAACATAAAACAGGCAGAGAAGATTGGGAAGGTGATGGAAAGCAGAAGTCAGTGGGCTGCTTGATAGTCCTCATTTCTGTATCCTCAGGGCTGACACGGTGTTTATCATATCATAATGGCTCAAATACTTGAATTAAGGTGAATCATCAAATTGAAAGAAGAATAAAAATGACTTTAAACACATATTTATTAAAATAATAATAACAGTAGGTGCCGTAGGTACAGTAGGTGAGGGCTCACAGTATACCAGGAACTCTGCTACTAATCATTTTCTATATTCTGTCATATATTACAAGTCTATGATGTCAGACTATTACTGTCCTCATTTTATAAACCAAGAAATAGAGGCTTCTGAAAGTGAAATTACTTGCTTGCCCAGGATCACACAGCTCGTGAGTGACTATAAAACCTGATGTATTATTCTCTCAAGAATGCTAACCAGTTTACATTTAAAAATTATCATTAATACAAAACAACAATAATTTTGACTTCTGGATGTAACTCATGCTTTTCAGATTGTACAGTATAAAGTCAGGAAGGATACATAATAGAAGACCCATTACTGACCCATCAAAACTTTTCTACCCTCTCTCCTCCCTATTCCTAAGTGAAGTCGCTCAGTGAGTGTCTGACTCTTGGCGACCCCATGGACTGTAGTCCACCAGGCTTCTCCGTCCATGGGATTTTCCAGGCAAGAGTACTGGAGTGGGTTGCCATTTCCTTCTCCAGAGGATCTTCCCAACCCAGGGATCGAACCCAGGTCTCCCACATTGTAGGCAGACACTTTACCGTCTGAGCCACTAGGGAAGCCCTCCCTATACCTAAGGAGACTCTAAATCCTGTCCATTTTTGCTTCCTAAATCTCTATCTAATCTGCCCATTTTTCCTCCATCAGAACTACTGCTCTTATCCATATCGTCTTGTAGTCTTCTAACTTTACCCATATTTGCTCTAGCTGTTCTCCAGTCTCTTAGGACACTCCAGTTGCTTCCTGCATTCTTAGGGTGAAGATCAAATTCCCTACTGTGGCTCCTGGTTCCTGCATGGCCTGGCCCACCATCTCCAGCTTCATTTCCTACCACCCAGTTTGCTCTCTGGGCTTCCCCTCTCACGTGGTGCTTCCTCCTACCACCTGGCTTTGCACCAGCTGTTCTCTGCCCAGATCCTTTTCCCATCTCCTTTCTCCTAGATTAACTCTTATCCTGTAAGTCTTGGTTAAGTTTACACTTTAAGAAAAGCCTTCCTGGGACTTCCTGGTGGTCTGGTGACTAAGTCTCTTTGCTCCCAGTGCAGGGGCCCTGGGTTTAATCCCTGGTTGGGGAACTAGATCCCACATGCTACAACTAAGAGTTTGCATGCCGCAACTAAAGATCCTGTGTGCCACAACTAAGACCTGGTGCAGTCAAATAAATTTTTTTTTTAAGATAAAAACCTTCCTGGTACTGAGTTTCACACTGGGGTAAACTTTTGTTAGCATGTTTTAAGGCTTTAACAGAAAACAGCAAGCAATAAAATAATAACCTGTTATCCTACCACACAGAAACCATTGCTGGTAGCTAATTTGCTATTTGGGGGAACAGATAAAAGCACATATTCTTTCAAAGAAAATGTGTGCAGTGCCATAAATGACCTTTTGGAACCTCTTTGCACTGATTACATTTCAGTCAATTTCCTTAAAGAGAAAAAATATTTTTAATGCCTGCTTATTATAGAACTGTACCCTGTGAGGTTCCTCTATCCATGGGATTTCCCAGGCAAGAATACTGGGATGGGTTGCCATTTTCTCCTCCAGGGGATGTTCCCAATGCAGGGATCAAACCCATGTCTCCTGCATTGGAAGGTGGATTTTTCACCAGCAAAAGCCACCAGGGAAGCCCTCTCCTTAATAGAGTTTTAACCAACCCCCAGCATTTTTTTTTAATAAACTTTTTTTCCCATTTAATAAATATTTACCAGGAAAAGAAAAGCCTTCCTGACCCTTCTTACTGGCCCAAACCTCCTATTTTCTGCCTTCAAACATTTCTGTAGCACTTGTCACAGTCTGTGTGGTTATTGGATTAACATTTCTCTGCTGAACTATGGACGTTATCTCCTTTACTTACTCTTAACTCAGGGCTTAGCAGACCCAGGGCTGTATTGATATACAGAAACTAAGTATTGCTGAGTGAGTGATGCCCTACTTTGGAAAACCATATGGAATCATATTTGAATTGGTTATTATATCCTTTATATGTGTAGAGTTTTCCAAAGTGTCTTTAAGTTTCTTTAATATCAGACCTCATAAAAATGTGAATAGAAAAGACTATGGTGTGTCATTTCCAAATTTACTTGACTATGGAAACATGAGGGAGGTAGCCTGAAGCACAGAGGTTATGGGTGCATGCCTCAGAGTCAGACTCGCTGGGGTTAAAGCCAACCTGTTTCACTTAAAACTTTGTGACCTTCCTTAAAGTTTCTGTACTTCAGCTTTTATGTTATACAGTGGAAATGATGATAGAATCTTCCTGGTGTGAGGTTAGAATGGTGGAAAGTATTGCTGTTAGTTAATGTTTTAGCAGAGGATGAGTGTCCCCAGGAATGCTCTTTGGGAAATGCTGATGTCAGAAAAAGTGCATTGGCCTGTGGCCTTGGGCAAGACTCTTAAACCTCTTTTGAGCAAATTTTTCCATTGCATATTGAGAAAACTGATTTTACGTGATCTCAAGTGTTAGTCACTCAGCCGTATCCAACTCTTTGGACTGTAACCTGCTAAGCTTCTCTGTTCATGGGATTCTCCAGGCAAGAATACTAGGGTGGGTTGCTATTCCCTTCTCCAGGGGATCTTCTTGACCCAGGGATCAAATACAGGTTTCCTGCATTGCACGCAGATTCTTTACTGTCTTTTCCACTAGAGAGCCCCAGGTGACCTCAAGGACTTTGCAATTCAAAATTACCACAATTTAATAATTTTCAAGTTGCTAAAGATAACAGTGTGCGGGGACACCCCAAATCAGTGTGACATCATAGACAAAAGATCAAATAATTTTGAGCAGTTTCTTTTTATACTAATTTGGCATTTATGAGCTCTTTGAATGGATCCTTAAGCTTTACTTGGGAAAAGGTATAATTGTTTGCCCTCATAACTTTTTTTTTTTTACATTCCTCAGGTCGTCTCAATGACATATATGGAGACTATAAATACACATACTGGGCATGTGGCATAATCCTTATTGTCGCAGGCATCTATCTTTTCATTGGCATGGGCATCAATTACCGACTTCTTGAAAAAGAACAGAAAGCTGAGAAGCAGCAGAAAAAGGAAAGTAAAGACGAGGAGACCAATGTAGATGTTGCTGAGAAGCCAAAAGAAGTCACCGATGCAGCAGAATCTCCAGAACAAAAAGCCACAGAAGGAGACCTCAGAGAGGCGGAGAGTCCAGTTTGAACCTGTGGGACTGAAGGGTAAATGGTGCAGCTCATGACCCAAAATATTCTATTGGCCTGTGATCTACCAGTGGTGCTCAATGCAAATACTGGACATTTCTGTGGGAATCATACCAGGGGTTTATTGATGGAATTTTTGTTTCACTCCTTACCAGTAGCCTGGATTAAAAATGCCTAGCCTTGGGAAGGGAGTGGTTGAAAAAGAATGAGAAAAGGAAGTCAGTTTCTGTGTTTGTTTCTTTGTTTAAATCTTTGCATTTAACAGTGTCATGAAGATTATAATACGTGCCTTAAGTTTTAGTCTTTAGGGAGCCTTAACTATTAAAACTGTTCTGCTTAACTCATCCATTTTCAGTGTTCCGTTACAAATAAAAATAACTGCTTTGAGGCAAATCTAAAATTTTAAATAAATTTTGTTTCATATTGTCACTAGAAGATTTGAAAGTTGGTGGTTTTATAAAACCCTGACTAAAATATTTTCCTAGCATCAGTAGTTGCTTGGCATATGTGCCTGCTAGATATGTATTTAGGAAATTTAAGGCATGAAGCTTTGAAAACATCTTGGCTTTTCAGGATGCATTGTACTTACTCATCATCAACCCTCCAGTATCTTCTCTTGGGTTGCTTATTAGAAGTCAAGTGCTTGAGAGTTGATTTCATTAAATTACTATTTTTGTTCCCCTTTCCAAAGATACATTTTGTGTAGTCATAGATAATTGCCCTTTTTGAGATTACATACTATTTTTTTCAATGTAAAAATTAGTATTAAAATACACAACTATGTATTAGTGCCTCCTCACTAAATTAAATGTAGAAAGCTATTTCATACAGCAGCTGAATTCAGCTTAAACTTTTCCAAAACATCAGTTAAACTGTGAGACTTGGAATCTTTTTTGGTTGCTGTTTTCCTGGAATTTTACCCCTTTGATTCCTAGTGGTTTCATTTATATCCATATCTAGCTTAGCACTGAGTATGAGACACTCAGTCTGTGTAGTGTTTGCTAATTAAAGAGAACCATAGAAATGTGGCCCACAGAAACCAATAGGGATAAGATAGGGAGAGAAGTTGCTATTTTGGCTTATCAACACATAACTCTTTTTCTTTTTCTGATAAGGCCTTAAAGGAAATTAGATTTTGCTTAGAATTATTGGAAATATTCTTATTCCTCACACAACCCTAAAGATTTTGTGACCCTTTTCCACTTTATCTGAAATGTAAAGAAATGGGTTTAGTATATAGATAGGGAGGGGGACAAACCAGAATGAAAACTGTAAATTTTTTTTTAACCTAGTATCTTTTAAATTGCAGCAGGAAGATAATGTTAGACATTCAATGAATTATATTCAATGCATTTAAAAATATTGCGGTTGACAGTGTGAAAGTATAGACATAAAACCTTATTTAACAGGCTGGCTTTTTAAAATAAAAATTTTCTTTTTTTTTTTTTAAGAAATGTTTCTTCTTCCAAATGTTTATTTTCTTGAGGAAAATATTCTGTGTCTTCATTTTCATTATCAAGATTCAGTCTGGCCCTTGCTAATGTTAAATAATTCAGCATATGTGCATTGGAATTTGTATATATGGCTTATTTTGATTTTTCTCCTTAACGTCTTCTTCCAGGCAAGCAGGAGAGAAATTTTTTAAAACTACTTCTCTGAAAGCATTTTGAAAGCAGAGCAGTTAATCTTAAGGACACAATGAAAACTCCCTTTCTGTGCTCAGGTATCATGGCAGATGGAGGAGGAATTTTAGGGGAGAAGCCTGCTGTGATTGTTGACAGGCTTGGCTCCAGTTTGGGCTCGGCCATTTTCCACAGACCTAACCTCTGTATGCCTCTTTCCCTTTCTATAAAAGTGAGGATCATCCTGAGTAAGTAAAAAATGTGGGGTGGGGGAGTAAACCAGGAGTATAAGATTATTTTCCCCCATCCCAGTTGTTAAGCGACATCCATACATAAGACGCTGCCTAGTTTTTTCCCACTAACTGAAACTTGCTAGTGAAGTGATGAAATTTTGGTGCAGAATGATCACCATTTATTAGGAGGAAGGGTTCTCAAGTTGCTGTATTCAGAAGCAAAAGGTTAAAAACTGGCTCAAAGCTGGACTAAACAAAACCTTTTACCACCCAATCCAACTCTGACTTTTTCCCACTGAAGACACAGGCTTAAGGGATTTATTCAGGATCAGTTTTGGTAACAGAGCCAACACTAAAGGCCAATATAGGCCTACTCTGCCATCTAGTCCTTGCTAACAATCAGCTAATCCTCTCGTGTTGCAGTGCTGTTTTCAACACTGGATGCATCTGAGCTTTCTGACTGGGCAGTCTGTTGTCCCTTGCTCCATGTGAAGCCTGACTAGACAGACCTCTGAAGTTTTATTTCAGTTGACAGAGTTTCAGTGGCTGCTTTGGGAAAATAGAGTACCTGCCTATCCTTGCTTCCCTCTGTCCCACACTCTGCTAAGTCACAAAACATATAGCTCTCTAGATTGTTGTGCCCAAAGAGGCTGGGGACTGGTCAAGAGTATGCTCTGAAATAGTCTCAGTTCAAAGCTGAAAAATTGTTTAAGAAACTGGTAGACTGGACAGTTGCAGATGACCATGGCAACAAGACCATATTGTCACATTATAGTCATTTTTGAGAACTGAAATCATCTTGACCTATTCAAAATAATTTCTACAGAAAGTACTCAGTAAAGGATGATGCTAAAACTAGAAAATTCAGGGAGGTATTTTTATCCCTGGTTTAATCACACTAATGAATAATCTTATTCTTGTTTTATTGTATTGAATTTCAGATTGATAAATTCAGAATTGGTTTATATGAAAAACCTCAATGTCCAGGTTTTACATCTTCCCTAGGAAATGGTTCATAGTATATATATTTAATTATCAGGTGTGCGTCACTCGTCCCACCCCACCCCACCCCCCACCCCCTTGTTGTTGGAAAGATGAGAAAAGGTGAACACTGTATGTCTACCTTTGCAACATGGCTTGTTTTAATAATCAGGTCAGGTACTTGAAGAAAGAGGTTAATGACAGACTTTGGCTACTATGAAAACTTGTGAGGAAGTAATGGCCCAAGCTTGCCTGGCTTACCCAAATATGAGCAATTAAGCCAAGTTGCTTCAGATTAGAAGCATCTAAGGCGGTTTCAAATACATCATTCCTGAAATGTGTTTTAGCTTTAGGATTTCAGATTTCAGTCATCCTTTCCCCACTTAGTCTGGGCCGTTGTGACAGTCATTCAGTAGAATATCTCTTCTTGGCTATACAGCACTGATGTACTTTCTGCTGGCTTTTTACTGTGACTTGCTAGAAGACACTGGAATAGCTAGCAAAGAAATCACAGCCTACTGGTATGTTTAGCAGTATAGACTGCCAGGGTTCAAACAAAGGCTATGTGACCTCAACCCTAAGCATCAGGTGTTTTCTTCTGTAAAGGTGTTAATAATTAATGCCATTTGTTGCCCCAGGGCTGTAATGAAGTTTAGTTGATATGTGACAGCTTGTATTAGGCAAGGGCTTAATAAATGTAAGCACCTATTTAAAATATATATATATCAAAGATATGTAGTACTTGGGGAAAAATTGAGCTGTTCTAATTCCCAAGGTGGGTGGAGCCTCACAGAGGATAGTTTGGGAGTGACTCTTAAAGGTAAGACTATTAGCTAAATGATCAAACTCCTTTTAGACCTATCCTCATTTTACTCTTACAAATGTAATGGTCCCTGTTTGGTAATGAGTGGAAACTAACACCGCATGAGAGTGGTGCTCTTTAAGTAGGCAGGTTTGAATCCCAAAGCCCTTGGTCTTTGTTCACTGCCCCTACAAGGAAGAGGCACCTGATTAATAAAAAGAGCAGAAATATAATGAGAAGCCAGTCATGATTGAAGTCCTCTCTACCTAGTTCTTAAATGTAAATGTTCTTAATGTAAACTGAAAGATTGATGAGCTTTGAATTTTTCCCTACTACATTGATAACATGATTTAAATAATAAATTGTCATCAGTTGGTGGCTGAATAAATTGGTACAACATATTGCAAAGTTTTGCTGCTTTTATTGACTACACAAAAGCCTTTAACTGTGTGGATCACAACAAACTGGAAAATTCTTAAAGAGATGAGAATACCAGATCACCTGACCTGCCTCCTGAGAAATCTATATGCAGGTCAAGAAGCAACAGTTAGAACAGGACATGGGAAAATTGACTGGTTCCAAATTGAGAAATGAGTACATCAAGGCTGTATATTGTTACCCTGCTTATTTAACTTATATGCAGCGTATGTCATGTGAAATGCCAGGCTGGATGAAGCACAAGCTGAAACCAAGATTGCCGGAAGAAATATCAATAACCTCAGATATGCAGATGACACCACCCTTATGGCAGAAAGCAAAGAAGAACTAAAGAGCCTCTTGATGAAAGTGAAAGAGGAGAGTGAAAAAGCTGGCTTAAAATTCAAGATTCAGAAAACTAAGATCATGGCATCTGGTCCCATCACTTCATGGCAAATAGATGGGGAAACAATGGAAACAGTGACAGACTTTGTTTCCTTGGGCCCTAAAATCACTGCAGGTAGTGACTGCAGCCATGAAATTAAAAGACGATTGCTCTTTGGAAGGAAAACTATGACAAACCTAGACAGAAAGCCGAGTGCTGAAGAAGTGATGCTTTTGAACTGTGGTGTGGGAGAAGACTCTTGATAGTTCCCCGGACTGCAAGACCAAATCAGTCCATTCTAAAGGAAATCAGTCCTGAATATTCATTGGAAGGACTGATGCTGAAGCTAAAATTCCAATACTTTGGCCACCTGATGTGAAGAACTGACTCGTTGGAAAAGACCCTGATGCTGGGAAAGATTGAAGGTGGGAGGAGAAGGGGATGACAGGGGATGAGATGGTTGGATGGCATCACCGACTCAATGGACATGAGTTTGAGCAAACTCCAGGAGTTGGTGATGGACAGGGAGGCCTGGTGTGCTGCGGTCCATGGGGTTGCAGAGTCGGACACAACTGAGCAACTTAACTGAACTACTAGTTCCCAAGCATTGTTCAAAGTTTTGAGAATCCAGCCATGAACGTAATAATGTCTTTACATGCTACTTTGTAGTAAGGGAAAACAGACAGTGAAGAGCAAGTTAAAAGGAAAACAGGAATATGGATATGAGATAAAACCTTCATTAATTCATTCACCTAAATAGTATTTTTGGAGTGCTGTCTATGTGCCTGTCCGGTTTCTAGACAGAAGGGATAATAATGATCAGGGTTCCTTGGCACCCACAGCTTCTGTTCCAGAGGGAAGACTGCATAGTAAGTGCTGTGACAGGACATCACATGGAGAAGTCTCTAACCCAATCTCAGGAGGGCCTAAAGAGGACAAAAAAGTATATACCCTTGAGCAAGTTAATTTGTCTAAGCCTCTTTGGTAAATTAAACATAATTATTGTGAGGATTGTGAATGTACGCTGCATACAGTTGAATGAACAGTAGTATTAGTTGAGCTCATAGTAGTTTTAAAAATTAAACAGTGTCAGTTGTCATCAACCAGAACAGTCACTGGAGTACACAAGGGCCTTTGCAGTATATCATCTGATTCATGCAATATCCTAGGGTGTGTGTTGTGTGTGTGCTCAGTCACTGAGTCATGTCCCATTCTTTGTGACCCCATGAACTGTAGCTTGCCAAGCTCCTCTGTCCCTAGGATTTCCCAGGCAAGAATGCAGGAGTGGGTTGCCATTTCCTACTCCAGGGGATCTTCCCGACCCAGGGATTGAACCACTGTCTCTTGCATCTCCTGCATTGGCAGGTGGTAGATTCTTTACCACTGTACCACCAGTGGGTATAAGTGAAAAATACCCTTTAACTGGGTTTTACCACTCTCCCCAGCCCCTGCATACAGCTCAGCTGCTGGAGCTGAAGGTTGTACTGCATGGAAGTTTGGAAACACAAGAATGAGAAAGGTTGTATCCTGGGTAATCTTGAAGGATGAATAGAGACCAATCACTTGGACTCTGCACCAATGGTCCTGACCCCAGTGAGTTCACAATCTGACTTACAGTCATTTTCCTTGGCCTCGGAATTCATACTGTGATTTCTTTACTTGTGAGATTTCCTTTCCTAATGTGCTTTACTGATTCCAGAATTAAAAGTTTGCATTTCCGGAGCTTACTCTGGCCAGGTCCCAAGAGGAAGTGGCTAGCAGCCATTAAGTAGCCAGGAGGTGATTAAAAATCACCTGGTATGCTGACAATCTGCACATCCATAGCTATCAAGAGAAGGTTTGTAATAGTTCTTGTCATTGTGGTCTATCTTTCCCTATCTTATTTTTTTTTCCTTTGAAACCAAAACAAAAATGTGTGCCTGCTAAGTCACTGCAGTCGTGTCTGACTCTTTGCAACTCATGGTCTCCCCAGGCTCATCTGTCCCTGGGGTTCTTCGGGCAAGAACACTGACTGGAGTGGGTTGCCATTTCCTTCTCCAGGAGATCTTTCCCACCAGAGATCGAACCCATGTCTCTTGGATCTCTTGCATTGGCAAGTGGGTTCTTTACCACTAGTGCCACCTGGGTGCTTTCGTGTTATGCTATGCTTACTCGTTCAGTCGTGTCCGACTCTGTGACCCCATGGACTGTAGCCCGCCAGGCTCCTTTGTCCATCGGAGTCTCCAGGCAAGAATACTGGAGTGGGTTGCCGTGCCCTCTTCCAGGGATCTTCCCAACCCATGGATCGAACCCAGGTCTCCTCCATTGCAGGCAGATTCTTTACCGTCAGAGCCACCAGGGAAGCCCAGGAATGCTGGAGTGGGCATCCTGAGCCTCCTCCAGGGCATCTTCCTGACCCAGCAATGAAACCGGGGTCTGCTTTTGTGTTAGGCCTTATTTATATATACTTTTCAGCATGGGAACTTTAGAGACTTTTTGGTAACAACCTTGTAAGTTCCCAGTACTATCTTGTTTCTCAGATGCTAAGAATGAGCATAAACAAGGACCACCTTGCAATGCAGGGGATGCAGGGATAGGTTTGATCCCTGGCTGGGGAACTAACATGCCACATGCATGGAGCAACTAAACCAAAAGAAAAAAAAAAAAAACCCTTGGGAGTCCTTGCCCCACAAGGAAAGATTCCCCCATGATGCAATGAACATCTCGTGTGCCACAATTAAGACCTGATACAGCCAAATAAATCAGTTAACTTTAAAAAATGAGCATAAACAGGCCTGCAGCAGACAGAGCTGTGAGCTTAAACTACCTGTGCCCCAGCCCCTTCCACACCTCTCCCCATTCCCACCCCCACATTCCTCTATGGTTGCCCAAATACTTATACTTTACTTACTGTTTCTCCTTACAGTGCCCTCTTCCCTGCCATAGGCTTCATTTTTAACAGCCTCCCTATCAGTTCTCTCCACCTTCAATCCAGCCTCAACACTGCTGCTAAAAGACTTTTCTAAAAAGGCCAGATTTTCAGCTGCCTTTATAACCTCAAAGCAATAAAGATAAAATTCATTAATCACTCACTCTGCTTTAAATCCTGTAATTTGAGAATAAAGTCCAAAGTCCTTAGCAGGACCCATAGGGCCCTTCTTAATTAGCTTCTGCATCAGATCAGTCCTCAGCCCACACCCTGCTCCCCAGCCCAACTGAATTACTTAGTTCTTTAACTAAGACCTTGTTTCAGACCCCTGCCTTCCTAAATGCTAATGCCTAGAAGCCCCTCCAGAGAAGGCAATGGCACCCCAGTCCAGCACTCTTGCCTGGAAAATCCCATGGATGGAGGAGCCTGGTGGGCTGCAGTCCATGGGGTCACTAAGAGTCAGGCACGACTGAGCGACTTCACTTTCACTTTTCACTTTCATGCATTGGAGAGGGAAATGGCAACCCACTCCGGTGTTCTTGCCTGGAGAATCCCAGGGACGGGGGAGCCTGGTGGGCTGCCGTCTATGGGGTCACACAGAGTCGGAAACGACTGAAGCGACTTAGCAGCAACAGCAGAAGCCCCTCCCTCCTTTCTCCTCAGCACCAACTCCTATCTGACTTTTGAAACTTGGTTGATCCCTGCTTTTACAGGGGGCCTTATCTGAGTCCCCAGATCATTTTTGTTGTCCTGCTGATCTGTTGTTGTTTTTTAACTGAATGAAGGATTCTTTAAATTCTGTAGTGTGTTTTTGTTCAGTTGCAAAGGCATATATCTATTAGCGACCCCACAGACTGCTGCATGCCAGGCTTCCCTGTCCTTCACTATCTCCTAGAGTTTGCTCAAATTCATTGTGTCAATAATGCCATCCAACAGTCTCATCCTCCTGTCAACCGCTTCTCCTGTCTTCAATCTTTCCCAGCATCAGGGTCTTTTCCAGTGAGTCAGCTCTTTGTATCAGGTGGCCAAAGCTGAAGCTTCAGCATCAGTCCTTTCAATGAATATTCAGGGTTGATTTCCTTTAGGATGGACTGATTTGATCTCCTTGCAGTCCAAGGGACTCTAAAGAGTCTTCAGCGCCACAATTAAAAAGCATCAGTTCTTCAGTGCTTAGCTTCCTTCAGTGCTCAGATGTGTCCAACTCTCACATCCATACATGACACTGGAAAAACCATAGCTTTGACTAGACGGACCTTTGTTGGCAAAGTAATGTCTCTGATTTTTAATATGCTGTCTAGGTTTGTCACAGCTTTCCTTCAAAGAAGCAAGTGTCTTAATTTCATGGCTACAGTCAGCATTCACAGTGATTCTGGAGCCCAGGAAAATAAAATTTGTCACTGTTTCCACTTTTTCCACATCTATTCACCATGAAGTAATGGGACCGGAGTTTTTTGAATTTTGAGTTTTAAGTCAGCTTTTTCACTCTCCTCTTTCACCCTCATCAAGAGGCTCTTCAGTTCCTCTTTGCTTTCTGCCATTATAGTGGTATGTCATCTGTATATCTGAGGTTGTTGCTGTTTTTCCCGGCAGTCTTGATTCCAGCTTGTGATTCATCCAGCCCAGCATTTTGCATGATATACTTTGCATAGAAGTTAAATAAGTAGGGTGACAAACTTGGCAAACTCCTGTCTCAATTTTGAACCATTCTGTTGTTCCATGTCTGGTTCTGACTGTTGCTTCTTGACCTGCATAGGGGTTTCTCAGGAGGCAGGTAAGGTGGTCTGGTATTTCCATCCCTTTAAGAATTTTCCACAGTTTGTTGTGATCCACACAGTCAAAGGCCTTAGCATAGTCAATGAAGCAGAAGTAGACATTTTTCTGGAATTCCTTGCTTTCTCTATGATCCAGTGGATGTTGGCAGTTTGATCTCTGGTTCCTCTGCCTTTTCTAAATGCAACTGGTACATCTGTAAGTTCTCAGTTCACATGCTGTTGAAGCCTAGCTTGAAGGATTTTGACTATTACCTTGTGAGCATGTGAAATGAACACAATTTACAGTAGTTAGAACATTCTTTGGCATTGCTCCTTTTTGGGACTGGAATGAAAACTGACCTTTTCCAGTCCTGTGGCCACTGCTGAGTTTTCCAAATTCGCTGAAGTATTCAGTGCAGCATTTTAATAGCATCATCGTTTAGGATTTGAAATAGCTGAGCGGGAATTCCATCACCTCCATTAGCTTTGTTTGTAGTAATGCTTCCTAAGGCCCACTTGACTTCACACTCCAGGATGTCTGGCTCTAGGTGTGTGACCTCACCATCATGGTTATCCAAGTCATTATGACCTTTTATGTATAGTTCTTCTGTGTATTCTTGCCACCTTTTCTTAATCTCTTCTACTTCTGTTAGGTCCTTGCTGTCTCTCTCCTTTATTGTGCCCATCCTTGTATGAAATATTCCCTTGATGTCCCCAATTTTCTTGAAGAGATCTCTAGTCTTTCCCATTCAATTGTTTTCCTCTATTTTTTTGCATTGTTCACACAAGAATGCTTTCTTATCTCTCATTGCTATTCTCTGGAACTCTGCATTCATTTGGGTATATTTCCCCCTTTCTCCTTTGCCTTTCACGTGTCTTCTTAACTATCCTTAAGGCCTCCTCAGACAACCACTTTGCCTTCTTGCATTTCTTTTTCTTTGGGATAGTTTTGGTCACTGCCTCCTCTACAGTGCTATGAACCTTCATCCATAGTTCTTCAGGCACTCTGTCTACCAGATCTAGCCCCTCAAATTTATTCACCTCCTCCAGTGTATAATCATAAGGGATTTGATTTAGGCAAAACCTGAATGGCCTAGTGGTTTTCCCTACTTTCTTCAATTTAAGCCTGAATTTTGCAAAGGAAGCTCACAATCTGGGCCACAGTCAGCACCAGGCCTTATTTTTCCTGACTGCATAGAGCTTCTCCATCTTTGGCTGCAAAGAATATAAAAGATGGAGAAACTCTGTACAATCTGATTTCATTATTGACCGTCTGGTGATGTCCATGTGCAGAGTTGTTTCTTGTGTTACTGGAAGAGGGTGTTTGCTATGACCAGCATGTTCTCTTGACAAAGCTCTGTTAGCCTTTGCCCTGCTTCATTTTGTACTCCAAGGCAAAACTTGCCTGTTACTCCGGGTGTCTCCTGCATTTCTACTTTTGCATTCCAATTCCCTATTTTAAAAAGGACATCTCTTTTGAGTGTTAGTTCTAGACGGTCTAGAAGTTTGTCTTCATACTCTTTGGCACTAGTGGTTGGGGCACAGACTTGGATTAGTGTGACTTTGAATGGTTTGCCTTGGAAATGAACAGATCATTCTGTTGTTTTTGTGGCTGCACCCAAGTACTGCATTTTGGACTCTTTTGTTGACTATGAAGGTTACTCCATTTCTTCTAAGGGATCCTTGCCCACAGTAGTAGATACAATGCTCATCTGAATTAAATTTGCCCATTCCCATCCATGTTAGTTCACTGATTCCTAAAATGTTGATGTTCACTCTTGCCATCTTCTGCTTGACCACCTCCAATTTACCGTGACTCATGGACCTAACATTTCAGGTTTCTATGCAATATTGTTCTTTATAACATCAGACTTGACTTTGTGATGTCAGACACATCCACAGCTGAGCTTTGTCTCTACTTTGGCACAGCTCTATTTCTGGAGCTATTTCTCTGCTCTTGCCCAGTAGCATACTGGATGCCTACTGACCTGGGGGCGAGGGGCTCAACTTCCAGGGTCATATCTTTTTGCCTTTTCATACTGTTCATGGCATTCTTGAGGCAAGAATACTAGAGTGATTTGTCATTCCCTTTTCCAGTGGGCCACGTTTTGTCATAGCTTCATTGAGTTACACAGGCCCCTTTGCCACAAGTCATCCATGTGATCATTTTGGTTAGCCTTGTGTGATTGTGGTTTTCGTTCTGGAGGCTGTGGCATTGTAGTTCTTGCTTCTTCTGTCTGCCCTCTGATGGATGAGGATAAGAGGCTTGTGCAAGGTGTCTGATGGGAGGGACTTGCTATGGGGAAATCTGGGTCGGCAGAGCCATGCTCAGTAAGACTTTAATCCAATTGTCTGCTGAAGAGTGGGGCTGAGCTCCCTCCCGGTTTCTTGTCCTGAGGCAACCCAGTCCTGGAGTCCGCAGGCTCTGTTGTAGGGCTGCTGGCGACCTCCAAGGGGACTTAGGCCAACTGGTGTCTCCCAGGACAGATGCCGCTAGGACCCCTGCCCCTGCGGCAGGCCACTCTTGACCCACACCTCTGCAAAAGACCCTCAGACATTCACAGGCAGGTCTGGCTTAGTCTACTGTGGGGCCACTGCTCCTTTCCCCTGGGTCCCAGTGTCCACAAGGCTGTGTCTGTATCCCCCAAGAGTCTTCTGTTTCCCCCAGTCCTGTGGAAGTTCTGTAATCATATCTCACTGGCCTTCAAAGTCAGATTCCCGGGGGATTCCCAGTCCCTTTGCTGGATCCCCAAGCTGGGAAGCCTGATATGAGGCTAGGAACTGTCACAACAGTGGGAGACTTCCTTCGGTATTACTGTTCTCCAGTTTGTGGGTCGCCCGTCTGACAGGTCTAGGATTGGATTTTATCATGCCTGCACCCCTCCTACTGTCTCTTCATTGTCTTTGGGAGTGGGTTCCAGCCATCCTCCTTTTGATGGTTCTTCAACAGCTAGTTGCGATTTCGGTGCTCTCTCAGGAGGAGATGAGCGCATTACAATCTTCAAAAGTTTCACACATGTGATTTCATAGAATCCCTTCTTGATAACACATTTTTTCCTCCTGCCCCTATATTGCCCCTCCCTCCCCACTGGTAGCGGGACTAGATTGTTCTCTATGTCTGTGAGTCTGCTTCTTTGTTTTATTCACAGGTTTACTGTAATTTTAAGATTCCACATACAAATGATAACATATAGTATGTCTTTGACTTAATTCACTTAGTGTAACACCCTCCAAGTCCGTCCATGTTGCTGCAGATGGGAAGTTTACATCCTTTTTTTATGACTGAATAGTATTCCACTGTGGGCTTCCCAGGTGGCTCAGTGGTATAGAATCCGCCTGCCAGTGCCAGACATGCAGGTTCAATCCCTGGGTCCAGAAGATCCCCTGGAGGAAGAAATGGCAACCCACTCCAGTATTCTTGCTTGGATAATCCCATGGACAGAGGAGACTGTCAGGCTATAGACTGTGGGGTTGCAAAGAGCCAGACAGGACTTAGTGACTGACAGCAGGACCGCCCATGAGTATTCCACTGTGTGTGTGTGTGTGTGTGTGTGTGTGTGTGTGTGTGTGTGTCTGTCTGTCTGTCTGTGTGTGTCTGTGTGTGTGTGTGTGTGTGTGTGTATACGTATGTATACCCACTTCTTTATCCGTTCATCTGTTGATAGACACTTAGGCTGCTTCCATATCCTTTCTTTTTTAGTTTTTTTGCCACTCCATATGGCATGTAGGATCTTAGTTCCCTGATTAGGGATCGAAATCTCACCCCCTGCAGTGGGAACTCAAAGTCTCAGCCACTAGACTGCCTGGGAAGTTACCATATCTTAACAGTTGCAAATAATGCTATTATTATATACCCTGGGATGCATGTATCTTTTCAAATTAGTACTTTTTTTTTCAGACATATAGCCAGGAGTGGAATTGCTGGGTCATATGGTAGCTCTATTTTTGTTTTCCTGAGAAACCTCCATATTGCTTTCCACAGTGGCTGCCCCAATTTGTTTTTGAGTGTCTTTCTGTCTACAGTGCAGTTAGAACATGAATCTTAGTGTCAAATCCCAGGTCTCTGGGTTCAAAGTACAGACAGACCACTGATTATCTCTTGGTCTTTAAGCAAGTTACTTAACCTCTAGGCTTCAGTTTCTATATCTATAAAATGGGGCTAATAAATAGAACTTACCTTATAGGGCTGCTATGAGAATTAAATACAATAACTATAAAACCTGACACAGAATAAATACTCAGTACCTATTTTCACTGCCTCTGTCACAAACAGTGACCACTGAAGCATAATTTTCAAAGTGGTAAAATCAAGCCTCTCATAGAGAAATAATAAAATTAACATGTTTATATAACTCATTAATTAAGGAAAGAATCAGTAAGATCTTACAACTTTTAAATGAGAACTGGACTCACAGAGACTTATCTCTCCTGAGGGTCCCTTGGACTGCAAGGAGATCAATCCTGAATATTCTCTAGAAGGTCTGATGCTGAAACTCCAATACTTTGGCCACCTGATGCAAAGAGCCAACTCCCTGATGTTGGGAAAGACTGAAAGCAAAAGGAGGGGAGGGCGACTGAGGATGAGGTGGTTGGATAGCATCACTGACTCAATGGACAGGAATTTGGGCAAACTCTTGGAGACAGTGGAGGGAAGAGGCGTGCTACAGTCCATGGGGTCGCAAAGATACAGACATGACTCGTGACTGAACAACAACAGACTCTGTACTGGACAAAACTCATTTGCATTGCCTTGAACAGAAACAGTTTGTATCGCACATCAGACAGGAAGCATGTGCACCATCATCAGCCCTCTACAAGTTAATTTCCATCACTGCAGAGTTACAAACTGGCCCAGCAAAAAGACAATCAAATGTGCAGTTAGTCCCCTAGAGGATCAGACAGCCTGGAATCCTAGACAACTCAGAGCGTTCCACTGAAAGAACATCCAGTGAGCCTGTGCCCATTTCAAAGTCTGTCATAGTTTTTCCTGGCACTGCACTGCATGGCACACGTCAGTTTGCTTTTCTAAACCTGAACCAGACTGTGAGCTCCTTGAGATAGAGGGGATAACATGCAAAGTTGTTGAGCCCTTTTGATTTGAGCTGGGTAGAGAAAGAGAAAGCAACATTTCTCCTGGAGGAAAGCATCCAGAGAGACCTGTGTTGGCACCAAGGTAGAAACGACTGGCAAGCAAGTGTGAGACGCAGACCATGCACAAGGCCCTGGGTTAGACTAGGAACACAGTCTCTGTCTGATGAGGGCAACCACAGAAAACCAGTGCTTACAATACAGTGTGATGAGGACCCTAAAAACCCAGAAGGTGGCCTTCAGGAGCTCAAGTGAATTACCAGCAACATTTTCCAAGCCCAGGTCTGATAAAGGGACAAACACAGGAGATCCTGCGAAGCCTATTCACAGCCTCAGAGAAGTGAATGAAAAACCATCTGTGTTCTACACCCATTGTTAGGCTCCCTCCCCTCCCTTCCTACCTTTTGGCTGAACTTCTGCTGGCAGACCTGTGGCTGTGGAGAATCAACATCCGAGTTATCTCAGATCTCTAGGAATAAGTCCTCATTACAGGCATAGGCAATCCAGCAGCACTCTCCACGTCTCACAGGCAACTAGCACGCTTGGAGTCATTGCTAAGAAATTGGTGTCCACCTGTGGAAAGAGGGGATGTTGAAAGGGGGCTAGCCAACAACGAAATGTAGAAGACTTGTTTCCCCCTGGAACATCTCTGTGAGGCATGGGAGATCTGATTATGATCGCACTTATTTGTTGAATCTATAAAAAAATGAATGAATAAATGAGTGAAGACTCCAGAGGAAGATCTGTCCAGGGAGAGGGGCTAGCCCACTGGCTGCCCACACATGTCGTCAGCAAGACTGGTGTCCTTTAAATACTAAAGGAATTAGTATTTAAGTATCAACCAACTGCTTTGATTTACTTTTCTTCTCACAGGACAATCCTTTGGCATCCTCTATACTCTTAGCTGCCTAACAGGAGAGGGTATGCTGGCAGGAGGGCTTTCCTGATGCCTCAGTGGTAAAGAATCCACCTGCCAAAGCAGTAGACACAGGTTCCATCTGGGTCAAGAAGTTCCCATGGAGAAGGAAATGACAACCTACTCCAGTATTCTTGCCTGGAGAATACCATGGGCAGAAGAGCCTGGTGGGCTAACAGCTCGGAGCTCAGGAATATCGGTTTCGAGCTTGGCCCTACCACTCACTGGCTGTGTAGCTCTGGGAAGACCACTTTGCTTTCCCGTGCCTCGGTCTTCCCATCTGTAAAATATGGATGACAACAGTCATATCGGCCGGAGTTCACTGCAGGAAATAGGAACCACTCAAGGTGTTTTGAACAGAGTGACGAGACGGACGGGGCTAGATGCTTATGGGATGGTTGGATGGAGGAGGGGAGGAGGTAAGGCTGAGTCTCTGGAGATCTGCTCCCTAGTCCCAGGCAGGAGAGGAAGGTGGGCAAATGGAGGTTGCCACTGGCAACCTGTGTTCTCAGTTCAGGATACACTGACTTGGCTGTGATCCCGGGAGCAGGCAGCGGCTCCACTGCTGCCGCTAGGGGTGGGGACCGCACGCTGGACACGCTGCCAGAAATGATGCCCATCTGTGTGACCCTGCTTGCCAGAAGGGAGCAGCCAAAGCAGCAGGAAGGCGGTCTCTGGTTCCCTTCCACCCTCCAAATCCCATGTGAGGGTTTCTCAGTGTGCACCCACCACTCCCAGAGAAGTGAGTCTGGGAGGTGAGGCTTTAGCTTTCCGCTTCTAAGGACAGGAAACAGGTGGGGATGGATTCTGGGTGCTACTTAACCATGTGAGGATTAACCGCATTTATGCCAGGAGGCACCCTCCCAGGTCCTGGGCTCTGGCAAATGTTACAGTGGTTATGGCTACATGCCTGCCACGTGCAAGCGCTGGGCCAGGGCCTGGAGATACAGCAGTGAACAAGGCAGGGCCAGATCCTGAAGTAGTGAGGAGAGTGCAGGGGAGCAAACGCTGGGATCACGAAGGCAAGGAGTTGATGCACAAGTGTTCTGTGAAGGCCTGGGAGCACAGAGGGGGCACCCAGGCCCACACTGGTGGGGCGGGGAGGGGACAGAGGCAAGCGCCAGGTCCCAGTAGCTGCGGAGTCTAATATGAGGCTTGAGGGAGAGCCAGAAATTAACCAGACTAAGCAGGAGGAAATAGGGTGTGTGTGTGTGTGTGTCTATGTGTGTGTGTCTATGCTAATTTCCACCTTGAGGAAGCATATACATATACAAAGCCCTGGAAGATAAAAAAGAGTGCTTGGCATTCCCCACTAGTGGACAGTTAAGTCTGCCCAGTGCCCAGAGTGGGGGTGGGGTGGGGCGTGTATAAGAAAGGAGAAGAAAGCAGGAGCATGGAGTTTTACATGTCATTTTTGGAAGAATTTGAGCTTTATCTTGTAGGCAATGGGGATGCCCGCTGTTGTTTAGTTGCTGTGTCCAGCTCTTTCATGACCCACAGACTGTAGCCCACCAGGCTCCTCTGTCCGTGGCATTTCCCAGGCCAGAATACTGGACTGGGTTGTCATTTCCCTCTCCAGGGGATCTTCCTGACCAGGGGATCAAGCCCACATCTCCTGCATTGGCAGGCAGGCCACCAGGGAAGCGCAGTGGGTACACATAGAGTTTAAGCAGGGAGAAGGAGCTCCCATTCTGGTTTCAGTAATATCACTTCGATGCGTTTTGTGCAGTCAGTTGGAAGCAGGGGTTTCAGGTATGGTGTTACAGTAGTCTGGGCTGGAAATAGGGTTGCCAAGAAGAGGACAACAGAAAAGGCTGAGCAGATTCAATCGAGTTTACAAGGCGGAGTGGACAGAGTAAGGTGGGAGTGGGAACAGGGAGAAACCCAGGGTGGCTGCCAGGTTTCAGCAGCAGGCACACCTGGAAGGGCGGGGCCCCCATCAACTCCTGGCACTTGATCCTGGGTGGTGCCCACCTACAGGCTCCTGCCTGTAGACTGAACTCACATAAAGCCCCTTCCCTCCCATCAACCTTAGTGGCTGTATGCAATTCAGTTCCAGCAACATTTATTAACCAACTATTTATGTGCTATGAACCAGGGAGGCATCTCCCTACCTCACCTAAGGGAGTTTTAACTGGTTGTCTGAGAGACTCCAGAGCAGAGAGAAGGGGAAAGCTATACATACAAGTTACAATGTAGCAAAGCCTAAGTTCAGGCCATTTTCTCTTCCTCCTCCAGCCAAAGGGTCTTGACCCCTGACCTCTGACCCTCATGATACGCAAGGTACGAGGGACATCAGCACAGCCTTACACAGAGCTCCTGGGCTCCCAGCTTCTACTGGGGCAGGCAGTGGAGACAGACGCCACCCCCGGTCTCCTTCTCTGAAAGCTCTATGTTCCTTCTGCTGTGAGATTCCTGATGAAAGGACAGGCCCACCATCCAACAGACTCAGCCTTTGGAACCAAGGCATTTCCCCAGAGGCTCTTTTCAACAGAGAGACATGAATCCGCCCCTGTCATAACATAGCATCTTCTTAGCCATTCACTGTCACAGTAGGATAGTGCAGGCAAATTACAGGCTGGCTTTGGTCAGAGCCTAGGAGAGAGGCCTGGAGCCATCCATCCTACGTGGGTCTGGGCATTGGAAAATAACGACAGTGTTACCGAACTGAACTTGGGTCTGCTTGCTCATGGCATAGCAAAGCCAACTTACTAACTCCAAGCTGTGATGAAGGGAGGTACAGCGTTTACTGCAGGGCCCAGCAAGGCGGAGAGGTGGCTTGAACCCTCGAAAGATCCAAACTCCCAGCTGGCTTTCACAGCAGTGTTTTTAAAGGCAACATTTGGGGTGAAGGGCTGCAGGGTGTGTGACTTTCTTCTGACTGGCTGGTGATGAGGTAACAGGGTGATAATTCAGGAATCTTAATCACCAGCCTTCTGGTTCCTACCTCTGGATCTGTGTGCTTGTGCTCAGCTTGACCTCCACCTGAGTAGGGGTCTCAGTTCCTGCAGAACAACTCAAAGATATATGTCAGATTGCTATATATCAGGACTCTGATTTATCACTCAACTATTGTCTCTCGGCTGCTTCTCCTTTATTTCAGCATTCCCTCACTTCCCTAGTCAGTAACTGCTTGAGTCTACTCAGGCCTAGAAGACTAAGGCCTTTTCCTACAAACAAATGGAAAGGCTTTTTGTAGTTGGGAGACCCCTGCTAGGTTTCAATTCACTCTTTTCTTTGATAATCCTCAATCCTGAAGGGAACACATGTGGGACAAGAAAGGGAATAAAGTTTTGCATAGAGAGATTAAGCATAAACTCAGCAGAAGAACTCAGGTTTTTTTTTTTTGGTGGGGGGTCAGTTTCAATAGGAGAAGGCAATGGCACCCCACTCCAGTACTCTTGCCTGGAAAATCCCATGGATGGAGGAGCCTGGTGGGCTGCAGTCCATGGGGTCGCTGAGAGTTGGACGAGACTCAGTGACTTCACTTTCACTTTTCACTTTCATGATTTGGAGAAGGAAATGGCAACCCACTCCAGTGTTCTTGCCTGGAGAATCCCAGGGACAGTGGAGCCTGGTGGGCTGCTGTCTATGGGGTCACACAGAGTCGGATACTACTGAAGCGACTTAGCAGCAGCAGCAGTTTCAATAGTAACAGCATTTACTATTGATTCAGCATTCCACACTTCTAATTTCTAAATCTTAATAATTCTGCAATGTGATTATTGTCCCCATTTTGCAGATGATGGAACTGAAATTAAGTAATCTGCTCATTTAAGTTCACATGGCTACTAGGTGGCTGAGTGGAATTTCAACCAACCCAGGACTGATGCTAATGCCTTTTTTTTTTTTTTTAAAGATTTATTTATTTATGGCTGTGCTGAGTCTTGATGCTATGCTGGGACTTCTCCGGTTTCAGCAAGTGGGTGCTGCTCTCTAGCAGTTTGCAGGCTTCTGATTGCAGCGCCTTCTCTGTTTGTCTTCCTGGGCTCTAGAGCGAGGGCTTAGTCACTGTGGTGCCTGGGCTCAGCCGTCCTGTGGCAGGTGGTGTCTTCCCAGCCCAGGGATCAGGTCCACGTCCCCTACACTAGCAGGCAGATTCTTTACCACTGGGCCACCAAGGAAGCCCACTAATGCCTTCTTAATGACTACATGGTCATTAAGCCTTGCTCCCTGAACCAGCCAGGTTTCCGCTACTCCCCAGGGTGGTCCCATCCCAGAAGGATGCTGTTCTCTCACATCTTCCTCATGGTTGTTTGGCTGGACCTAGAAATGAGGCGCCTAGAAAGATGAGGTGTACAGAGCCAGGGCCCCGCCCCTGGGGAGACGTCTGGAGCCTCGCTCTTGTTCTCCCTCCCCCATAGGGTGTCTCCTGGCACCTCAAAGTCCTGCTCATCCAGAGGACACCTGTGACTTCCTATCCCTCCTCTTCCTTTGACTGAGAAGTTGCAGGACTTTCTCCTCTGCTCTGGGACACTGCCCGGGGCCTCAGCTTACTGGCCAGAGGCTCCCACCCTGGGCTTAATTTCCACTATAATGCTCTCAAATTCTGGGCTGAGGCTTCAGGATACAGCCCACAGAGCACTTTTACATGCAGTAGCTGTGACTGGTGGGATGGGGAGGAGCCTCCAGGTCCCCCTAGCTGTGCCCCCAACCCCCTTCACCCCCATCCCCCATAGGGGAGGAAAAATAACTTTCCTCAGCTCTTCTGAGCTCTCGACTGAGACCTCTGTAAACAAAAAGACAAATAAGAAAGAAACCGAAGTTTATTCACATATACTTGTACACCAGGGAGATACCCAGGAGAAAAAAATTAACTCTCCCAAGGGGCCTAAGCTAGCAGTTTAAACACTACCTTCCGTCAAAAACAGAGGAAGCAAAGGTGAGAGCGGGTCAGGGAGGAAGCCAGTTCTGGGAGATTACCAGGAAAAGCAGAGTAAACAAGGGGAAGGATTGTTATGTAGATTTAAGTAAACGCCCTTTCCACAGATTTTTATAATTCTGTGATTTATAGTCAACTTCTCCACCCACTGGGGGAGACACCCTCGCAAATGGAGATTTCTTTTATAAATGCACATCTCTCTCAAAAGAGTCATTTCTACTGTTTTTCAGAAGCTTCCTTTGTCTGCAGTTTCTGAAAATAATCAGCTCAAAATAATCCTTCTGCCCTGGAGGCGTATTTGAGATGGCCTATTCTCCCACTCTTCATACCCTCCTCAAACCTGGGCTCCCTGCCACTGGTTTTAGGAGAAAAAAAATGTTCTGGCCTAAAGTGAGGTCAGCGGGGTTTCTCAGGTCACAGGCCTCTGCTGGGCTATGCCCTGGGGCACAAGTTAGTAACACCAAGTCCCTGAGCAGCAGGAAGAGGCAGGATCCAGGGTCTGACGGCGCTGTGGCATGCCAGCGTTGGGTGCTGAGCCACCACTAGAAGGCTTGGTGGGGGAGGGGGTGTCTGCAGACCCACGAGGAAGGCCCCAGTCCTGCTGGGCCAGACTGAGGGAGGTGTCCTCCACAGGCCAGCAGCCAGGCTCCTCCCTCCTCTTTCACACCCGGGGCTCCTGGGGGGGAAAAGTTCTGAGTCCTCAGCAGCTGGATCTTGCTGCAGGTTCCTCTTCCTGTTTGTGCCAGCCTCAGACCCTAGGGAAGCAGGAACAGCCCCTCTCCGCGCCCTGCTCCCACTCTCCACTATATTCCTGGGGAAAACACACACCCACACCCTCTAACCTAGATAGTCACTCCCAACGCAGCACAGGCATACCACACACCCCTCAATAAACAGCAAACGCCCACCCCGCCCCCCACAGGCAGCCTTGATGGAGACTCCCATGAGTTCCTCCCAGCCTGAAAGCCGGCTCTGTTTCCATTCGAATCTCACACCGACTGTCTTCAAGGTTTGACCACACAAGAAACCTGAGGGGCCAGTCTGTAGGTGGACAGGATGCTCTCCTCCACCCTGCTTTCCCCAGAAGGCCTCTCCCGGGCTACTCTCCTTTCCTGTCCCCAGCCCATCCTGGCACGCCCGGCCGCCACCGCCGCTTAGATGTAGCAGCGTGGGGCGCCCTCGTGTGGGCAAGGGCAGACCTGCAGCCCCACCGCCAGGGTCCCGGGCTGCCCTCTTCCTGCACCCCAACCGCCCTCCTCCGGGAGCCCCTCCCGGGCTGTCCCACAGACGTCAGGGCTCTGCACTGCCCACGTCCACTATTCCAACTAGCCTGCCTCCAAGCTACATTCCCTCCTTTTACCTCTGAATGTTTTCTCATTTATATTTTAAAATTCAAAATTCTACGCATTTTAAAACCTAGAAGTGAAGTGAAAGTTGCTCAGTCGTGTCCGACTCTCTGTGACCCCCATGGACTACACAGTCCATGGAATTCTCCAGGCCAGAATACCGGAGTAGGAAGCCTGGCATGCTGCAGTCTGTGGGCTCGCAAAGAGTTGGACATGACTGATTGAACAACAATGCATTTTAAAAGACATACGGTAAGAAAGATACATAAGATACGAAACATAAGATACATCCATAAGATAAGGAAATATGATCTATAAAACATAATATGGTTAACACCCATGAGGCTGCAACCCAAGAGAGGTGAAATATCAACTCCCTGCATCTTCCTTTGTGTTGCTCTCCATCCCATTCCCTCTTTCTCCCCAAACGAGAAGTAACCACTGTCCTAAATTTCATATTTTCTCTTGCCTTTTTTTTTTTACCCCAATTTTCCTTTTAAAATTAGCCATTTGAAAGTGTATAGTTGGGGTTTCCCTGGTGGTTCAGTGGCTAAGAATCCACCTTGCAATGCGAGGGACACCAGCTCAATCCCTGGTCCAGAAGATTCCACATGCCTAGGAGCAACTAAGCCCACGCTCCACAACCACTGAGCCTGAGCCTCTGCGCTAGAGCCGGCAAGTCGAAACTACAGAGCCTGCATGTCCCGGAGCCTGCACTCGGAAGCAAGAGAAGGCAGCACAGCCAGAAGCCTGTGCACTGCAATGAAGAGTGGCACCCCCAGCCCCGCAACTGGAGAAAACTCTGGTGGAGCAGCGAAGACCCAGCACAGCCAGAAGGAAAAATAAATTGATAATTTTTTTTTTTTTTTTAAGTTCTTGCGCTTAGGTTCTTGATGCATTTTCAGTTGGCATCTGTCAGGTTCTGCTAACGGGGAGCACTGAAGAAAAAGGGTGGAGGAGTGAAGAAAAGGCTCCCTTTATCTCCATCCCTGCTGGTTCCTTCCAGCGATTCTCCAGTGGTGGCACTTAACCCCAGCCTCCAGTCCTTTCTTCATTCCCCTCAAACCTCTCACTTCCTCTCAGAGGCAGCAGTGGGTGGGGTCCTCGGAGGTCAGAGTTCCACTTCCTTAGAGCTCTTCCTCCAAGCCCCTGCGAAGTCTATATAACCCTCTCCTGACCCGTTGCTTCTCCACCCTTTGCTTCTCCAGAAAGCGGGGAGCTGCTTTCTGACTTTTATTAAGGGACGAGCTCAGCACTCCCTCTGTCTTCTTTCAGCCCTCCGGGGCATCTGCTAACAACACGCTGTATTAACTTCTCTAATTGAAAGTGTAACTTCTGCTTTCCAGACTGGGTCCCAGCTGATACAGTGAATATGCCATTATCTGTTCACCCATTCACCTTTTGATAGATGCTGGCACTGTTTCTAATCCTACTACTGTTTCTATGTTCTACTTCTACGATTTCACTTTGAACAATGATACCAAGACATTTTGTACATGTGTTCTGTACACAGTCCTAACATTTCCCTATGTATGTATAAGAAATAAGATGCTGGGTATTAGGGTATACAAACGTCCCATTTAACAGGCAACTGTCAAATCTGTTTCTGGTTTACACTGCATTGTATGCAATAATATCCTGCTTATTCACATATCCAGATTCCACATATGCCTCTGTGTGTGTGTGGAGGGGCCCACAAGCCTGGGAGGTGAAAGAGGCTTTCATGGACCCCAGCCAACAGATGAACTTGTGTGTCACTGGGGAAGCAAGAGACTAGCCCCACCTGAGGAAAGCTCACTGGTGCTCTGAATGGAGATACCTACCTTTGCACCCGGGTCTTGTGTTGATCAGAGGAGAATCACATATCTCCTCCTTATATGTTAAGAAAGGGGAACAGGTTCTGTGCAACTGGTAGCAATTTCATGAGAGCCCTTAACACAGAATCCTGCTGCATTTAACAAATGCTCACTAAATATTAGTTCCCTTTTTTTTCTTGTTCCTTTCCTGCACTGAAGCTGCTTCTCGAGAAAGTGAAAGAAAATGAAAAACTCGCAAACAAATCATAATTCTGATCTCCATCATTATGAACAGAGCACTCATTAATTGCTTACCCCCACGCCCCCCAAAAAAGGAGACGGGATTTTAAGTTTTGCTTAGGGCCTCTGCATGGCAGGAGGTGCTCCATTCAGAGCACCAGTGAGCCCTCCTCAGGTGAGGCTGGCTTCTTGCTTCCCAGGGTTGCAAAGAGTCGGACACGACTGAGCGGCTTGCACTGTTTTGCGTGGTGGGAACTGGAATGAGCTGGTTTCTCTTGGAACTTCTGGATGATAATTAAAGAGATAGTCTGACTCTGGATGCCCGTTCCTTACTCACTCCTTCTATGGGCCTCTCAGGGGAGGGCAGAGAGGAAGGGGTGGAGGAAACAGACCACCCCAGTCAGGACCCTGGCTCCTATCTCTCAGGGACAGGTCAGCTGGGGTGACCCAGCGCAGTTAGAGGAACAGGGTACTAATTGTCCAGGAGCAGTGATTTCAGAAACGCTGACCTGGATCCACTGCCCAAAAACTACCTTCCTCAGCTATCACCTAAGGGCTCACCAGAGGAACTTTACTTACTCAGGTATTAAACTGTGGTGGAAAGGAATTCATACTGAGCAACTGACAACTTACAGGAGTCACCTAGCCCAGCCTCCCTCCCAGCACAGCGACGCGGCTAGATCTGACCCGGCTGATGGGGCCCTGGTGGAACGCTGACCGTGAAGGGACATATCATCTCAGAGTGGCCCTTCCAGTGCCTGGACAGTGGGGACTGCTTGACAGCTCTTCTCATACCGGTCAGCTCCTGCCACGCAGAGCCACAGCGCACGGTTCTGTGTGGGGCCAGGATGGCCCAGGCTGTGAGGAAGACAGGATGTGTAGACCTCGGCCCCGCCCCTCAGCAGCCCTGAGGACGCGCGTGTGACCCACAGCTGAGGTGCCGAACTGCCCCCAGACAGCAGAGCCAATGCATAGTAAGACGGTCAGCCCATGGCCTGGACACCCCATGGCCTTCTGTAAGCAGCCCCGTCAGCCGCTGGCTCCAGTCAGACATTTCCAGGGCCCTTCTGAGGTCCTCCCGGGCTGAGCCGGATCTTGCGTCCTCCCTTCCAGTAGCCCAAGTGGGGTGTGTTAAGCTGAAGCTGTGGTGCCTCCCTAGTCAGGAGAGGCTGGGAATTAGCCAAGTGGTTCTCAAACTTACGGCTGCAACAACCAGGAAGGGCTGAAACACAGACACAGCCGTGAGCACCCGGGGCCCTTTCCTATCCTGGCTGGAGGTGACAAACTAACAGGGGGAGAGAGAATAGGTGTAAATTGGGAATGCTCTCCTCGTACCAGGATAGGGTGGGAAGGGGCTGGAGGGGTCCCCGGGTCCTCCAGTCCTCCTCTGATGGGACAGGGAAGGATCAGAGAAGGTGGCCTCTGCACTGAGCTCAGAAGGAAGCGTCAGAGTTCACCAGACAGAGGAGATGGGGGGAGAACCCCGGGGGAGGTTGGGAAACAGGAGGGAACCATCCTTGAATCCCGGGGCCCACTTCCCGGCCCTGCCACCCCAGTGCAGGGTCTGGGTGGCAGGTGAGGGCTAGCCTGGCTGTCTGGGGGACTGAGCACTGAGCAGGAACTCTGGTCCCAGGGACCCAGCCAAGCTGGACTGCCTGTCTTAGCTTTTCTATTGGTCAAATGGAGACTCAAGCTTCTGCAGCCCAGAGAGACAGATGCCCCGCTCTTGACTAGCAAGTGAGGACATGGAGGTCCAGGGGAGCCACCCAGGAGAGCAGAGGACAGAGCTGAGACGAGAGCTCAGGACTCCTCTCCTGGTCTCAGCTGTGTGGGGTGCAGGGATCCCCAGAAGCTTCACTGGCCTCCCTGGGGCAGCAAGGGAGCTGAGGGTTGGCTGATGATGAAGCATGCCACACACAGTGTGGGCTTTGTCCCCTTCTGGGAGGGGGTCAGTGGGCCATGCTGGGAGCAAGAGGAGCTGGGCTCAGATCACCAGCTCTGACAAAGCCCCATGAGCTGGGGCAAACAGGAGGCTGCATTTGCTGGGAAGAAACTCCTTTGTCGAGAAAGTGAGAAGGGTACAGAGTTAAGCTGGATCAGGAGAGATTCAAGCCAGAGCCCTGAAAGAACATCCAGGCTGAGGGTGGTGAGACTGCAAGGGGACAGGTGTCCGCCAGCTTGGCAGCACCATCATCCAGCTCCCAGGACTGGTGAAGCCAATTCCCTACTTAGCACTCAGTTGGAGTCAATGACTCTGAGCCACAGCAGAGGGGAAAGATCAATCAGGGCAGACACAGCTTTCTTCAAGACCTTTCTGGCTTTGGGTTGAGAGTGTGGCAGGGTGGGAGAGAAAGGTATTGATAGGTTCCCAAGCCTATTTAAAGTCTTGATATTTTAAAAGATCTGGGGCGTGGATGAAGGCAAAGGAGGGCTAAATAATTTAGAAAGCAAGCGGCTGCTGCTGATGGGATTTGTGCCTTTTCGGTCCCAAAGCAACAACTGGTCTCCTGGGAGACAGGGGGCGTGAGCACAAAGCCAGCCTTTATTGCCACTTGACTGGCTCTGTGCAGCTGTATCAGTTATCTACTGCTGTGGAACAAAGATCCCAAAGCTTAGTAGCTTAAGACAACAAGCATTTGTATCTCACACAGTGTCTGAGGGTTAGAAATGTGGGGGCTGGGTTGTTGTGGCTCAGAGTCTCTCATGAAATTTCAATCGAATTCTTCTGGGGCTACAGTCACCTGAGGCTTGATTGGGACTGAAGTCTCTGCTTCTAAGACCGACATGGTTATTTAATGAGGCAAAGATGGCCCCTCACGCCAGCTGAGACCATTGGCTGAAAAGCCTACTGGTGCCAAATTCAAATTTTTACACCCCCAGTTGTTTTAAATTTCTCTCTAGCCATTTGGACCCTGCCTGCTTTGCATCCCTCCCCACGCTGAACCCCATCTGCAAGCCCGTCAGTACAGTAAACTCTGGGGCTACTGACGATCCAAGCCACCGCTGCCCCTTGGGGCTCTCTCATCTTGAGACTCCCCATCACGTTGCTGGACACAGCATCTAGACATGAGGGGCCTCTCCATCTCCCTCTCCTCCAGGAGTCTCCTTGCCCTCCTCTTCTCGGTGAAGGCCCCAAGTGACTGACCATGGAAAGTCTCATGTTATAAAGGACTTGAAAGCCCTTTTACCTGTGTGAACCCAAATAAAGCTCATTGTCTGCTACTGCCAACCTCCTGGTTATCTTTTTCCTTGATCAGCCCTGAAATCTCTCAAACTGACTACACGTGGCTGTTGGCTGGAGGCCTCTGTTCCTCATGAGGCCCTCTCCTGTCAGTATTCTCAAGACAGGGCAGCTGGCTTTTCCCCAAGAGAAACTCGAGACAGTTTAGCCAAGTGGGAGCCACCATGCTATTTCATGACCTAGTCACACACATAACACACCCTCACTTCTGCTCTACCCTGTCAGAACTGAGTCACGTCTAACAAAATTCAGCCCACATGCAAGCAAGGGGAATGCGGCTCCATCTCTTGAAGAGAGGAGTATCAGAGAATACGTGGGTACATTTTAAAAAAATCATGAGAACTCTTTCGCAAGCACCCTTTCTCACCTCACCTCCTCTTTACCAGGGCTCTGTGAGGTAAGCAGGGCAGGTAATAAGACTGAGGGAGGCGGAATGACCTGGTTATGCTCACGTGCCTGGTAGGTGAGGCTGAAACCCAGGACCTGATGAGCCTCTTCTCCCCACCCCCACCCGCTGCACAAGAACCCCTCACCTCTTCACAGTAGCGTGTCTCACTTTTCACACCATTTTCTCTCTTCTACCTTCTGGCTCTTCAGACAATTCTGTGAGTTACATCAGGGATTACTGAACACAGATCAGTCAAAAGAACCTGCCTCTGGTCACGGCTTTGGCGCAAATAAGCTGTGTGATCCTGAGAACGTCCCATCCTCTCTCTGGACCTTCTTATGCTTCTCTGTAAGATGTTAAGAGGATACAGCTCTTACTCAGATACAAAATGCACCTGTGTCAAAAACTTAACTCATTATTAAATGAGGAAGCCCTGAGGTATTACAACCAAGTCCAAAGAATGCCAAAGGACTACAGATTTATGGTCAGATAAGGAATGTAAAAATGAATAAACAAATAGTTGGAAACTGGAGGAACTGGCAAAACTGGCCAATACCCATAGGAATCAATAGCATCCATTGTGGAATGGCCGGTTTGCATTTCTTTAGAAATGAATTAACTGCCCTACTATGAGGTGGCGCTAGTGGTAAAGAACCCGCCTACCAATGCAGGAGACTGAGAGGCGAGGATGTGGGCTCGATCGCTGGGTCGGGACGATCCCCTGGAGGAGGGCATGGCAACCCATTCCAGGATTCTTGCCTGAAGAATCCCATGGACACAGAAGCCTGGCGGGCTACAGCCTATAGGATCGCAAAGATTCAGACATGACTGAAGTGACTAGGCATGCATGCATGCATGTGTATTTAAACTTTTACCTCTACAGGTTATAAAATAGCCCAGTCAAAGACAAACCAGGCAGAGATTACCTGGATCTATGAGCTGTCCACGTCAGGACTCCCACTTAATTTCAAAATCTCACCTCTCTGTTTTTCCTTGTTTTAGTTGCTAAGTTGTGTCCAACTCTTTTGCAAACCCATGGACTGCCAGGCTCCTCCACCCCTGGGATCTCCCAGGCAAGAACACTGGAGCGGGCTGCCACTTCCTTCTCTAGGGGATCTTCCTGACGCAGGGATCGAATCTTCATCTCTTACACTGGCAGGCAGATTCTTTACCACTGAGCCACCAGGGAAGCCTTTCGTCCTTACATGAATAAAAATGCAGGCAGGAATCCCTGATAAATTCCCTGATTGTAAGCCTCAATTCACAAATGAGAAAACTGAGGCTCAGCCTGTGGGTGCTGTCCCTTGCAGCTGTCCCCTCAAGCGTCTTCCGCCTGCTCTTCCTCTTCCCCCAGGAGCACAGCTATGAAACTCCCTCTGTCTTCTTTGGACACCAAGGACCCCTTTTGAGAAAACTTTGAGTTTCTGTCTCTGTTGCCCTGGCCCAGAAGCAGGGCCCTAATCCATACTGACTTGAAGTAGTTAATGAAAAGCACATGAGTCAAAACCAACCTAATTATCAAAGGCACTTGTGTTAATGAATGCCTTTCAATCCATACAGGGAGCTTACACGCTCAAAATTAAAAGGGAATAAAAGCCATTACCTGGAGATGCCAGGGCTCCTACCTGAGCTGAGCCCTATGAAGTCATTATGGGTAATTATGGGCTATTAGTTGCTATCATCTCAGCAAGACAACTGGCCCCAAATGTTACAGTTAATGCCTAGGGCAGCATGTGACCCCTCTGAGGCAGGGAAGTTAAAGGTAACTTTCTGTTTTTAGCTCCCTTCCATGCCACTTCCTGTGAGTGCCCCCACCAAGCCCTTCCATTCTATCATTCACTTTTTTCACCCAAATTTGTTATTCTAAAATTTCTTTTGTGACTGGGAGGTCTAAGGAGCCTCAGAGAGCTTTCCTGATTCTCCACTCAACTCATTCTGAGCTAACTTTTCAGGCTGTGAAAGGTGGGGAGAGCAGTGTGTATCTGAGAGGGAGGGCCAGGGAGGAAAAGTGGCATGCCCAGGATCACAGAGCGGATTCCCCTGGCGGCCCAGTGGTTGGGAGTCCACCTGCCAATACAGGGAACACAGCTTTGCTCCCTGGCCCAGGAAAATCCCACGTCTCAGGGCAAGTGAGCCGGTGGACCACAAGTACTCAGCCTGTGTGCTGCAACTACCGAAGCCTGCATGCCTAAAGCCAATGCTCCGCAAGGAGAAGCCAGCGCAACGAAAAGCCTGCATGCCCCACCTGGAGAATAGCCCCTAGTCTCTGCAACTAGAGAAAGCCCATGCACAGCAAGGAAGACCCAGCACAGCCAAAACCAAATAACAAAATTAAAAACAAACAGAAACAAATCAAGATCCTAGAGCTTGGCTGTAGTTCAGCTACAGAACAGAGAGAGGTTGTGAGAAGGGAGAGATGCTGGGAGCTTCGGGGGAACATTTCGGGGAGTGATCAGGCTTTTGCTGATTTCTTTCTAAAGGGAGCAGAGCAGTGTGTAGGGAGGGAGGTTTATGGCTCCGTCAAGACTCCAGCTCAGTAAGGCAAAGGACGGTTTGCCTTCACCTACCCCATGTTCCCGGTTTCCCCAGTGGCTCAGTGGTAAAGAATTTGCCTGCAATTCAGGAGACACAGGTTCAATAGCTGGGTCAGGAAGACCCTCTAGAGAAGGAAATGGCAACTTACTACTGTATTCTTGCCTGGAGAATTCCATGGACAGAGAGCCTGGTGGGCTACAGTCCATGGGGTCTCAAAGAGTCTGACATGACTTGGCAAATAACAATAACAACTCCATATACCAGTCAAACTCTTTGTGGAAGATTGAATATGGCTACAGATTCTTTGCTCTCCCTCCCTCAGAAGTAGAGTCTATTTCTCCAGTCTTTGAGTCTGGCCTGTTCTCGCGTCTTGCTTAGACCAGGAGAATTCAGCAGAATGGCTACTGTATTGAAACCACACAACTTGTCCCAGGACTGAATGAAGCTCCAGTTTGCTATGTCTCAGTGCAAAAGGGATTCAGTGAGGGGTAAAGTGATAGGGAAGAAGCAGTGGTGGTGGTTTACTAGCTAATTTGTGTAGATTTATTAATATACTACACTTGTGAGGGACAGAAACAGGTAGGCAGAAGGGCTCAAGAACTAAGTTGCCTACATTTTTATAATCAAAGGAAAAGTGGGGGAGGAGAGAGGCCCACCTTCTTCCTCTTCCTTTGTAGAGATGTTGCAAGAAAATGGGGGACAAGGATGGTCATGTCCTAGGTCTTAAGTGAGTCCCTGGCATGGATGCCAAGTGAGGGTCCTGGCTTCCGGAGTGAGCCACAGTGGCGTGAAAGCAGGTGTGCAGAGAGAGAGACATTCCACAGGCAGAACGCGTTCCATCTCAGAGGGCGAGCGTGGCCCTGACGCATGGGGTGGTTAGTTTTTAAGGGCTGGGCAATTTCTTAGGCTAGCGAGTAGGAAGATTGCTACAACTATTTTGGGGAAGAGACAGGGAATTCCAGGAATTGGGCCACCACTCACTTTTTGGCCTTTTATGATATACCTTGGAACTGTCGTGGTGCCTGTGGGTGTGTTCTGGCAGCATATGTTAACGTCTTAGTGAGCTTAGAATGAGGCTCAAGGGCCACTGGACATCGAATCTTCTGCCATCTTAGGACTAATTTGTTCCAACCAGTTTTTGTCATAGTCAGTTTTTCTCAGCAGCTGTGTCATTCTTTAAGGGTTGCACCCCGCCCCCTTCCCTCCTGTCTCAGTGTGTATTTCAGAGCCTCGGTCTCAGGGCACTTGTAGCTTCTGCTTTCTCTCACATCACAGCCTCTAGTATACTAAATAAGGAAGCCAGTCTAGCCTTCCAGAGGGTGAGAGGTGTGGAGCCACTGGGCCCCTCACAGTTGGAAAAGTGAAAATTTTAAGCTATAAAAGATACAGAAAGAAATCTTATCTGCCTAAAGGAGAGCCTCCTGAAAAACATCAATACCCCCTCTTCCCAGAGAGTTTCCAGAAGATTCAGCTACCATGAAGACAGACTGCCTATTTCCATTAGCATTAGAAAGCCCAGGAGGACCTTCCCGGATTTCCCACTGAGGGTCATGGGGGAAATTTAACAGTTAACAGAACTGTTCTCTTTATTGTGGTGTTAATTATATGACTTTATATGTTTGTCAAAACTTGCAGCACTATATCCTCAAAAGGGTACATTTTTCTGTATATGAATCATACCTTAATAAAATGGAAAAATACGCTCAAGTTTGAGATACATTTTAAATGGAGAGCAACAGGACCTGCTGATGGACTGAACTGCACAGGGCGGTGACAATGGCTCATCCCACAGCTTAAGCAAAATATGTTCAGAACTTTTTTGATACCCTTTCCTTCAAAGGTGGCGCTCAACTCACCTCCCTTTAGGTTGTACGCTAAATCTCACAACTCAGTTCCTTCCATTAAATAGACTGTAGCAGAAATTATGGTGTATAAGAGATTAGGAAATAAAAAGAAGAGGGGGCTCCTCCATGCTCTCTCTCTGGCATTCCTTGCTCCAGAGGTCAGCTGCCACATGACAAGCACACTTGGGGAGGACTCTAGAGAGTTCTCAGAGCAAGGGGCAGTGGTTTCCTGTCAACAAGGGGCACTGACTTGCCAGGAAAGGAGGTGAGAGAATAAGGGAAGTAGGTGGAAAGGAGAGGATGAGCAGGGAACTGTGAGGAAGGCTCTGTGCAAAACTGGAATTCTCACATTTGGAACATCCAGGTTCTCCCTTAGCAGCCTCTTTAACTCAAGATAACCAAGGCCTCCAATGCTCTAACAAAATCTATTCTCATCTTCTTTATTCATGCGAAAGTGAAAATGTTAGAAGCTCAGTTGTGTCTGACTCTTTAGGACCCCATGGACTGTAGCCTGCCAGATTCCTCTGTCCTTGGGATTCTCCAAGGACAAGAATACTGGAGTGGGTTGCCATTTCCTTCTCCAGGGGATCTCCCCAACCCAGAGATTGAACCTGGGTTTCCCGCATTGCCAGCAGATTCTTTACCATCTGAGCCACCAGGGAAGCCTCTCAGAAGTATATCTCTTGATAAGGGTGCAAACACCTCTGGGAGGATAGATACTCTAATCCGCCACTAAGCAGGCCTTAGGTGGCCTCTCACAGAGTCAGTGTCAGGCTAGGGATAGGACTAGCCATATGGAGGGCTCTGGGTCTTCCTCCCAGCACGTATTCCTGTACCACCGAGGCCCCCACCTTCAGTGTCAGGTGGGCCATTTTGGTGCTTCTCCTGGAACTCTTCCATTTGTGGGCCACATCTAGCCTATGCAAAAATATGATAAAACCTGAGCTCACCACAGAACGGGACTAAAGGCCTGCAAGTATGCGTACGTGCTAAGTCGCTTCAGTTGGGTCCAACTCTTTGCGACCCTATGGACTGTAGCCTGCCAGGCTCCTCTGTCCATGGGAATTCTCCAGACAGGAATATTGGAGTGGACTGCCATGCCCTCCTCCAGGGGATCTTACTGACCCAGGGATCAAATTGGCATCCCTATGTCTCCTGCACTGGCAGGCAGGTTCTTTATCACTGGTGCCACCCGGGAAGCCCAGACTAAAGCCCTAGTGACCATTTAAGCTGAAACTCATTTTTAGCTCTGAATATTTTATGACAGGTGCTTAGAGTAGAACAATAACATGATTTGGTAATGGCTGATCACCCATTGCAGGTATTAATAGACTTTAGCAGCACAGTGTCAACCAGACGGATGCTAGCTTTGAGTCTAATGTGACCAAGTGTATCATCCAACTGCACAAAACTTCTCCCAGGGACTCATCATGAGGGCCTTTCAAACACCATCCTTTGGGGTAGGGAGGGCCATGGTTAGGTCCAAGGCACCACCAGTCTGGCCTAAGATGCACCTTTCTCTAGCAGAGATGTTAATTCCTGACCCTTGATTTGGAGCTCGACATTGTAGCTATTCAGTAAGGGATTGACAAGAAGTAAATAAGGGATTTAGGTTGACCTGCCTCTTGAGAAAACTGTATGCAGGTCAGGAAGCAACAGTTAGAACTGGACATGGAACAACAGACTGGTTCCAAATAGGAAAAGGAGTACAACAAGGCTGTATATTGTTACTCTGCTTATTTAACTTCTATGCAGAGTACATCATGAGAAACCCTGGGCTGGAGGAAGCACAAGGTAGAATCAAGATTGCCGGGAAAAATATCAATAATCTCAGATATGCAGATGACACCACCCTTGTGGCACAAAATGAAGAACTAAAGAGCCTCTTGATGAAAGTGAAAGCGGAGAGTGAAAAAGTTGGCTTAAAGCTCAATATTCAGAAAACTAAGATCATAGCATCCGGTCCCATCAGTTCATGGGAAATAGATGGGGAAACAGTGGCTGACTTTATTTTGGGGGGCTCCAAAATCACTGCAGATGGTGATTGCAGCCATGAAATTAAAAGACGCTTACTCCTTGGAAGAAAAGTTATGACCAACCTAGATAGCATATTCAAAAGCAGAGACATTACTTTGCCAACAAAGGTCCATCTAGTCAAGGCTATGGTTTTTCCAGTAGTCATGTATGGATGTGGGAGTTGGACTGTGAAGAAAGCTGAGCGCTGAAGAATTGATGCTTTTGAACTGTGGTGTTGGAGAAGACTCTTGAGAGTCCCTTGGACTGCAAGAAGATCCAACAAGTCCATCCTAAAGGAGACCAATCCTGGGTGTTTATTGGAAAGACTGATGTTGAAGCTGAAACTCCAATATTTTGGCCAGCTGATGCAAAGAGCTGACTCATTTGAAAAGACCCTGCTGCTGGGAAAGATTGAAGGCAGGAGGAGAAGGGGACAACAGAGGATGAGATGGTTGGATGGCATCACCGACTCAATGGACATGAGTTTGGGTAAACTCCGGGAGTTGGTGATGGACAGGGAGGCCTGGTGTGCTGCAGTCCATGGGTTCAGAGAGTCACACACAGCTGAGTGACTGAACTGAACTGAACTGAACTCACAGCAGTAAGAGAAAAACTCACAGCAGTAAGCAGTAATGCTACTTTCATCCGGTTGAGTCTATTACATTGCTCCTTTGGGCTATGTTATCAAACCCATTCAGTGGTTAGGGTTTTGCACAAGGAACTGAAACCCCTCTGAGTGTTCTAGGTGCTCTGAGTAGAAAGGGATTTTATACAGGACGCTCAGATTGGTTGGAAAAGCTGAAGTGGTGAGATAATTCTCTGGACTCCTCAGAAGTGACCACCTCAAAAAAGGCTGTAAGCTCAACCTGTACATTTTTGTAGTTTGTTATCCTGTACATCAAGGTCTTTTCCAACGAGTCAACTCTTCTCATGAGGTGGCCAAAGTATTGGAGTTTCATCTTCAGCATCAGTCCTTCCAATGAACACCCAGGGCTGATCTCCTTTAGGATGGACTTGTTGGATCTTCTTGCAGTCCAAGGGACTCTCAAGAGTCTTCTCCAACACCACAGTTCAAAAGCATCAATTCTTCAGCACTCAGCTTTCTTCACAGTCCAACTCTCACATCCATACATGACCACTGGAAAAACCATAGTCGGCAGGAGGAGAAGGGGACGACAGAGGATGAGATGGCTGGATGGCATCACCCACTCGATGGACGTGAGTCTGAGTGAACTCCGGGAATTGGTGATGGATAGGGAGGCCTGGCATGCTGCGATTCACGGGGTCGCAAAGAGTCGGACACGACTGAGTGACTGAACTGATCCTGTACGTATTAATTTGTCCTTCCCAGGTGGCGCTAGTAGTAAAGAATCTGCCTGCCAATGCAGGAGATGCATGAGACATGGGTTTGATCCCTGGGTCAGAAAGATTCCCTGCAGGAAGAAACAGCAACTCACTCCAGTATTCTTGCCTGGAAAATTCTATGGAGAGAAGAGCCTGGCGGGCTACAGTCCACGGGGTCACAAAGAGTCAGCCCCGACTGAGCACGTGCACACACATATTAATTTACTGTTAAGGAAATCAAACTATTAAACATATATTCTGGGAGTAATATAATAGAAAACTATTCTGCATTGTTTTTCATGAGATTCTGGCCTTTCAAGTCTATTTTGTATCAACCTGAGCTGCTGCAGCCCTAGATGAATATGCCTATGTCACCCCAGCTTCATCAGAATTGGGCATTTTCATTAAACATTTTTATAAGGTTTTTTTTTAATAATTAAGAGATGTTATTGTTTAAAAAAATTATTCTTAGATCATCTTAGATGACACACTGCCCAAGAAAATCTCAATAGAATGGTAGATCCTACAAGTACAGACTGAGGCTGGAAATGCAGTGTGTGTGTGTGTGTGTGTGTGTGTGTTTGTGTGTGTGTGTGTGTGTGTGTGTGTGTGGTTGGCCCTGTGACATGCAAGATCTTAGTTCCCTGCACAGGGATCGAACTCATGCCCCTACAGTGAAAGTGCAGAGTCTTAACTGGACTACCAGGGAAGTCACAGGGAAACGTAATTTTTTCTTTCATTAATTAAATGCTGTCACACTTGGGAAAAAAAATTCTTAAAGAGTAACATTTTCCCTTCTACTTGTGCAGAGTAGTCTACTCTTTCTCTGTTTATGAGTTCTCTCTTATTCATTTTCTATCTATTGAGGGCCTATTTTAAGCATAATCTTATTTATTTTTTCTTCACATCTAGGCATTTAATTAGTGGCATGTTTCAAGTGTCAGTGCTGTCTGTTAATAGAAAAGAACTCAAAATTTCAGTGGTAGAGGCCTCTATGTGGCCTTGACCAGCTCCTTTATGATGTTCAGCGTTCCCAGTTCTTCCCAGCTGCCGAGAAGAAGCAGGAAGCCATGTCTCTATGGGTGACTCAAAAGTTAGCAGTGTTAAGTGGAATGCGTAGAGCTGACAGTCAGATAACCGGATGTGGCCAGCTTCTGAGTTGTGCTACAGTGCCCATGTTAGCCGGGCCCAGGGAGACTGGCCACAGGCACCACCGTTCAGTGAGGACGGTGGGACTAAAAACAAGTCCTATAGCTTCTCATTGCAATAGCAGGACAAAAACTTGGATCCAACTTGAGCCTTTGTGCAAAAACTAAAAACATGTGAACTTTAAAACATGTTTAAAATATTAAAAATCTATTAAAGTTAAAACTGCAGAAGCTTAAAAAGTAATATACAGGCAATTATCTGAAATATTCTGTCCAAGGCTGGCTGATCACCTGCCAACCTCATCACTGATTTCATCCCAGCCCCACGGCTTCCAGGCAACAGCTGGGCAAACAAGCTTGGAAAATGGTTCCTTCAAGATCAGCCAGAGAGCTTTGGTTAAACATACTTCCCATGAAATTACACAGAGACATTTTGATGGAATTCTGCACATGTCAAAGCTTAACATAATTAAATAAGAGATTGATAATATATCAATAATTAAATATAAGATTGATATTTAAGAAAAGTATCATTTTTGTGTACCTTTTATTGTTCCCACACTGGTCATACCCAAGTGTGGTTGACAGGGACAATTTTACAGATGAGTGGTTTGGGAGAAGTAGTATCTGCTGCTAATTCAAAAAGCACTCATACAGGGCCCTTATAATCTCAGTTTGTCCCATCTCATCTCATTGTCTCATCTCTTGATTTCTTGCTATTAATTTTTTGTGTGATTTTCTTTCTCAATTAAAAGTACTTATTACTAATTTTTATAAATAATTTTTTAAAAATGAATAAAACAAAGTATAACTTTGAATAAGGTATTTATGTAGTGTTGATTTCAACCTTTTGGGACTTCTTAATAATGCAAGTATTAGTTCATATGTTTTCCCAAACAGGTCCTTTCTTTTTATGTCTTCCACAAGCACAGGACTTTTAAGGATGCACATATATCCTATGTAAATGTTATCAGTAACAGTTAGGTATTGAGCCCCTATTACATGCGAGACAGCTTGTTGATAAGCAGTACCTCCTCTAATCTTCTAAACAATTCATTTTGCAAAAGAAGAAACAGTCTCTGAAGAGTTAAACTTTCAGGAAATGTTATCCCATGATCATAATTTGAATGTAGGTCTTTTTGACTCTAAAAGTCTATATTCTATTCAGTTCACCCATGATCTACTTTCTCTTTCTAACTGAGTATTCCTTTAATTACTTTTTTTGGACAATAATTTTCTCTGAATTTATTGAGCCGGTCATAATGATTTCGCTCCTATAGGGTTCAGTTCAGTTCAGTTCAGTCGCTCAGTTGTGTCCGACTCTTTGCGACCCCGTGAATCGCAGCACGCCAGGCCTCCCTGTCCATCACCAACTCCCGGAGTTCACTCAGACTCACGTCCATCAAGTCAGTGATGCCATCGAGTCAGTGATGCCATCCAGCCATCTCATCCTCTGTCATCCCCTTCTCCTCCTGCCCCCAATCCCTCCCAGCATCAGAGTCTTTTCCAGTGAGTCAACTCTTCGCATGAGGTGGCCAGAGTACTGGAGTTTCAGCTTTAGCATCATTCTTTCCAAAGTTATATTGATTTTTTAAAGACAATTTAAAATTCCACAGTAATATTTTTTAAAGATTTATAGTGAACATGAATATAATAGAAAATTAAAATCACGAAGTTAAAGCAATTCACTATGATTTAATCAGTCTGGATAGACGGGATACACTGCAGGAGAAAGTATCAAACAAGATCGTAATGACTTACGGAGACACAATTTAAATTCTCCGATGTGGGTTAGTGGGACTTCTCTCCATCTATAATAGCAATTTGAAGTAGTCTTTTTTAACTTTTTATTTTGTGTTAGGATATTGCCGATTAACAATGGTGTGACAGTTTCAGGTGAACAACAGAGGGGCACAGCCATACATAGGTATGTATCCATTCTCCCCCAAACTCCTCTCCCATCCAGGCTGCCACATAACATCAAGCAGAGTTCCATGTGCTATAGAATAAATTCTTGTTGGTTATCCATTTTGAATACAGCAGTGTATACATGTTCATCCCTGATTCCCTAACTATCCCTTTGGCCCAGCAACCACAAGTTCGGTCTCTGTGAGTCTCTTTCTCCTTTGTAAGTTCGTTCGTATTGTTTCTTTTTAGATTCCACATATAAGGGATGTCATACAACAGTTCTCCTTCCCTGTCTGACTTCCTTCACTCAGTGTGACAATCTCTAGGTCCATCCACGTTGCTGCAAATGGTATGACTGCATTCCCTTACTGGCTGAGTTAATATTTCTTTGTATACATGTACCACATCGTCTTTACCCATTTTTCCGTCAGTGGACATTTGGTTGCTCCTGTCTTTTTTATTTTGCTGTTGGGTCTTAGTTGCAGCACGTGGCATCTTCCTTGCGGCACACAGGCTTCTCTCTAGTTGTGGTGCGCAGGCTCTGGAGTGCTCTGGCTCAGTAGTCCTGTGGCGTGTGGGATCTTAGCTCCCCAACCAGGGATTGAACTCATATTCCCTGCATTGGAAGGTGGATTCTTAACCACTGGACCACCAGGGAAGTTCCTCAAAGTATTCTTTATCTCAAGATGTTGTCACTATACTTTTAATTTTGTGTTGCACTTTCTTCCTTCCTGATGGGCCAAGATTTTTTCTTTCATTATTTTCTTTCTGTTTAGAGAGTTTCCTTTAGCCGTTCTTTTGAGACAGGTCTTCTGGGAAAGTTCTCTTAATTTTCCTCCCTCTGAGAAAGTCCTGGTTTCTCCTTCATACCTAAAGGACATGTTTGATGGATATAGAATTCTGGGTTGACGTTTCTTTTAACACATGAAAAACGTGCCACCTCTTTCTGGCCTCCATGGATTTTGATAAGAAAACCTGTTGTCATTCAAATTGTTTATCTGCTATAAATAATGCATCTTTTCTCTTTTGCTACTTTCAAGAATTTTTTCTTTGTTTTTAGTTTTCAAACGTTTGACTATGATGTGCCCTGGCATAAAGTTTGGGGGTTTATGATATTTGGGTTCATCAGTTTCATGAATTTGTAAGCTTATGTTTTTTGGAAAAATATTCAGGAAACTTAGGAAAAATTTCAGTCATTATTTCTTTGAGTTCTTTTTAATCTCTGCCCTCTTTCCAAGATTCTGGTGCCACAACACTAAGATCTTTTATATAGCTCCATAAGCCCCTGATTCTATGTTCATTTTTTTCTATTTTTATCTCTGTTGTTCAGATTGAGCTATTGCTATTGCTCTCTTTTCAAGTCCATGGATTCTTTCCACAGTTCTACTACGGTGCCAATCCACTGAACTTTTTGTTTGCACTTACTGTATTTTATATTTGAGTCCTAAAATCTCCATTTGCCCTTTTCTTATCTTCTAATTCTTTACTTTCTGCTTTCATTGGTTTCAAGTGTGCTCATAATGGCTCACTGATACATTATTATGATGGGTGCTTCAAAATCTTTCTTCGACAAGTCATTCTAACACCTATACCATCTAGATATGGGTATCTGATTATTACTTTTTCTCACTCATATTGAGAGATTTTCTTGATTCTTGGTATGAGTGATTTTTTATCAAAGCACGAACATTTGGGGTATTATGCTATAAAACTTTGGGCTTCATTTAAATTTTATGTTTTACCAGACCTCCTGTGACACTGTTGTGGTGCTAACTTTTTCATCTCCACGGAGAAGGCTTTGCATGGGATCTAGCATTTTCTGTATGGTTCGCAAAGCTCCTGGTGATTTTTCAAAGTATTGTTATGTGAAACAATAAAACTATGGGGTGGAAGGAAGCACAGGTAATTCGGTCCAGGTATGCCTTCCTGGATGACTCATTTTTTTAAAACAGAGTACAGTGTTTTTTATTCACTGATAAACTTAAAGTCTGTTTCTAGATGTTTATTCCTCTTGTATGGCTCATTTGTTTTATTACCAAACAAAGCCCTATAAGGGGCAGTTTTACAATGCTCAGGTTCAAATCCACCCTCATCTTGACTAATCTTGAAGTAATAAAGTTCATAAGTCTCATCGTCAAATACAACCACATAAAGTCAACCATGAAGACTGTTCTTCTTAAGCTATTTCTTGGTAAGATACTTCAAATAGCTTTTGGAGAACTGTTTCTCAGGAAAAATAATGTTATTCTTGAAGCATTCAATATGAACAACATTCCCAAGATTTCTAGTTTTTCCATTGACTTTAACTTTCTCTAACAAAAAAATGTTCAAAATTTCCAGAATCAAAAATCCATCTTCTATTGGATGAGTCGGGTTCAAATTAAACCTCCAGGCTGACTTCTCAGGCTTCTTGTCTTTCTGCGGCATCATCTTGAAGACTGGCAGGGAATTAGAAAGAGACTGGATGATTGATTTAATGGAGAATTAGCTCATAGCCAATGAGGACAGACTCTGCTATGGTCTGAATGTCTGTGAACCCCACAAATTCATGTGTTGAAATTTTAACACCAAAGGTGGTAGTATTAATAGGTAATGGCTTTGAGAGCTGCTTCAGTTAAGGGGGGATCCTCATAAATGGGACTAGTAACTTATAAAAGAGGCTCCAGAGAGATCCCTAGCCATGTGAGGACACAATGAGACATCTACAACCTGGACAAGAGCCCTCACTGGACCATGCTAGCACCCCGATCTTGTATATCAAACCTCCAGAACTGTGAGAAATAAATTTCTGTTGTTTATAAAAACTTTATCTTGTCGGTGGGATTTTGTTACAGCAGCTTGAAAGGACTAAGACAGGCCCCCAGTGGATGGTAGCCCAGACCAGGGTGAAGAGGAGGACAAGAAGGGGCATTTTGCAATCCACTGGAGATTGAAAGGTACTCAGTTTAAAAAATCAACATCAAAAAAGTTATTATAAACCTATTATTAGAGGGAGCTGTGTTAAGCAACTAGTCTCCATGCTCTGAGTCAGAATTGAGTCAGATTCCTATGAAATTGAGTCAGAACACCAAGGGCCTGCCTAGGTCCAGGTCACGCATGCACAAACAAACAAACAAGAAAAGGTTTATAATAATTAGTTAGTTCCAGATGGAAGGAGATGATTGGAGAACAAAATCTGTATCACACAATGCCTGGTCATGTTTAGGTTTTCAAAGAAGAGGGTGAGTTACTGAGAACTTTGTTAAATGGCAACCTCAGAAAAGTTGGGGACCCATTGCTGGCAATAATTAGGAGTCCTAGCCAAGAATCCTCTGGATTGAAAATAAGCCTGGAAAACGAAAGGCTTCCAATAAACCCCTTCAAGCCTGCAAGTGAGGGCTTTGCCTTCTTGGTGTAAATCATGCCCTAGGTAATGAGCTTTGACTTGACACAATTGTAACTTTTCTTTGAAAACTCGGGATAAAAAATTAAATGGACTGATACCAGTCCTAGAGCTCACTTCATCTTTAGAATGCAACAAAACGTTAACTATGTATTTGATGGACATAAAATAACAAGGTAATCTAAGGCCTTTAAAGTCCCAGTAAGAATCCATGAGGGGCTTCCCTGGTAGCTCAGTAGTAAAGAATCCACCTACAATGCAAGAGACAGGGGTTTAATCCCCGGGTGGGGAAGATACCCTGGAGAAGAAAATGGCAACCCACTCCAGTATTTGCCTGGGAAACCCCATGGACAAAAGGATGGGGTCACAAAGAGTCAGACACAACTTACCAACTAAATTACACGAATTTATGCCAAGTAGGTGGGTGCTTAAGTAAACCCCTGAAAGACCTCTGCAGAGATCTTCAGATTGGGCTTTATTAGAACACAACAATATAGGTAAGTCTGGGTCCAAATGCATGATAACCTCATTATGAATTGAAGAACCCTCGTGAATTTCAAGAAGTAGTGATCAGAAAAATGCTTATTCTGGCAATACTATTTGCACTGTTCAGTTATTAGGTGTCATGTCACAAGAGAAAAGAATGATCTCTGGTGTGAGGGCTACATTTTTATTATTCTAAAAGAAAATCTGTACCCATTAAACAATAATGCCTGATTCCTTCTTCCTTCTAGCCCTTGGTAACCTCTATTCTTTTTGTCTATGAATTTGCCTATTCTGGATACCTCATATAAGTGGAATCAAAGGGACATGCTCTGGCAAGATGGGCTGCCGGATAAACAGCCTGCTCAGTCTCCTGGGTCTTATCACCTGCAGGACAGTGTGGCCTTGTGTTAGGAACATGCACTGTCACCAGGTGACCTGGATTTGGATCCTAGCTCTACTACTTCTTTTTCTCTTTTTTAATTAAAATACTTTTCTAATTGTGGTAAAATGCACATAACATTAAACTTATCATCTTAATGACCTGCTTCTTGCAGGTCAGGAAGCAACAGTTAGAACTGGACATGGAACAACAGACTGGTTCCAAATAGGAAAAGAAGTACGTTAAGGCTGTATACTGTCACCCTGCTTATTTAACTTCTGTGCAGAGTACATCATGAGAAACGCTGAACTGGATGAAGCACAAGGTGGAATCAAGATGCTGGGAGAAATACCAATAACCTCATATATGCAGATGACACCACCCTTATGGCAGAAAGTGAAGAAGAACTAAAGAGCCTCTTGATGAAAGTGAAAGTGGAGAGTGAAAAAGTTGGCTTAAAGCTCAACATTCTGAAAACAAAGATCATGGCATCTGGTCCCATCACTTCATGGGAAATAGATGGGGAAATAGTTGAAATAGTGGCTGACTTTATTTTTGGGGGTTCCAAAATCACTGCAGATGGTGATTGCAGCCATGAAATTAAAAGACACTTACTCCTTGGAAGGAAAGTTATGACCAACCTAGATAGCATATTCAAAAGCAGAGACATTACTTTGCCAACAAAGGTCCATCTAGTCAAGGCTATGGTTTTTCCAGTAGTCATGTATAGATGTGAGAGTTGGAATATAAAGAAAGCTGAGTGCTGAAGAATCGACGCTTTTGAACTGTGGTGTTGGAGAAGACTCTTGAGAGTCCCTTGGACTGCAAGGAGATCCAACCAGTCCATCCTAAAGATTAGTCCTGGGTGTCCATTGGAAAAACTGATGTTGAAGCTGAAACTCCAATACTTTGGCCACCAGATGCAAAGAGCTGACTCATTTGAAAAGACCCTGATGCTGGGAAAGATTGAGGGCGGGAGGAGAAGGGGACGACAGAGGATGAGATGGTTGGATGGCATCACCGACTCAATGGACATGAGTTTGGGTAAACTCCGGGAATTGGTGATGGACAGGGAGGCCTGGCATGCTGTGGTTCTTGGGGTCACAAAGAGTTGGACACGACTGAGTGACTGAACTGAACTGAATTGAACTTAATTATTTTTAAGTGGACAGTTCAACAGTGTTAAGTATATTCACATTGGGAAACCAATCTCCCAGACTCCATCTTGCAAGACTGAAACTCTATACCTATTAAGCAGCAGCTTCCTACTCCCTTCTACCCCAGGCCCTGGCAACCACCGTTATACTTCAAGTCTTTCTAAATGTGGCTTCCCTTCTAAATAGGCTTCCCTGGTGACTCCACAGTGAAGAATCCACCTGCCAAGCAGGAGACACGGGTTCAATCCCTGGCTCAAGAAGATCCCCTGGAGATGAACACGGCAATGGACTCCAGTATTCTTGCCTGATAAATCCCATGCACAGAGAAGCCTGGAGGCCCCCAGTCCATGTGATCACAAAAGAGTTGGACACAACTTAGCAACTAAACAAAATGTGACTCTTCTAGATACCACTCAGATAGGTAGAATCATACATCATTTGTGCTTTTGTGACTGACTTACTTCATTTAGCGAAATGGTTTTGAAGTTTGGCCAAGATGTGGCATCTCAGAATTTCATTCTTTTATTAGGCTGAATAATATTCCACTGTGTATGTAAATGCATATATATATACACACACCACATTTTATTTATCTATTCAGTCTGGATGGAGATTTACCAATTTTATTTTTCTTCTCACACTGGAGGGTGTTGAGCTGCAGGGCGACATGATGTGATTTGTACTTAGTACTATCATTCTAGTTACGCGATCTAAAATAGAATGTAGGAAAGCAGCATGGTGTTGGCACAAGAACGGACACATAGATCAATGGAACAGAACAGAGCTCAAAAATAAGCTCCCGCACCTAGAGTCAAATAGTCTATGACAAAAGGAGGCAAGAACACAAAATGGAGAAAAGACAGTCACCTCAACCGTGGTGCTGGGAAAACTAGACAGCTACAAGTGAAAGACTGAAATTAGAACATTCCCTCATACCACATAAAAAATAAACTCAAAATGGCTTCAACATCTACATGTAAGACACGAGGCCATAAAACTCCTAGAAGAGAGCACAGGCAGGACACTCTTTGACATAAACCATAGCACTATTTTCTCAGATTAGTCCCCCAAGCAAAAGAAATAAAAGCAAAAATAAACACATGGCTCCCAATTAAACTTAAAAGTTTTTGCTCAGCAAAAAAACCATCAATAATATAAGAAGACAACCTACTGAGTAGGAGAAAATATTTGCAAATGATGTAGCCAACAAGAGGTTAATATGCAAACTATACAAAAACACACGCAACTCACTACCAAAAAAGTGAGCAATGCAATCAAAAACTGGGCAGAAAGCCTGAACAGACATCTTCCCGAAGAAGACACAGAGATTCTGGCTAATAGGCATATTAAAATACACTTGATATGGCTAATTATTAGAGAAATGCAAGTCAAAACCACAATGAAGTAACGCCTCACACCTGTCAGGATGACTGCCATCAAAAACTCTATAAATGACTAATGTTGAAGAGGATTTGGAAGAAAGGGAACCCCTGTACACTGTTGGTGGGAACATAAATTGGCAAAGCCACTATGGAAAACAGTATGGTGGGTCCTCAAAAAGCTGGACTTCCCTGGACTTCCCTGACCAGCAGTTAAAACTCCACGCTTCTACTGTAGGGGCCAAGGATTTGATCCCTGGTTGGGGACCTAAGATTCAACAGGCACACCACATGCACGGCCAAAAGATTAAAAAAAAAAAAAAGCTAAAAACAGAACTACCAAATGATCCAGCAGTTTCACTCTAGGGTATATAATCTGGAAAAAATGAAAACACTAAACTGAAAAGATACGCACTCCAATGTTTAGCACTACTATTTACAACAGCCAAGACGCAGACGCAAACCAAGTGCTCATCACAAATAACTGAGTTAAGAAGATGTGGTATATATATGTATATAAAATATGTTATATATATATATACACACACACACAATGGAATATTACTCAGCCATAAAAATAATGAATACTGCCATTTGCAGCAACATGGATGGACTTAGAGAATATTGTGCTTAGTGAAATAAGTCAGATAAAAAAGCAAATGTATGGGATATCACTTATATGTGGAATCTAAAAATACAAATTAAATTTATATACAAAACAGAAACACAGACATAGAAAAACAGACTTACAGATATAGAAAACAAGCTTGTGCTTACCAAAGGAGAGAGGGAGGTGGAGAGGGGCAAATTATGGTATGGAGTTAACAGATACAAATGACTATATATAAAATAAATAAGCAACAAGGATTAGCACAGGGAATTATACCCATCACCTTGCAATAACCTACATATATATTGCTTCCCTGGTGGCTCATCCATAAAGAATCTGCCTGCCAATGCAGGGGATGCAAGTTTGATTCCTGGGTAGAGAAGATCCCCTGAGGGAGGAAATGGCAACCTACTCCAGCACCCTTGTTTGGAAAATTTCATGGATAGATGAGCTTGCAGGGCTACAGTCCATGGGGTCACAAAGAGTTGGAAACAACTTAGCAACTAAACAATAACAACATAATGGAACATAATCTGCAAAAATACAGAATGATTATGCTGTACACCTGAAACTAATACAATATTGTAAATAACTACTTATCAACAATAAAATCTGTATTTTCACACACACACAATAAAAGATAAATTAAATAGAATGTAGAAGAGGAAAAGACAAGCAGGGAGTTCAATTAGAAGAGTATAAAATTAGTCCAAAGCAGAGATAATGATGGTGTAGGTTAGGCTGTTAGCAATGGAAATGATAAGTGGTTTATAATATATTTTGATACTAGAGCAGATATCATTTACTGATAGCAGGAATTAGGGTATACCTGTATGAAGTAAACAGAAGAATCAAGTACTGTTACCAGTTTTTGGTCTGAACAACTGAAAGAATTGTCATTTACTGGGAGGAGAAGAAGAAAAGTTATGGAAATGAAAAAATTAAGAGCAGTTTTACAACTTAATCAAAAAAATGAGCAAAAGACCTAAATAGACATTTCTCCAAAGAAGACACACAGATGTCCAACAGGCACATGAGAAGATGTTCAACACTGCTAATTATCACAGAAATGCAAATCAAAACCTTACACCAATCAGAATGGCCATCATCAAAGTCTACAAACAATAAATGCTAGAGAGGGCGTGGAGAAAAAGGAACCCTCCTACCCTGTTGGTGGGAATGTCAGCTGGTACAGTCGCTATGTAGAACAGCACAGAGACTGCTTAGAGAAACGAAACCCAGAGTTATCCTATGATCCAACAATCCCACTGCTGGGCATATATCCAGAAAAGATGAAAACTCTAAATTCGAAAAGGTACATGTACAAATGTTCACAGCAGCACTATTTATAATAGCCAAGACATGGAAACAACCTAAATGTCTATCAATAGACGAATGGATAAAGAAGATGCGGTACACACACACACACACACGCACACACGCACACACACACACACACACACACACACAATGAAATATGACTCAGCCAGGAAAAAAGAATAAGACAATGCCATTGGCAGCACGATGGATGGACCTAGAGATTATCCCACTAAGTGAAGTCAGACAGAGAATGACAAATATGTATCACTTTTGAATCTAAAAAAAATGATACAAAGGAATTCATTTACAAAACAGCAATAGACTCACAGACATAGAAAACAAACTTGTGGTTACCAAAGGGGAAGAGCGGGGAGGGATAAATTAGGAATTTGGGATGAACATATATATATACTGTATATAAAATAAAAAACAAGGACCTATTCAGTTCAGTTCAGCTCAGTCGCTCAGTTGTGTCCTACTCTTTGCAACCCCATGAATCACACCACGCCAGGCCTCCCTGTCCATCACCAACTCCCGGAGTTTACCCAAACTCATGTCCATCGAGTCGGTGATGCCATCCAGCCATCTCATCCTGTATCATCCCCTTCTTCTCCTGCCCCCAATCCCTCCCAGCATCAGGGTCTTTTCCAATGAGTCAACTCTTCGCATGAGGTGGCCAAAGTATTGGAGTTTCAGCTTTAGCATCAGTCCTTCCAATGAACACCCAGGACTGATCTCCTTTAGAATGGACTGGTTGGATCTCCTTGCAGTCCAAGGGATTCTCAAGAGTCTTCTCCAACACCACAGTTCAAAAGCATCAATTCTTCGGCGCTCAGCTTTCTCCACAGTCCAACTCTCACATCCATACATGACTCCTGGAAAAACCATAGCCTTGACTACACAGACCTTTGTTGGTAAAGTAATGTCTCTGCTTTTGAATATGCTATCTAGGTTGGTCATAACTTTCCTTCCAAGGAGTAAGTGTCTTTTAATTTCATGGCTGCAATCACCATCTGCAGTGATGGAAATATATTTGATATCCTGTAATAATCTATAATGGAAAAGAATCTGAAAAGGAATATAGATTCTTGTATCTATATCTACATATACATGATGAAATCACTTTGCTGTACACCTGAAACACTGTGAACCAACTCTACTTCAACAAAAAATTAATTTAAAAAAAGAGCCCAATTTTAGGTATGTTAAATTTGAGATGTCTGTTAAATTTCCAAGGAGGCAGTTGACTGTATCATTTGGAGTTCAGAGAAGATTAGACTGTTGATGTAAAATTTGAGAGTCATCAACATATCAATAGCGTCGCATTTGGATTTTGGGGAAGCATATTCTAAGGCAGTCTTCAGTGTCTAGAATGTTGAATAGAGAATGTCATCAACATCTCTGGAAGGCAGGAGGGAGCTATGATGAGCTGTGATGCAGGCCTGACAACCCGAGATGACTACATGGGAAGCTCTGGAGCTGAAATGGCCTGTCAGAGTTGTCTTCTGTGAGGCTGAGATAGTAAGCCCTTGATGCTCTTGCCTCAACCAGTTATCAAATGTTGACCACCTCCAGAAGGACATGACCTCGGGCGAGGAGGTTCTGTCAACTGCTGACAGGTGAAGCCTGAGCAGCTGGGGCACAAGCCCTCCCTTGAAGGTGCATCTGCTGGTCGTCAGAGTGTCCACCACGGACGGTGTCTAAACTCATACGGCTGGGTCAGCTCGCCACGACAGCGAAGCAGTTAAAGAGGCACAAAGACGGGGCTCCGAGGCACCTTGAGAGACCAGGGGAATAAGAAGGATGCAGCAAAACAGTTTAGGAGACGTAGCTGGTGACGCCAGAAAAAGAGAGCGACTAGGAGACTCTGGAAGCCAAGTCAAGCAAGCATGCTACTACTATCACTCCCACTACCGTTCTTGGTACAATTCGATCGTCACAGCGCTACGAATCAGATGATCTTATTATCACCCCCACGTTTTGGGGCACAGCGTTTAAAGGTCCCTATCCAAGTCACACAGCTTGTGGTGGTTGGAGCTCTAATTTTGAACCTTTGCTGGCTTCAGAGTCCACACCCCTGACTGCCTCACTACCTGAACTCCAAACGACTGTGTAACATACTGTCAATCAGGTGACGTAAAAAGACCACAAACTCACCCCTGAATTTGGCAATGTGCACTTATCAGCAAGGGCAGTTTTGTTGGGACTGTGGGAGTGAGAGCCTGAAGGCGGTAAATTCAAACATAGTGCTTAGCAGCAGTTCCCTGGTAGTCCAGTGGTTAGGACCCTCCTCACAACGGACCAGACTGTTGCTATTGCTTGGCCTTGAACACTTGGTTTGTTGCTATCAAATTGATTCAACCATCATCTTATTTTGATTAGCAAAGAATGCTTGCCAGCAGATATAATTTTGAAGACTAAAGAAACACACTGGTCTCTACCTTGGGCAGTGGAAGTGCAGAATCCTAACCACTGGACTGCCGGGGAATTCCCTCTTTCTATATTTACTGTATGACCATGATAGTAAGGAGAGGGGGGAGTTGAAACAATTGAGTTGTAATAAACCACATTATCCTTCCTCCCAGCAATGTCTTCTAGTCTCCCCTTCCTCTCTGAACAACTTCTCCATGAGTTCTCGAGAAGAAACATGTGCTCTGTGCTTCCCTGTGCCGGAAAGTCTCTGCTAAAGTGTGTGGATCTTTCATCTCTTCTCACCCAGAGGAGAGGCCTGTCCCCATACGTGGACAGGAGGGGTGGACCCGCAAAAGCATCAACAGAGACACTGAAGGAGGAAGGAACTCACTAAAAAGGGATAACTATTAAGCCCTGCTCTTACCTACTTGAGGCAGTGCAGGCAAGGGAAAGTGTGGCTGAGCAGCAGCACAGGTAATACGTTGTGAAGTATCAGGTTATCACACATGACACAAAACTCGTATCTCAGACAGATTTGAGCCAAAGACGGATTTATTGCATCCTGTATTTAAAAAGTCCAGAGGCAGCCTCAGTTTAGGCAAATCTGGATCAGGGATTCAAAAGATATCATCATAATTCACTCTCTGTCTCATCTGCGTTTTCCTCTTTACTGGCTTCATTCTCATCCTGCTGATCCCATGTTGGGGCAAGCTGGCTGCCAGCCATTCTAGGCTAATATCTTTTTTTACTTTCAGGTTCCCTGGTGGCTCAGATGGTAAAGGACCTGTCTGCAATGCAGAAGATCTGGGGTTAATTCTCGGGTCAGGAAGATCCCTTGGAGAAGGGAATGGTAACCCACTCCAGTGTTCTTGCCTGGAGAATTCCATGGACAGAGGAGCCTGACAGAGCAGCCTGTGTCCATGGGGTCACAAAGTGTTAAAAAGAGTTTTAACGCTACAGATAGAGAACTTCTATTCTTACAGTTCAGTGAAAGTCCTAAAACTGAGTCTCACTGGCTCTGATTGCTCTAACTTGAGTCACATGGCCATCCTTGAATCAATTAGAGATGCCTTCAACTTCAGATAACAGCGAACTTGATAAAACAAAATGAAGTTCACGTTCCTTATATTAAAAGATGTGTGGAGTAGATAGCCACTGCTGATGAGTCAATGGATTGACACTTTTTATAGTTTTTTTTTTAATCGCAAGATGGCTGCTGCAGTTCCAAAAAACCACATCCAGGTTCTAGGCAGGAAAAAGGATACTATGGGAAGAAAATGTCCCTCTTTGGAGAAAGCAAAAGTTTTCCCCAAACACCTGGCAGACTTCTGCTTATGACCCACTGATCATTAGTGGGTCACAAGGCTACCCCTACCTTCAAGGGAGGTTGGGAGCCAAGTATTTTGCTCTTCCAGACTCTCTAGTTGAGATAGGCTGGGAAGAAGGGGAATGAGAATGGGAATTGGGTTCGCCTATCAGTGGGATCTGCAGTACAGGTAATGCTCTGACTGGCAGAGCCTGGCTGGCAAGTCCACTTCTGAAGCTGGGGTGGACTCGTCTCCCCCAGGACTGAGCTGAGCATGCCAGAGGAAAACCAGGTGCTAGAAACATAAAGAGGAGGAACGGATGCTAGTCAGACAAGAATAAAAGGTGTCTATCGTATATGCTTAAGGCCAACTTGTGACTTGGCCTCACCAGAAGTGAAAGTGAAATTGTCGCTTAGTCATGTCTGACTCTTTGTGACCCCATGGACTGTATCGTCTGCAGAATTCTCCAGGCCAGAATACTGGAGTGGGTAGCCTTTCCCTTCTCCAGGGGATCTTCCCAACCCAGGGATCGAACCCAGATCTCCCTCATTGCAGGTGGATTCTTTACCAGCTGAGCCACAAGGGAAGCCCTCATCAGAAGTACGCAGTATCTAACGGCAGACATAAGAAAGCAAAAGTTACATGTATTTACCTCAGCATTATCTCAGGTGATATTTCATATCCCTTTCAGTTCTAAAAGTGAAGTGATAATAGCTTCAATTACATGAACCATCTAATTTATTTCATAATAGTTCAATTAAAAATTTCCTCCTTTTAAAAAGTATTTTATTTTTGGCCATGCCAGGTCTTAGTTGGGGTATGCGGGATCTTCGATCTTCACTGCAGCATGTGGGATCTAGTTCCCTGACCAGGGATGGAACCTGGGCCCCCTGCATCAGAAGCACAGGGTCTCAGCCACTGGACCACCAAGGAAGTACCCCAAAGTTCCCCCTCTTTCTTCCCCCCCTCTCTCAGAGCATCTGTTGGTGTGTTAAGGAATATCTGTTTTATTTAGAAGACTATTCAGATTTAGTAATATATGCTAAGAATTAGTGTTAGGTACTTCCACATAGATTATTTTATGCAGTCCTACCACAGAATCCATTTACTGATGAGGAAACTGAAGTTACATGACTTGTTCAAGGTCTTGTGAGCTTTATGTTCCAAGCTAACATACTCCCTACTCCCAAAATACTTTTCTTCTTGCCATATCACAACTGCAGCATGACTGCTTCAGAAGAGAAAGGGCCCATTCCAATGAAACCAGGTCACTGGGGCAGTTTTCAAATATCCTAAAAACTCTTTTTTTCCCCTCCATGGAAAATCGAATGAAGCGCCAATCACTCCTGGACTGAAGGTCCTAAACCTCTTCAAGAGGCAACCCTCTACCTTAATTTAAGAGTGGCTATTTAGGATGCCTTACATGGGTTTTGTGACTTTTTCCAGCTGGACTCTCCAAGGCACTCCAACTAGCCTAGTACCCTGAAGCAAAATAAAAGTCACCTACCCAGCAATAGCTCCCCTGCCTCTGACAGTCCTCAGGCTGGTGGCGCCCTCCTTATGCACAAAGCTTCCTGCACCACAGCAGACTGTACTGAGCAGAGTGTTCCCAGGCAGGGATTAGAAAGACTAATCTGTTATATCAGCTGAACCTGACTGCCAGGGGCCTCCTTTGATTTCTAAGTGTGGCATTCTAGGGTCCTCCCTTGGCAGAAACTCAGCTTTCTGAATAGAGTTTTTCTGCATTGCTATATACTTAATATAAACTTCTTAATATGTGGTTGACTAGGTAGATGGTAGCTCCTTCTCAAAAATCCAGGTTGTAAAATATACACATGAGCAGATAACACAGGACATCCCCCCAAAAAAACAATAAATGTATAAGGTTCATTTTTTTGGAACAAATTTTCTTCACTTTGCAATGATCAGTTGTACAATAATCAGTGAACACTTACAGACACTTCTAGCATTTTTTATTAGTTGGGATTAGTTACGCCCAACTATTACATATATGAAAAAAAATCTGAACTCTTATTAGATACAATTTGATTCCAACCTGAAAAGAAAAATGTTTAATATACTTCCTTCCAGCTTTAGAATTAATGTCACTGAAGAGTGACCTAAATTACAAAATTTGGATTTAATTTCCTAAAATTACACGAGATATTTAAAAAATCTGCTATATCTGTGAGTACTTATTTTGATCAATCATTTCAGTACTGTCCAAACAAAATAAAATGGAGAAAGAAATTATTATATAAATATTCCAGTTACAAAATTTTCTCTTATAATGATCAAAAGTTGGCTCTGGTAAAGTCACTGATCATAATAAGTTTATATTACCAATGCCAACTATAAAATATATTCACTTAAATTTCCCTGAAAAGAAAAAATATTATCAACAAATATTGAAATACAGTGAAATGGGATTCCCAGGTGGCTTAGTGGTAAAGAAACCATCTGCCAATGTAGGAGACACAGATTCGATCCTTGGGTCAGGAAGATCCCCTGGAGAAGAAAATGGCAAAGCACTCCAGTATTCTTGCCTGTGAAATCCCATGGACAGAGGAGCCTGGTGGGCTATAGTCTATGGGGTTGCAAAGAGCTGGACACGACTGAGCAACTGAGCACGTAAGCATGCAGTTAGTGATGAGTATGTCAAACTATTAAGAAGGAAACTTATTAACACTTGTATTTTCCTTTGAAAGACACAAGCACACTGATATTCATGCATGTGCGCTCACTCAACCATGTCTGACTCTTTGGGACCCCAGAGACTATAGCCCGCCAGGCTCCTCCACCCATGAGATTCCCCAGGCAAGAGTAATTGAGTGGGTTGCCATGCCCTTCTCCAGGGAATCTTCCCGACCCAAGGACCAAACCTGAGTCTCCTGCATCTCCTGTACTGGCAGATGGATTCTTTACCATTCTTTACCATTTCTTTACTGAGCCACCTGGCAAGTCACTGATATTCACTGCAGCACTATTTATAATAGCCAAGATATAGAAGCAACTAAAGTGTCCATCAACAGATGAATTAACAAGAAGATATGGTGTACATATATACACACAGTGGGCTTCCCTAGTGGCTCACTGGTAAAGAATCCACCTGCAGATGCAGGAGACGTGGGTTTGATCCTTGGGTCAAAAGATCCTCTGAAGGAGGAAATGGCAACCCAATTCAGTATTCTTGCCTGAAAAATCCCACAGACAGAGGAGCCTGGTGGGCTAGTCTATGGGGTGGCAAAAGAATCAGACAAGACAGTGACTAAACAACAACATATATACATACGTGTGTGTGTGTGTGTGTGTATACATACAATAGAACATTACTCAGCCAAACAAAAAAATGAAATCTTGCCATTTGAGGCAACATGGATGGATACAGAGGGCATTACACTAAGTGAAATAAGTCAGGTAGACAAAGACAAATATTGGATGTTATCATTTACATGAGAAATCTAAAAAATAAAACAGATGAATAAATACAACAAAGGAGAAACAGAGTCACAGACACAGAGATCAAACTATTGCTTACCAGTGGGGAGAGGGAAGGGGGTGGGGAGTGATAGGAGTAAGAAATAAAGGAGGTGCAGCCACCATGCATAAAATAAATAATCTACAAGGATATACTGTACAGCGCAGGGAACATAGCCAATGTTTTATAGTAACCTTAAATGGAGTGTAACCTATAATACTGAATCACTATATTGTATACCTGAAACTAATATAATACAGTACATCAAGTATATTTCAGTTTAAAAGAGGAATACATATGATGTCAAGCACACGAAATGGTACTAAACCTCATGAGTCACCAAGAAAATATAATTTAAAACCACAATTAGGCACCATTTCCTACACATCAGAATGGCCACAGTAAAAAAAAAAAAAAAACTCTAACAATGTTAAATGTTAGCAAGAATATGAAACAACTTGACCCGTCATACATTGCTGGTAAACTTGGTACAACCACTTTGGAGGACTTAGTAGTTTCCAATGAACTCAAACATACCTTTAACCTGTGACTTAATAATTATGCTTTTAGGTATCTATCAAAGAGAACTACACAAATAGTCACAGCAGTGTTTGTTACAGAGGTCTCAAATGAGAAATGAACTGAAAGTACAAACACAGAAAGTGAAAGTGAAGTTGCTCAATCGTGCCCGACTCTTTGGGACCCCACGGACTATAGCCTACTAGGCTCCTCACTCCATGGGATTCTCCAGGCAAGAACACTGGAGTGGGTTGCCATTTCCTTCTCCAGGGGAGCGTCCCAACCCAGGGATCGAACCCGGGTCTCCCGCATTGCAGGCAGACGCTTTAACCTCTGAGCCACCACACAGAAGGATGGGTTTGAAAAATGGTGGTGTAGGACTTCTCTGGTGGTTCAGTGGTTAAGAATCTGCTAAATGCATGGAACACGGGTTCAATCCCTGTTCTGGGATGCCGTGGGGCAACTAAGTCCAAGCACCACAACTCCTGAGCCTGTGGTCTAGAGCCCTCAAACAGCAACTACTAAAACCCACAGGCCTAGAGCTCGTGCTCTGCCAAAGAGAAGCCAGGGCAGTGAGGAGCCCAGGCACCACAACTAGAGTGAGTGCCCACGTTCACTGCAACTAGAAAACACCCACACGCAGCAATGAAGACACAGTGCAGCCAAATAATTAAATCAACAAATACTTTCTAAAAATGTGGTGTGAAACATGAAGGAAATAATTGATAAACTTTATTTCCTGAAAATTAAAAACTTGGCTTTGTGAAACAAAGTTATAAAGAGAATCAGAAAAGAAGCCACAGACTGGGAGAAAACATTTGCAAAAGACACACCTCACAAAGGACTATTATCTAAGATACACAAAGAACTTTGAAAACTGAATAATAAGAAAATCCGAATTTTAAAATGGGCCAAAGACAACATACAAATGGCAAGTAAGCACATGAAAAGATGTCTCACATCGTATATCATCAGGGAAATGGTAATTAGGTCAAAATCTAGAGCATGACGACCCCAAATGCTGGGGAGAATGTGGAGCAACAGGAACTGTTATTCATCACTGGTGGGAATGCAAAATGGTACAGCCACTTTGGAAGACAGTTTGGTGGTTCCTTGCAAAACTAAATATACTCTTAGCAAACAATCAAGCAATTGTGCTCCTTGGTATTTATCCAAAAGAGTTGAAAACTTATATCCACTTAAAAACCTGCCCAAAGAGGTTCAGAGCAGCTTTATTCATAATTGCTAAAACTTGGACGCAACCAAGGTGCTCTACAGTAGATGAACAGATACATAAATATAACCTAGAAAATGAGATAATATTCAGCATTAATATGAAATGAACTATCAAGCCATAGAGGGCAGCTCCCCTGTCCCAGGGATTCTCCAGGCAGGAACACTGGAGTGGGCTGCCATTTCCTTCTCCGATGCATGAAAGTGAAAAGTGAAAGTGAAGTTGCTCAGTCGTGTCTGACTCTTAGCGACCCCATGGACTGCAGCCTACCAGGCTCCTCTGTCCATGGGATTTTCCAAGCAAGAATACTGGAGTGGGGTGCCATTGCCTTCTCCGGAAAAGACATGGGAGAATCCTAAATGCATATTACAAAAAGAAGCCAATCTGATAAGGCTACATACTATATGATCCCAACTATCTGACATCATGGAAAAGAAAACTAAAGAGACAGTGAAATTGTTGTCTGGGATATGAAAGGGTTGGCGGGTGTTGGAGAAACGAAAAGACAGAAGACAAAGGATTTTTAGGGCAGTGAAAACATTGTGTATGATATTATATAAAGATGGATACATGGATATATTTGTTGAAAACTGTAGAACATACACCACCAGGAATAAACCCTTAGGTAAACTATCAACTTTGGGAGATTATGACACATCAAAGTAGGGTCACTTTTGATAAAATATAGTGTTTTGGTGAGTAATGTTGACAGTGGGGAAGGCTATACATGTGTATATGGAAAATCTACTTACCTTTCTCTCAGTTTTATTGTAAACATAAAACTGTTAAAAAAAATAAATGTTTAAAAAATGTGGTATTAATTTATTTATATAATGAAATACTACTCAGCAACTAAAAGTAACAAACTCTGAAATCAGCAATGGTGTGGATAAATCTTAGAAATATGCTGAGTGAAAGAAGCCAGGCATGAAATAGTGTATTACTGTATGATTCCATATATCTGAGGCCCAGGACCAGCCTCAACAAGTCTATGGAGAGAGAAATCAAGAATGCGTTTCCTTGGAAAGAGAGAGAAAGGACTGGAAAGGGCATGAAGAAACCTGCTGGGTGACAGAATGTTCTATACCTTTTTTTCATGCAGTGGCTAGAAAGGAATGTAAGATTGTCAGCTCATTAAACTGATCGCATAAGATCTATATGTATAATTTTACCTGTATTACCTCAATTTAAAATGCATAGGGCAGAAAGGGAGAGAAGGAGAAGAAATGCGATCATGTGCTCATCAGCTCCTGCCCTCAGCCCACCTCCACCTGGTCTCCGGTAGCTCCCTGGTGTGAAGTGTTGCTTATTTTCCATTTGGAGGTAGAGGAGAAAGAAGAACAGGTGCAAGTGCTTTTATTGGATCTGGAATCTGGCTATGGGAGTACATGTTTATGTGATCGATGATTTTGTGGAAATATTGTTTGAAATGGTGTGTATTACTACCACCCGCAAATAAATGTTTGGAGGAATTTGGTGATAAGCTAACGCAATCTTTTCCCAGAAAAACAAAATTTAACTGCTCTGAGCTTTTCTACACAATTTTAGGGGTTGGAATAGCATAAGTATGTATAGAACTATTTTTAGATCTTTCATATAAAAAATGAAGCTACCTGATAAAAGATGATTTTCTGATTTCTTACTAATACAATGTGACAGTACCTTCAGATCAACACTTTTGATGAGATAAACACTACTAAGAGTACCCAGATAATGAAAATATTAAGCTTCATTTCATTTGATTTCACACATTTAATTTTGTTGGCTATTCTACATGACTTCTATTAGTAAAAGTTATTCCTCTTAAAGTAAGATGGGAATTAATTTATTATCCCTTATTATCCTGTTTCTTCCAGCTATATTTTGCTATTAAAATTTTTTTAATTTTGAAAAATAAGCATAGGCCTGAAGATATTCTCTCACATAACATCCAAATTACCTTATTTTTGCTTTTTTTCTCATGTGCGTTATAACAAGCTGATTTCTCATCTCGTTTTTCATTCTGTTCTCTTCAGAGTAAAACCTGCAACGAAAAGAACAACAAAAAAACTCCATAAAAACTTCAAATTTTTCATTTAACTTGCATGGGCCCCAAGTCAAAAAACATAAAACACTTAAAGGTTGTCTTTTAGTTCTGTGTAACTCCTGTTCTTCCACAATATATCACAACTTTTTAAGCACAGCCGTATGCAGTTCATTCTCAGATTATTTACCAAAATAGAAAAACGATACAGGGCTCTAACATGTCTTAGGAAAGAAAGAAGGCTGTGCAATTAACTAAGTTCCAGTTAATGTACTTATGTATTTTAGACCACACTGATGGAATTGATAATCATGACTAATGTATAATATTTCAGTGATTGATAAAGTTCTGCTAGTATTCTAATAGATTACGTTGCATACAGAAAACTTTGCTGATTTGAAGTCTATGAAAGGGAATACAAGAAGAGTTTTATGTGAGTTCATGTATCTTAATTAAATAATAATGAGGAGTTTGTCAACTTTACCAGAAGAGGAAGATGAGGATGAGAGAAAGAGAGAAGGGGAGGAGAAGAGGAAGATAAAGATGGGAGGGGAGGAAAAAGGAAGGAAAGAGGCAGAAGGAGAAAGATAAGGTAGGAGGGAAAGTGAAAGAGAGAGAAAATGGGGAATGAAAAGAATTAGAAAGTGACAGAGAAGATCCAAGGTAAAACACCTGAAAGAATTTTTAAGTATAAGATTAGATAAAGGTACAAATGATATAGAAAGTTAGGAATGGGCAACCTAGGAGTTTATTCTATTTGCTTCATATGCACTTGAAACTTTCCATAATAAAAGACATTTTAAAAAAAGAAATAGGGTGATTCACCAAGGAGAAAAAGCATTTAATTATCTCAGTAAACATCCAGAATGCATTTCATAAAATTTAACACCTGTTCATGATTAAAACTCTTGGTTCAGTTCAGTTCAGTTCAGTCGCTCAGTCGTGTCCGACTCTGCGACCCCATGAATCGCAGCACCCCAGGCCTCCCTGTCCATCACCAACTCCCAGAGTTCACTCAGACTCACGTCCATTGAGTCAGTGATGCCATCCAGCCATCTCATCCTCTGTTGTCCCCTTCTTCTCCTGCCCCCAATCCCTCCCAGCATCAGAGTCTTTTCCAATGAGTCAACTCTTCTCATCAGGTGGCCAAAGTACTGGAGCTTCAGCTTCTAAAGAAATCTCAGGGTTGATCTTCTTCAGAATGGACTGGTTGGATCTCCTTGCAGTCCAAGGGACTCTCAAGAGTCTTCTCCAACACCACAGTTCAAAAGCATCAATTCTTCGGTGCTCAGCCTTCTTCACAGTCCAACTCTCACATCCATACATGACCACAGGAAAAACCATAGCCTTGACTAGACGGACCTTAGTCAGCAAAGTAACGTCTCTGCTTTTGAATATACGATCTAGGTTGGTCATAACTTTTCTTCCAAGGAGTAAGCGTCTTTTAATTTCATGGCTGCAATCACCATCTGCAGTGATTTTGGAGCCCAAAAGAATAAAGTCTGACACTGTTTCCACTGTTTCCCCATCTATTTCCCATGAAGTGATGGGACCAGATGCCATGATCTTCATTTTTGGAATGTTGAGCTTTAAGCCAACTTTTTCACTCTCCTCTTTCACTTTCATCAAGACGCTCTTTAGTTCCTCTTCACTTTCTGCCATAAGGGTGGTGTCATCTGCATATCTGAGGTTATTGATATTTCTCCTGGCAATCTTGATTCCAGCTTGTGTTTCTTCCAGCCCAGCGTTTCTCATGATGTGCTCTGCATAGAAGTTAAATAAGCAGGGTGACAATATACAGCCTTGACGTACTCCTTTTCCTATTTGGAACCAGTCTGTTGTTCGATGTCCAGTTCTAACTGCTGCTTCCTGACCTGCAGACAGATTTCTCAAGAGGTAGGTCAGGTGGTCTGGGATTCCCATCTCTTTCACAATTTTCCACAGTTTACTGTGATCCACACAGTCAAAGGCTTTGGCATAGTCAATAAAGCAGAAATAGATGTTTTTCTGGAACTCTCTTGCTTTTTCCATGATCCAGCGGATGTTGGCAATTTGATTTCTGGTTCCTCTGCCTTTTCTAAAACCAGCTTGAACATCGGGAAGTTCATGGTTCGCGTATTTCTGAAGCCTGGCTTGGAGAATTTTGAGCATTACTTTACTAGCATTTGAGATGAGTGCAATTGTGCGGTAGTTTGAGCATTCTTTGGCATTGCCTTTCTTAGGGATTGGAATGAAAACTGACCTTTTCCAGTCCTGTGGCCACTGCTGAGTTTTTGAAAGGAAATTCATTTATCTAATAAGATTGTATATGAAATCTTATAAGTGACATCAAACTTAATGATGAAATATAATTGAATTTGGGAAGGTTACAGGATACAAATTTAATATGCAAAATAAATTTTATTTCTACTAGCAATGAACAACTCAAAAATTAAAATAAAACAATGCTATTTTTAAATAACCAAAAATATCTAGAATAATTTTAATGAAATTGTGCAAAATTTCTGTTTAAAAACATTTGCTGAAACACTGAAAAAGACCTAAACAGATGAAGAGATATACCACATTCATGTATTAGAAGACTTAATACTGTTAAGATGACAATTCTCATCATATCTTTTATAGATTCAATGCAATTCCAATAAAAACCAGAATGAGGGCTTTTTTGGTTGAAATCAACAACTTATTTTGAAATATACATGGAAGTGGATAGGACTCAGAATAACTAAAACAATATTGAAAAACAAGGGCAAAGCTCTAGGGCAAACTTTACCTCATTTCAAGACTTATTAAATAAAAAGCTACAATATTGAAAGACAAGGTAGTCATGGCAATATAATGAACAAATAGTAATACAGAACAGAGAGTCCAAAAATAGACCATACCCTATAGTAATTTTAACAAAACAACCAAAGCAATTCAATGAAGGAAGAAAAAGTTTCCCAATAAACAGTGCTGAACAACTGGATAACAGTGGGAGAAAAAAATGAACACCAACTACCCCTCAACTTCACTGCATATTAAACAAAAATTATTAATTTGCTATGCATCTGTATGCAGGTCAGGAAGCAGCAGTTAGAACAGGACATGGAACAACAGACTGGTTCCAAATAGGAAAAGGAGTATGTCAAGTATTGTCACCTTGCTTATTTAACTTATATGCAGAGTACATCATGAGAAACGCTGGACTGGAAGAAACACAAGCTGGAATCAAGATTGCTGGGAGAAATATCAATAACCTCAGATATGCAGATGACACCACCCTTATGGCAGAAAGGGAAGAAGAACTAAAGAGCCTCTTAGAAAAAGAGGAGAGTGAAAAAGTTGGCTTAAAGCTCAACATTCCGAAAACGAAGATCATGGCATCTGGTCCCATCACTTCATGGGAAATAGATGGGGAAACAGTGGAAACAGTGTCAGACTTTATTCTTTTGGGCTCCAAAATCACTGCAGATGGTGATTGCAGCCATGAAATTAAAAGACGCTTACTCCTTGGAAGAAAAGTTATGACCAACCTAGATCGTATATTCAAAAGCAGAGACATTACTTTGCTGACTAAGGTCCATCTAGTCAAGGCTATGGTTTTTCCTGTGGTCATGTATGGATGTGAGAGTTGGACTGTGAAGAAGGCTGAGCTTTTGAACTGTGGTGTTGGAGAAGACTCTTGAGAGTCCCTTGGACTGCAAGGAGATCCAACCAGTCCATTCTGAGGGAGATCAACCCTGGGATTTCTTTGGAAGGAATGATGCTAAAGCTGAACCTCCAGTACTTTGGCCACCTGATGAGAAGAGTTGACTCATTGGAAAAGACTCTGATGCTGGGAGGGATTGGGGGCAGGAGAAGAAGGGGACGACAGAGGATGAGATGGCTGGATGGCATCACTGACTTGATGGATGCGAGTCTGAGTGAACTCCGGGAGTTGGTGATGGACAGGGAGGCCTGGCGTGCTGCAATTCATGGGGTCGCAAAGAGTCGAACACGACTGAGCGACTGAACTGAACTGAACTGATAGGCCTAAATGTGAAAACTAAAATGATAAATCTTTCAGAAGAACATACAGTAAAATATATTTGTAACTTGGGGGTAGAGAAAGAGGAGGTCAGAAAACATTTTTCATACAGGACACAAAAAGCACTATCTGTAAAAAACAATAGCCCCCCCCCCCCAAAGAAAACAGTAAATAAATTTGACTACATCAAAATTCAAAACTCAGCAATAAAAAGTAATAACTGAATACATGCAATAATAACAGATGAATCTCACAGATGTAATGCTGAGTAAAAGAAGCCAGACACAAGTAGTCCATATTACACAGTTTGGTGTTTTGTTTTCAAATTTATTTGGCTGCACCGGGTGGTAGTTGCAGCAGGTGGATTCTTTAGTTGTGACTTAGCTACTAGACCATCAGGGAAGTCCCTACAACTTGTTTTATAAATTTCAAAAACATACAAGACTCATTTCCATTGACAGAAATAAAGATAGTCATTGCATTGGGTAGAGAGGAATGGGGGGCTGACCAGAAAGGGTCCTAAGGGAATTATCTGGAGTGACAAAAATGTTCTTTAACTTGCTGTGGATGAGAGTTACAGGGATGTATGAATTTGTCAAACTTCATTCAGCTGCTCCCTTAAGATCTGTATATTTCACTTTATGTAAAGTATACCTCAACAGAAGACAATTTAAAATAAATCCTTTTGCAAATCATGTATCTTGATAAAAAGAATTTACATCCAGAATATATAAAGAATTCATCCAACTCAACAACAAAAAGACAATCCAGTTCAAAAATGGGCAAAAGATTCATGATGCATTTCTCCAAGGATACATATAATAAATAGATAACAAACACATAAAAAGATGTTGAATATAATTAGTCATTAGAGAAATGGAAATCATAACCACAGTGAGATACTAACTCACACCAACTGAATGGGTTATTGTAAAAAAGAAAACAAAACAGAAAACAGCAAGCGTTTGAGGGGACATCCCTGATGGTCCAGTGGTTGAGAATCTGCCTTTGAATGCAGAGGACACGTGTTTGATCCCTGGTTGGGAAACTAGGGTCCCACATGCCACAGGGCAACTAAGCCCCACACCCAAGACAGCCCATGCGCTCTACAGCCCGTGTGCCACAACTACAGAGACCTCACACTGCCCGTACTGAGCCTGCGTGCTCTGGAGCCCACGCTCCATGAAGAGAAGCCACCGTGTGCCACAACTAGAGAAAACCCGAGCGCTGCAGTGAAGACTCAGCGCAGCAAGAGTACATACATAAATAGAACAAATGTTAGAATACACAGGAAATGAGAGCCCCTGTGCACTGCTGATGGGAATGTGAAACAGCACGTCCGCTATGGAAAACAGTGTGGCAGTTTCTTAAGCAATTAAAAACAGGTTTATATATGATGCGGCTACTCCATTTCTAACCATACATTTAAAAAATGGAAAAGAGGGTCTTGAGGAAATATTTGTACACCCATGTTCATAGTTCAGTTCAGTCGCTCAGTCGTGTCCGACTCTTTGCGACCCCATGAACCACAGCATGCCAGGCCTCCCTGCCCATCACCAACTCCCAGAGTTCACTCAGACTCACGTCCATCGAGTCAGTGATGTCATCCAGCCATCTCATTCTCTGTCGTCCCCTTCTCCTCCTGCCCCCAATCCCTCCCAGCATCAGAGTCATAGTAGTGTTATTCATAAAGCCAAATGGTAGAGGCAACCCAAGAATTCATCGACAAGGAAATGAATAAATAAAATATGGTATATATATATATACACACACACAACAGAATACTATTATTTTGTTGTTATCATTATTATTATTTTGCCACACTGTGCAGCTGTTGACTAGGGATGGAACCTGTACCCCCTGTAGTGGAAGTGTGGCGTCTTAACCACTGGACCACTAGGCAAGCCCTACAATGGAATATTATTCAACCTTAAAAAGAAAGGAAATTCTGATACATGCTACAACACAGATGAACTTTGAGGACCTTATGCTAAATGAAGTAAGTCAATCACAAAAAGACAAATATTATATAATCCCATTAATATGAGATAACCTAGAATCATCAAACTCATAGAGACAGAAAGTTGAATGGTGGTTGAGGGGAGAGGAGAATGCGAGTTGCTTAACAGGCATCATTTCAGTTTTGCAAGCTGGAGTTTTGGAAATTGGCTGCACCACAATGTGAATATACTTAACATGAATGAACTATATATCTTAAACAGTTATGAAGCTAAATTTTATGTTTTGTGTGAAGTGAAGTCACTCAGTCGTGTCCGACTCTTTGTGACCCCATGGACTGTAGCCTACCAGGCTCCTCAGTCCGTGGAATTTTCCAGGCAAGAGAACTGGAGTGGGTTGCCGTTTCCTTCTCCAGGGTATCTTCCCAACCCAGGGATTGAACCTGGGTCTCCCGCATTGCAGGCAGACACTTAACCACCTGAGCCACCAGGGAAGTCCTGGTTTTGTGTTATTTTAAAGATAAAAAGGAGGAATGGATGTTAGTCGGACAAGAATAAAAGGTGTCTATTGTATATGTTTAAGGCCAGCTTCTGACTTGGCCTCACCAGAAGTGAAAGTGAAAGTGTCGCGTAGTCATGTCTGACTCTTTGTGATCTGTATAGCCCATGGGATTCTCCAGGCCAGAATACTGGAGTGGGTAGCCTTTCCCTTCTCCAGGGGATCTTCCCAACCCAGGCATTGAACCAGGGTCTTCCACATTGCAGGCAGACACTTTACCGTCTGAGCCACCAGGGAAGCCCTGGTTTTGTGTATTTTACCACAAATAAAAAATAAAAGAGAGGAAAAAAATCTGCCCTGAGGAAAGGAAGCTCAGTCTGTGAAAACGGGAAACTGGCCCCAGATAGCTGACGTGCTTATCAAAGGAAAGGTTTCGGTGAGCCCAGATTCTCACATCTTTCCCTACACAGAAAAGTGCTAAATTTTTAACTTGGCATATTTGGTTTTCTCTAATTTATAAAAAACCTTTGACAGTCAGACTACCTGTCTTTTGTTGCAAAACTTCTATATAACCTGGTTCCTCCTTCCACCTCCAGTAAGCAGTTTTCTCAGGGTTACTTGAGATTCTGTCTTCCAGGCTTAAAGTTCAAAACATTTCCACTAAATAAAACACAACTCTCAGCTTTTTGGATGTGAATATTTTTTAAGTTGATACATAATAGTCAAAATGTGTAAACAACGCAAATACCAATGGACTGATAAACAAATAATTACAATGTGATCTATCTATACAACAGAATAGTGTTTTGCTATAAAAAGAAATTAAGCATTGATACATGCATAATATGGATGAAAGCTGAACATGCTGAGTGAAAGAAGCCAGACACGAAAGTTCACATACTGTATGATGCCACTTATATAAAATATCTAGAACAGACAAATACATAGACAGAAAGTACATTAGTAGTTGCCGGGGGATGGGAGAAGGGGTGTGTGTGTGCTCGGCTGCTCAGTTGTGTCCAGCTCTTTGCAACCCTATAGACTGTAGCCCACTAGGCTCCTCTGTCCATGGGATTTTTCCAGGCAAGAACACTGGAGTGCGTTGCCATTTCCTCCTCTAGGAGATCTTCCCAACCCAGGGATTGAATCTGCCTCTCTTGCCTGCATCTCCTGCTTTGGCAGGTGGGTTCTTTACTACTGAGTCACCTTGGAAACCCAGAGAAGGGGGGAATTGGAATTAACTGCTAATCTGTTTGGGGGTTGTGGGGATGTGAGGAGAGATGAAAATATTCTGCAATTAGATAGTGGTAATGATTGCATAACATGGTGAATATACTAAACATTACTTAAATGTATTCTTTAAAATGATGGATTTTATAAGGATTATATGTCAATAAAACAATAAATGAACCATTTTTGTTTCACTAAGTTTGTCAGTGAAAACACAACACAAATTTATTTTTCTTATTTTCCAGATAAAATATTTGAGCAATGTATTCACCATTAGGTATTAGTTACTCAGTCGTGTCTGACTCTTTGCGACCCCACAGACTGTAACCTGCCAGGCTCCTCTGTCCATGGAATTCTCCAGACAAGAATATTGGAACGGGTGGCCATTTTCTTCTCCAGGGGATCTTTCCAGGGATAGAATCTGTATTGCAGTCAGATTCTTTACCATTTGAGCCACTATTTCTGATTTTGTACTTAAATCCTCTACCCCTTTCCTTTAATGGTATTTCTCATCCTAGCCCCTAATTTCTCAAGTTAAAACTGGCTCGGGCTTCCCTGGTGGTCCGGTGGTTAAGAATCTACCTGCCAATGCAGGGGACACGGGTTCGATCCCTGGCTTGGGAAGATCCCACGTGCCTCAGGGCAGTTAAGCCTGAGCGCTGCAACTACTGAGCCCACCCACTGTAGCTGCGCCAGACCAAGATAAGCCGCTGCAATGAGAAGCGAGTGCACTGCAACTGCTCATCACAACTAGCCTGTGTGCAGCAACAAAGACGCAGTGCAACTGAAAAAACAGAAACCAAAAACCTTGCTTGAGGGCTTCCCTGATGGCTACACGGGTTGGATCCCTGGTCCAGGAAGATCCCACATGCCTCAGAGCGACTGAGCCCATGCGCCACAACTACTGAGCCTGTGCTGTAGGAGCCCAGGAGCTGCAGCTACTGAGCACCGGTGCCACAGCTACCGAAGCCCCCATGCCTAGAGCCTGTGCTCCACAACAAGAGAGGCCGCTGCAGCGAGGGCCTGCGTGCTGCAGCGAGGAGCCTGCACACTGCAGCGAGGAGCCTGTGCGCTGCAGCGAGGGCCTGCGCACTGCAGCGAGGAGCCTGTGCGCTGCAGCGAGGGCCTGCGCACTGCAGCAAGGAGCCTGCGCAGTGCAGTGAGGGCCTGCGCACTGCAGCGAGGAGCCTGCACGCTGCAGTGAGAGAGCAGCTCACGCTCACTGCAGCGAGGGCCTGCGCGCTGCAGTGAGGGCCTGCGCACTGCAGCGAGGAGCCCGCGAGCTGCAGCGAGGGCCTGCGCACTGCAAGGAGAGAGCAGCTCACGCTCACTGCAACTGAAGGAAAGCCTGTGCAGCAACGAAGACCCAGGAAGCCACAAACAAAACACAAATAAAACTATGTATTAAAAAACAACTTGCTTGAGACCTACGGACACAGGAGGAGCGGAGAAAGGAGAGGGTGAGATGTAATGGAGAGAGTAACATGGAAACTTACATTACCATGTGTAAAATAGATAGCCAATGGGAATTTGCGGTACGACGCAGGGAATCAAAATGGGGCTCTGTGACAATCTAGAAGGGTGGGATGGGGAAGGAGATGGGAGGGAGGTTTGCGAGGGTGGGGACACGGGTGTACCAATGGCAGATTCTTGTTGATGTCTGACAGAAAACAAAAACATTCTGTAAAGCAATTATCTTTCAACTAAAAAATAAATAAAGCAGGGAAAAAATTGCTTGAAATCTTCCTGAGTTTGAAAATAACTATAAGGGATGTCCCTAAGGCAGCTTCAGTTCAGTTCAGTTTACTTGCTCAGTCATGTCCGACTCTTTGTGACCCCATGGACTGTAGCACGTCAGGTTTTTCTGTCCATCACCAACTCCTGGAGCCTACTCAAACTCATGTTCATCATGTTGGGGATGCCATCCAACCCCCTTATCCTCTGTCATCCCCTTCTCCTCCCGCCTTCAATCTTTCCCAGCATCAGGGTCTTTCCAATGAGTCAGTTCTTCGAATCAGATGGCCAAAGTACTGGAGCTTTAGCTTCATCATCAGTCCTTCCAATGAATATTCAGGACTGACTTCCTTTAAGATTGATTGGTTGGATCTCCTTGCAGTCCAAGGGACTCTCAAGAGTCTTCTCCAACACCACAGTTCAAAAGCATCAATTCTTCGGCACTCAGCTTTCTTTATGGTCTAAATCTCACATCCATACATGACTACTGGACAAACCATACCTTTGACTAGACAGACCCTTGTTGGTAAAGTAGTATCTCTGCTTTTTAAACTGCTGTCTAGGTTTGTCACAGCTTTTCTTCCAAGGAGCAAGAGTCTTTTAAGTTCATGGCTCCAATCACCATCTGCAGTGATTTTGGAGCCTCCCCAAAATAAAGCCTATTACTGTTTCCATTGTTTCCCCATCTGTTTGCCATGAAGTTGATGGGACCAGATGCCATGATCTCAGTTTTTGGAATGTTGACTTTTAAGCCAACTTCTTCACTCTCCTTTTGCTTTCATCAAGAGGCTCTTCAGTTTTCCTTCTCTTTCTGCCATAGGGTGGTGTCATCTGCATATCTGAGGTTATTGATATTTCTCCTGGCAATCTTGATTCCAGCTTGTGCTTCATCCAGCCCGGCATTTTGCATGATATCCTCTGCATATAAATTAAATAAGCAGGGTGACAACATACAGCCTTGATGTACTCCTGTCGTGATTTGAAACCAGTCTGTTGTTCCATGTCCAGTTCTAACTGTTGCTTCTTGACCTGCATACAGATTTCTCGAGAGGAAGGTCAGGTGGTCTGGTATTACCATCTCTTGAAGAATTTTCCAGTTTGTTGTGATCCACACAGTCAAAGGCTTTGGCGTAGTCAATAAAGCAAAAGTAGATGTTTTTCTGGAGATCTCTTGCTTTTTGTATGATCCAGTGGATGTTGGCAATTTGATCTCTGGTTCCTCTGCCTTTCTTTTCAGCAGAAATGTGAAGTAATGGGGATTTGTACAATAAAATAGAAAGCCACTAGAGGGCACTATATCCCCTCTGGTGTGCAGTAAAGATATTGGTGCAGAAATACCTTTTATCTTCAAGATCACGCTTCAGACAGTAAAGTCCAGGAAGATTGTCTATTCACCTGGTCAAACCATTCATTAGCTGAGGTTTGAGGAAACTGTTCCAGTCTCTGCTTTCAGCTTCCACATCTGCATAATGTGGGAGGTTGAGTACAAGATCTCCAAGCATCTGCAGATGGTGATTGCAGCCATGAAATTAAAAGATGCTTGCTCCTTAGAAGAAAAGCTATGACAAACCTAGACCGCATATTAAAAAACAGAGACATTATTTTACCAACAAGGGTCTGTATATTCAAAGCTACGGTTTGTCCAGTAGTCCATGTATGGATGTGAGAGTTAGACCATAAAGAAAGCTGAGTGCCGAAGAATTGATGCTTTTGAACTGTGGTGTTGGAGAAGACTCTTGAGTCCCTTGGACTGCAAGATCAAACCAGTCAGTCCTAAAGGAAATCAGTCCTGAATATTCATTGGAAGGACTGATGATGAAGGTGAAGCTTCAATAATTTGGCCACCTGATTTGAACTGACTCATTGGAAAGACCCTGATGCTGGGAAAAATTGAGGGCAAGAGGAGAAGGGAACAACAGAGGATGAGATGGTTGGATGGCATCACTGAGTTAATGGACATGAGTTTGGGCAAGCTCTGGGAGTTAGTGCTAGACAGGGAAGCCTGGCATATTGCAGTCCGTGGGGTTGCAAAGAGTCAGACATGACTGAGTGAACTGACTGTCAACCCTGAAATTCCTATCTTATACTGTCTTAAAATAAGGATGACATCTGGAAAAAAACTAAGAATTACACCTGCTTTATCATTTTCTCCAGTTCACTCAAACTGTTTCCTCTTCCCACCTTCTCTATTTCTGAATTTTCTTTCCCCCTAAAGCACCCTTTTTGGCTTCCCTTGTGGCTCAGCTGGTAAAGAATCCACATGCAATATAGGAGACCTGGGCTGGATCCCGGGGTGGGGAAGATCCCCTGAAGGGAAAGGCTATCCACTTCAGTATTCTGGCCTAGAGAATTCCATGAACTGTACAGTCCATGTGATCGCAAAGAGTTGGATACAACTGAGAGACTTTCACTTTCACGTAAGCACCCTTTACTGATAATTTGATCTTCCCTGGTGATTCAGTGGTAGAGAATGAGGAGACATGGGTTTGACCTTTGGAGTCAGGAAGATACAATGGAGAAGAAAACGGCAACCCATTCCAGTATTCTTGCCTGGAAAATCCCAAGGACAGAGAAGTCTGGTGGGCTATATAGTCCATGGGGTTGCAAGAGTTAGAAATGACTTAGCAATTAGACAACAACTGATAATTTATAAAAACATGATAAAAAACATTCTCAGAGTACTTTCCCAGTTTCACCTATAATTTTCTCTTTTGATTCTCATGACAAATCAGGTTTGTAGGTATTTCCAATGTACCTGGTGAGAAAACTGAAGCCTATAAGAGTTCAGTGAATTGCCTGCAGAAACATAGCCATCAAGTAATAGCATCTGCCTTCCAACTCCAAAGCCTTACTCTTCATGAAATATTCACTGTCTATGAGAAGATACAAGTTTTGTGGGGCCTGAAGTATACACATTAAAGCTGTCTGTACTAGTTTTCCATGGCAGGATGCCATGATCTTAGTTTTTTCAACATTTGGTTTTAAGCTGGCTCTTTCACTCTCCTCCTTCACATTCATTAAGAGGCTTCTTTAGTTTCTTCTCTTCAATTTCTGCCATTAGAGTGGTATCATCCCCATATCTGAGGCTGTTGATGTTTCTCCCGCCTATCTTGATTCCAGCTTCTAACTCATCCAGCCTGGCATTTCTCATGATGTGCTCACTGTATAGGTTAAACAAACAGGGTGACAGCAGACAGCCCTATCATGCTCCTTTCTCTATCTTGAACCAATCAGTTGTTCCATACAGGGTTCTAACTATTGCTTCTTGACCGGCATACAGGTTTCTCAAGAGATAGGTAAGATGGTCTGGTATTCCCATCTCTTTAAGAGTTTTTCACTGTTTATCATGATCCACACAAAGGCTTTAGTGCAGTCAATGAAACAGAGGTAGATGTTTTTCTGGAATTCCTTAGCTTTCTCTGTGATCCAGCAAATGTTGGCAATTTGATCTCTGGTTCCTCTTCCTTTTCTAAACCCAGCTTGGACATCAGGAAGTTCTTGGTTCGCATAATGCTGAAGCCTAGCATGGAAAAAATTTTAAGCACGACCTTACTAGCATGGGTGCTGTGCTTAGCTGCTCAGTTGTGTCTGACTCTGAGACCCCATGGACTGCAGCCCGCCAGGCTCCTCTGTTCATGGGGATTCTCCAGGCAAGAACACTGGAGTGGGTTGCCATGCCCTCCTCCAGGTACTAGCATGGGAGATGAGTGCAACTGTCCGACGGTTAGCACATCCTTTAGTACCTCTTTCCTGGGAACTGGGATGAGGATTGACCTTTTTCAGTCCTGTAGCCACTGCTGGGTCTTCCAGATTTGCTGACATATTGAATGCAACACCTTGATGACATCATCCTTTAGGGTTTTGAATAGCTCTACAGGAATTCCATTGCATCCACTAGCTTTATTAACAGCAGTGCTTCCTAAGGCCCACTTGACTTCGCTCTCCAGAATGTCTGGCTCTGGGTGACTGACCACACCATCCTAATAACTTGGTTCATTAAGATCTTTTTTTGTGGATGCAAAAGTAGGAAGTCAAGAGATACCTGGAGTAACAGGCAAGTTTGGCCTTGGAGAACAAAAAGAAGCAGGGCAAAAGCTAAGTGAATTCTGCCAAGAGAATGCACTGGTCATAGCAAATGTGTTTGAATATCTGTTTTCAATTCTTTGAGTATATACTTTGAAGTAGAATTGCTGGGTCATGTGGTAATATTATGTTTAACTTCTGAGGAACTGCCAAACTGTTTCACAGTGGCCATACCATTTTATAACCCTATGAGCAAAGTATGAATTTTCAAATTTCTCCACATTCTTGCCAATACTTATTTTCCTTAAAAAATTATTGTTATAACCATCCTAGTGGGTACAGAGTGGCATCTTGCGGTTCCAACTTACACTTCTCTAATGACTAATAATGTCATGTATCTTGTCATGTGCTTGTTGGTTACTAACATATCTTTTTTGGAAAACACCTGTTCAAGTCCTTTGTTTTTTTTAATTGGGTTGTCTTTTTGTTGTTGAGTTGTATGAGTTATTTATGTATTCTGGACATTAGATCCGAGTCACGGCACCATAGATGTCATGCGAGTGTATGTTCCCTGGTTCTTTGTCTTGTTACAACAAAGATTTGGAGCAACGGACATTAGAGCCCTCGGCGCATCACAGCTCTCAGGTCTTGGACAAACCGTGTTATAGCTCTTAGGCAAATCAGTGTTACAGCTCTATTTTATTTAGAAGATAGCAGGAGAATACATCCTCGAAGCGTGAGGGCATGCCAACACAAAGACTTGAAGAGAAGAGAGTGGAAGAGCACGTGGGAGAGAGAGACAGGAAGAGAGAGAGAGAGAAAGAGCACGCACGCGGGAGAGGGAGAGAGAGACAGCAAGGCTTTGGCTCCTCCTTTTATATGTTTTTCTCCACCTGGGCCTGCCCTGTGCAAATTGGGCTTAGCCAGGAGTGCTGTTTGTTCTACCTGAAGTCTTCACTCTGGTCCTTGGACCTTCTTTTGTTTCATTTTCGCAGGCTTTTCCCTTCCTTGTCTTTTAGCCACTGCCATTTTGGACTCCTTTTTCCTATTCTACCTACCTAACATTCCCCCCTCAAGAGATGGGAGGCCCAATTCTTTGGGAATAGGGGCGTTGAGGTCTTTCTGGCTACTTCCTGCTGAACTGGGGCTGCGAGGGGTATTGGGCCTCCCCCTCTTGCTAGTCTCAAGCCTCAGAGTCTGAGGTCAGGGGCGGCCAGGAGAAGCCACCTCGCACCCGAGGCCAGGGGCGGTGACCCTGAGGAGCCATCCTGAGCCCAAGGCTAGGGACGGCAGCTGGAAGGAGCCACCCATGCCCGAGGCCAGGGCCCTCAGCCAGGAGGAGCAACCCGAGGAGCGGTGGCTGTGCAGGCGCAGGAGGGCCTAGAGGAGCTATCCCACGTTGAAGGTCAGGAATGGCAGCAGTAAGGAGATACCCCTCATCCAAGGTAAGGAGCAGCAGCTGTGCTTTGCTGGAGCAGCCGTGAAGAGATACCCCCATGTCCAAGGTAAGAGAAACCCAAGTAAGATGGTAGGTGTTGCAAGAGGGCATCAGAGGGCAGACACACTGAAACCATACTCACAGAAAACCAGTCAATCTAATCACACTAGGACCACAGCCTTGTCTAACTCAATGAAACCAAGCCATGCCTGTGGGGCAACCCAAGATGGGCGGGTCATGGTGGAGAGGTCTGACAGAACATGGTCCACTGGAGAAGGGAATGGCAAGCCACTTCAGTATTCTTGCCTTGAGAACCCCATGAACAGTATGAAAAGGCAATATGATAGGATACCAAAAGAGGAACTCCCCAGGTCATTATGTGCCCAATATGCTACTGGAGGTCAGTGGAGAGATAACTCCAGAAAGAATGAAGGGATGGAGCCAAAGCAAAAACAATACCCAGTTGTGGGGGTGACTGGTGATAGAAGCAAGGTCCGATGCTGTTAAGAGCAATACTGCATAGGAACCTGGAATGTCAGGTCCATGAGTCAAGGCAAATTGGTAGTGGTCAAACAAGAGATGGCAAGGGTGAACGTCAACATTCTAGGAATCAGCGAACTAAAATGGACTGGAATGGGTGAACTTAACTCAGATGACCATTATATCTACCACTGTGGGCAGGAATCCCTCAGAAGAAATGGAGTAGCCATCATGGTCAATAAAAGAGTCCGAAATGCAGTACTTGGATGCGATCTCAAAAACGACAGAATGATCTCTGTTCGTCTTCAAGGCAAACCATTCAATATCACAGTTATCCAAGTCTATGCCCCAACCAGTAATGCTGAAGAAGCTGAAGTTGAATGGTTTGTGAAGACCTACAAGACCTTTTAGAACTAACACCCAAAAAAGATGTCCTTTTCATTATAGGGGACTGGAATGCAAAAGTAGGGAGTCAAGAAACACCTGGAGTAACGGGCAAATTTGGCCTTGGAATGCGGAATGAAGCAGGGCAAAGACTAATAGAGTTTTGCCAAGAAAATGCACTGGTCATAGCAAACACCCTCTTCCAACTACACAAGAGAAGACTCTACACATGGACATCACCAGATGGTCAACACCGAAATCAGATTGATTATATTTTTTGCAGCCAAAAATGGAGAAGCTCTATACAGTCAACAAAAACAAGACCAGGAGCTGACTGTGGCTCAGATCATGAACTCCTTATTACCAAATTCAGACTTAAATTGAAGAAAGTAGGGAAAACTGCTAGACCATTCAGGTATGACCTAAATCAAATCCCTTATGATTATACAGTGGAAGTGAGAAATAGATTTAAGGGCTTAGATCTGATAGATAGAGTGCCTGATGAACTATGGAATGAAGTTCGTGACATTGTGCAGGAGACAGGGATCAAGACCATCCCCATGGAAAAGAAATGCAAAAAAGCAAAATGGCTGTCTGGGGAGGCCTTACAAATAGCTGTGAAGAGGAGAGAGGCGAAAAGCAAAGGAGAAAAGGAAAGATATAGGCATCTAAATGCAGAGTTCCAGAGAATAGCAAGAAGAGATAAGAAAGCCTTCCTCAGCGATCAATGCAAACAAATAGAGGAAAAAAACAGAATGGGAAAGACTAGAGATCTCTTCAAGAAAATTAGAGCTACCAAGGGAACATTTCATACAAAGATGGGCTTGATAAAGGACAGAAATGGTATGGACCTCACAGAAGCAGAAGATATTAAGAAGAGGTGGCAAGAATACACGGAAGAACTGTACAAAAAAAGATCTTCACGACCCAGATAGTCATGATGATGTGATCACTCATCTAGAGCCAGACATCTTGGAATGTGAAGTCAAGTGGGCCTTAGAAAGCATCACTACAAACAAAGCTAGTGGAGGTGATGGAATTCCAGTTGAGCTGTTTCAAATCCTGAAAGATGATGCTGTGAAAGTGCTGCACTCAATATGCCAGCAAATTTGGAAAACTCAGCAGTGGCCACAGGACTGGAAAAGGTCAGTTTTCATTCCAATTCCAAAGAAAGGCAATGCCAAAGAATGCTCAAAGAATACCGCACAATTGCACTCATCTCACACACTAGCAAAGTAATGCTCAAAATTCTCCAAGCCAGGCTTCAGCAATACGTGAACCGTAAACTTCCTGATGTTCAAGCTGGTTTTAGAAAAGGCAGAGGAACCAGAGATCAAATTGCCAACATCCGCTGGATCATGGAAAAAGCAAGAGAGTTCCAGAAAAACATCTGTTTCTGATTTATTGACTATGCCAAAGCCTTTAACTGTGTGGATCACAGTAAACTGTGGAAAATTCTGAAAGAGATGGGAATACCAGACCACCTGACCTGCCTCTTGAGAAACCTGTATGCGGGTCAGGAAGCAACAGTTAGAACTGGACATGGAACAACAGACTGGTTCCAAATAGGAAAAGGAGTATGTCAAGGCTGTATATCGTCACCCTGCTTATTTAACTTCTATGCAGAGCACATCATGAGAAACGCTAGACTGGAAGAAACACAAGCTGGAATCAAGATTGCCAGGAGAAATATCAATAACCTCACATATGCAGATGATACCACCCTTATGGCAGAAAGTGAAGAGGAGCTAAAAAGCCTCTTGATGAAAGTGAAAGAGGAGAGTGAAAAAGTTGGCCTAAAGCTCAACATTCAGAAAACAAAGATCATGGCATCTGGTCCCATCACTTCATGGGAAATAGATGGGGAAACAGTGGAAACAGTGTCAGACTTTATTTTTTTGGGCTCCAAAATCACTGCAGATGGTGATTGCAGCCATGAAATTAAAAGACGCTTACTCCTTGGAAGAAAAGTTATGACCAACCTAGACAGCGTATTCAAAAGCAGAGACATTACTTTGCCAACTAAGGTCCGTCTAGTCAAGGCTATGGTTTTTCCTGTGGTCATGTATGGATGTGAGAGTTGGAGTGTGAAGAAGGCTGAGTGCCGAAGAATTGATGCTTTTGAACTGTGGTGTTGGAGAAGACTCTTGAGAGTCCCTTGGACTGCAAGGAGATCCAACCAGTCCATTCTGAAGGAGATCAGCCCTGGGATTTCTTTGGTGGAATGATGCTAAAGCTGAAACTCCAGTACTTTGGCCACCTGATGAGAAGAGTTGACTCATTGGAAAAGACTCTGATGCTGGGAGGGATTGGGGGCAGGAGGAGACGGGGATGACCAAGGATGAGATGGCTGGATGGCATCACTGACTCGACGGACGTGAGTCTGAGTGAACTCCGGGAGATGGTGATGGACAGGGAGGCCGGGCGTGCTGCGATTCATGGGGTCGCAAAGAGTTGGACACGACTGAGCGACTGAACTGAACTGAGACCCTAATTTGCAAATATTTTCTCCCATTCTACAGGTTGTCTTGTCACTTTCTTGATAATGCCCTTTGATGCACAAAAACTTCTAATTTCGATCAAACCCAATTCATCTTTTTCTTCTTTCCTCTTCGTGTGGTTTTATATCTAAGAATTGATTGCCAAATGCAAGGTCATTAAGATTTACCACACATATTTTTCTTCTAAGAGTTTTATAATTTAGTTCTTGTATTTAGGTTATCGGTTAATCTATTTTTAATTTTTGTATATGGCATAAGGTAGGGGTGTAACTTCATTCTTTTGCATATAGATATTCAGCTGTCCCAGAACCACTTGTTGAAGAGACTTTTCTTGTTCTATTGAATGGTCAGAAAAAAATCAATTTGCCATAGATTGATAAGTTTATTTCTGGACTTCTGTTGTCTTGTGTATATATCTTTCCTTATGCCAATACCACAAAAATGTTTTGATCTCTGTAGCTTTGTAATACATTTTATAATAAGGAAATGTGAGTCCGCTAACTTTGTTCTTCTTAAATATTTTAAGTATTCAGGGTCCTGTGCAATTCCACACATATTTTCCACTTTTGCAAAAAGGGCTATTGGGATTTTAATCAGAACTGCATTGAATCTGTAGAGCAAGCTGGGTAGTATTGCCATCTGAACAATATTGTCTTCTAATACATGAACACGGACATCTTTCCACTTATTTAGGTATTCTTTAGTACCTTTCAGCAATATTTTATAGTTTTTAGTGTGCAAGTCTTTCACTTTTGTGTAGTAAGGAATCTGGCCTCATCTAAAGAGAGGTCTGGCCTCTGTCCCAGCTCCAGGGAGATGACCTCCACACCCTTGCAATTTCCCAAGAGACAGGAGTATAATTCATAGTGGAGTCCCTCAGACCAACTTTAATAGTTTTATGCTAATAAGGTGTCTCAGGGTGGGCCCCTTCATAGTTCAGGCTAATGAAATGACTCAGGGTAAAGCTGACAGTGTTAGAAAACCCAGCAATGTGACTGGGAAGTTAGGACTGTGTGTCACAAGGTAACAGCCGAAACTTCAGGGAAGCAGGTGGATAGAGATTTTAGTTCAATCACATGGACAATAATTCTCCCCAAGTAAAGAAGCCTCATCAAGCACTGGACACCAGTGAGCATTCCTGACTGGCAATATTCTTAGAGCACTTCACACATCACAGATGAGAGGAGACAGCTCCACTCAGGACCCCACCTGGAGAGGACAACCAGAACTTCCAGTTTGGACGCCTCCCAGATGCTGCCCTACCACTACTCTTCCTTTGGCTCAATTCAATGCATCTTTTCTCTGTAATCAATGTGACTGTGTATATAATAGCTTTCAGTGTGTTCTGTCAATCTTTGTAGCAAATTATTGAGTCTAAGCAAGGTTATGAGAATACTTGAATTTGTGGCCAGATGGTCTGAAGTCAGGGTGGCCCTGGAGACTCCCAACCTTGCAGATGGCATCTGAGATAGGGCAGTGTTTCTTCTAACAGTAGAGTTGCCTAAACTCTTTACAGCCTCCTCAGTTAAATCTATCCCTAAGTGTTTTAACTAAAGAGGTTGCAAAGAGTTTAGGCAACTCCCTAGGTGTTTTGGGGCGTCCCTGAGGATTCTGATGGTAAAGAATCTGCCTGCAATGCAGGAGACCAGGGTTCGATCCCTGGGTTGAGAAGATCCCCTGGAGAAAAGAATAGCAACCCACTCCAGTACTCTTGCCTGGAGAATTCCATGGAGAGAGAAGCCTGGCAGGCTACAGCCTATGGGGTTGCAAAGAGTTGGACATGACTGAGAGACTAAAACCAGGTGTTTGATTCTTTTGGATGCTGTTGTAAATGAAATTATTTCCTTAATTTCCTATTTATTCATGTTTTTAAAATACTTATTGAGCACATGCTGTATGCTAGCCTCTGTTCCAAGTGCTTCACAACCCTAATTTTATTCTCCTAGCAACCTTAAGGTACTTTGTTAAAAACTGGGTAGTCTGCCTCCTGAGTCTGTATTCTGAACTCACCATACCGTTGCTTCACAAGCCTTCGAGAAGTTTCCTGGGAACCTCTTATCTACTTCTTCACACTCTCATTCTGTAGTTCAGACCCTTATAAATTCAACACTGAGCCAGAGCTTCCCACTGTCTTCCTAATTCAACTGTCTACCACCTACCCTGAATGCTGCTGTGACTCTAACAACTCTGAAGCGTTGCTGATCTAAGTCCTGGCCATTCCAATGACATGAAGTGCCTTCCTTCTCTCTGCATTTAGGAACATAAAAAACAATTACTGCTCATAAGCTGTACTTGACCATAGATTCTGCAGTGTCTTCTACTAGCATTGAATTCTTACTGAAAACTTTGCTGTGAAACAGAGGCAAAGTGGGTGAGGGGAGGGCACAAAGCCTGACCCCACAAACCCCACTTCTCAATCTCAGATTATTCATTTGCAGAACAAACTATAAGGTCTCCTCTCAAAAGTTGTTGTAGGAATTAATTGTGTATGTGAGAGAGACAGAGAGAGGAGCGGTAGGACAGGTCCTGGCATGAGCAAATGCTCAGCAAATGTAGGCTGATTTGTATCTCAGTAGTCACAAAGAATTTCTAAATTCTTTGACAACAAGGGCCTTCGACATACTTTTTTGGTATTTCTTAAATAAAAATTATATAACTTTTAACAAATACACTTTGGTATCTGGACTTGCTTAAGAACCAAGGCCCTTATGAGAAAATCAGCCTCTGAAGTCTGAATTCAAAGGTTGGCCACTACTAGGTCAGTGACTTCTGTAAAGTTACTCAACTTCTCTCTGAGCCTCCGATTCTATATCTGTCAACAGTCAACAGAATCTACTTCACAGGGTCATGAAGGTTCACGTGAAGTGCTTAGTAATATAATCAACCGCCGCCCCCCCCCCAACTGCCAGCCATAATTACATCATGTCCTAAACACTGTGTCCACAGAAATTTGGCCTCTGCATTACTCCATGTTTCTAACACACACACTCACACACACCCCTACCCTTCTGGACCAATCTTGCCACCCTCTGACTTGCTCTTCTTTCCCGACTTCCATGTACCTGCTGCTGCTGCTGCTGCTGCTGCTGCTGCTAAGTCACTTCAGTCGTGTCCGACTCTGTGCGACCCCATAGATGGCAGCCCACCAGGCTCCCCCGTCCCTGGGATTCTCCAGGCAAGAACACTGGAGTGGCTGGCCATTTCCTTTTCCAGTGCTTGAAAGTGAAAAGTGAAAGTGAAGTCGCTCAGTCGTGTCTGACTCTTAGTGACCCCATGGACTGTAGCCTACCAGGCTCCTCCATCCATGGGATTTGCCAGGCAAGAGTACTGGAGTGGGGTGCCATTGCCTTCTCCGTCCATGTACCTACCATCCCTCAAAGGCCGTTAAAATATAAATGAGGTCACCAGTATTACTGTTGCCATTTTAAAGAGCGGAAACAGGCCCTGAGGGTTTTGAGTGACTTCCCTGAGGTCACTGAACACCAGTGGCCAGGTCACAGCCCACCTCCTCACCTCTGGCCCTCGGCCTCTTCCGGGGTCCAAGGTGCACCCGCGTCCATTCAAACTCCGCCGGGTCCCCCACTTCCATCAGTCCCCCCCGCTCCTCCCCGCACCATCGCCCCCCAAACCTGAATCAGGGCCCTGGGGGCACGCCCCATCCGTCTTTGCCGGCTTTCCCCTTTTCTCCTCCAGAGACTCAGGGAGAGGCCGACACTGGCGGCACGCAAGTGTGCAGGTGGGACCTGGAGGAGGCGGAGGGACACCTGGAGGGGCCGGCCCGACGCCGCGGCGGGGAGGGCGCCACAGTGCACTTAGCGCCTGTTGGGGGGCGGCCGGGAGGGCCGACTCCGCCCACTGCGCGCTGGCTCCGGCCCCGGCGGCGGGGTATAAGGCGGCGGCGCCCACCGGGTCCACCGCGGCGCACCCGTACGCGCGGAACTGCGGCGAGCTCCGGCTGCGTGCGGAGCGCGTGGTGTGGTGAGCTCTGCCCAGCGCCATCCGGGTCCGTCCCGCCCACGCTCGCGCACACGCGGCGCCCGGAGCCGCGGACCTCGGTTAGTTGGGTGATGGCTGGCTGCAAGCCGGGAGCCGGCTGGCTGCAAGCCGGGAGCCCTGGCGGCTTGGGCCGGGGTGCAGGGAGCCTTGGGGAGCGGAGAGCTTGGTCTCTGGGGACGGGGATGGGGGCGGTCCGGCAGGGGCTTAGGTGGCGGCAGCGTCTGTGAATCACCGAGAGGCTGGTGTCCCGGCTACCGGCTCGGGGAGACGAGTGATCTGGGGTGGTGATCTGGGGGAAATCGTTTCATCCCCCGTGGGGATGCTTTCCGGCAGGAAGAGTAGAGTGACCTAGGGTTGGTTAATCTCTTGCCTGCAGCATCTCTGAGTGGGGTTGTGCCTCAGCTAGGGGTGGGGGGCAGGAGTTGTTTTTTTTTTTCTGGCGTGGCGTGCCCTGCCACCTGTAACGTTCTAATCCTTAAACTCTTCTAGTTCAGTTCAGTTGCTCAGTCGTGTCCGACTCTGCGACCCCGTGGACTGCAGCACGCCAGGCTCCCCTGTTCGTCACCAACTCCGGAGCTTTCTCAAATTCATGTCTATGGAGTCGGTGATGCCATCCAATCATCTCGTCCTCCGTCGTCCCCTTCTCCTCCCGCCTTCAATATTTCCTAGCTTCAGGGTCATTTCTAATCAGTTCTTCGCATCAGGCGGCCAAAGTATTGGAGTTTCAGCTTCTTCATCAGTCTTTCCAATGAATATTCAGGACTGATTTCCTTTAGGATGGACTGGTTTGATCTCCTTGCTGTCCAAGGGACTCTCAAGTGTCACCTCCAACACCACAGTTAAGCATCAATTCTTTTCAACACTCAGCCTTCTTTGTAGCCCAACTCTCACATCCATACATGACTACTGGGAAAACCACAGCTTTGACTAGAGGGACCTTTGTTGGCAAAATAATGCTTCTGCTTTTTAATATGCTGTCTAGGTTTGTCATAGCTTTTCTTCCAAGGAGCAAGCGTCTTTTAATTTGAAGAGTTTAAATTTCAAACTCTCTTAGACCTTCTTTTAAACCTCTTTAACCTTTTAAACCTTCCTTTGACTCATCCTGGCTTCCCTGGTGGCTCAGAGGGTAAAGCGTCTGCCTGCAATGCGGGTAGACGTAGGTTCAATCCTTGGGTCGGGAAGATCCCCTGGAGAAGGAAATGGCAACCCACTCCAGTATTCTTGCCTGGAGAATCCCATGGACGGAGGAGCCTGGTGGGCTACAGTCCACGGGGTCGTAAAGAGTTGGACAGGACTGAGCGACTTCACTTTCACTTTGACTCATCCTGACTGAATTCTATCCCATTCTTGATTATCTGTGATTTTGCCCCATAGAAATTCCATTTCCCCCTCAAATCCTACCACCCCTGGTCTCCGTTTTTTTTTTTTTTTCTTTTATACTATATTATGCGAATCTTAGTATCTCAGTCAATAAAGAATCCGTTTGCAGTGCAGGAGGCCCGGGTTTACTACCTGGATGGGGAAGATTCCCATGGAGGAGGAAAAGGCTACCCACTCCAATATTCCTTCCTGGAGAAATCCCATGGACAGAGGAGCCTGGCGGGCTACAGTCCATGGGGTCGCAAAGAGTCGGACAGGACTAAGGGACTAAACCACCACGTGAGAATCTTTAGGGATTTTTCTTTAAATTATCTATTTGACTGCCTTGGGTCTTAGTTGCCTAAGGCTGTATCTTTCTGCTTGGAGCAGGCTCAGTAATTGTGGCTACTTGGCATAGTTCCCCGCGGCTGCACCTTCCTCCCATATGTGGGTTCTTAGTTCTCAGAGCCGGGATAGAACTGGGTCTCCTGAATTGAAAGGTGGATACTTAACCACTGAACCACCAGGGAATTCCCTTTTATGTGAATCTTTAATTTTGTATTATTTTACTTTCTCTCCACTATTGTGAGTTTCTAAGTTAGTAGCTGTCTTTGAAATTCCCGTAAGCATAGTTAAATGGAACAGTGTGTCTTGAGCAATTTTTCAGCTAATTACCATGACCCATGGAATTCTCTCTTCTTGTGGATCCAGTAACATCAGTTACATTATTTAAATTAGCCCCAAACCTTGTCTTCAGTAATTCCCTGGCCGGTGTCATGCCAGTTGCCAGTAACCCCTCTAGAGGCTGATGACTCAGATTTGGGATGCCAATTAGGAATGCACCCCTTGACCTCACTCTGTTGTGATTGCCCTATGCTGATATTTTTCATATAGAAAACAGCCCGGAAGGGGAGTAGATTAGCAATTTAATGTCTTTTTTTTTTTTTTAAGGGAAGTGAAATAGATTGTTGAAATTACTGTAAGTGTATTATAAAGTGATTTTTTTTGTTTTACTGATAGAATAGTCTAGGACTTACACTGTCAACATTTAAAGACCCTTAAGTTTAACCTATAATAGTATTTTGAGGTAATAAAATTTCATTTTTGATACATGTTTAGTGTCCAGAAAGGCCCTTTAAAACAACCTTGCCAGTAAGTATTTATCTGTGCTTAGTGTAAGTAATGTTAGACAAACAATACTTAATTTATTAGTCTTTTGTGGATTATCAGCTTCTTTATTTTTTTTTAATTTATTATTTTTTTAATTTATTTGGCTGCCTCAGATCTTAGTTGCTGTACACAAGACCTTTTGCTACTGTGCTTGGGCCCCAAGGCATGTGGAATTTAAGTTCCCTGACCAGAGGTTGAACCTGAGTCCCCTGCATTGCAAGGCAGATTCTTAACCACTGGACTACCAGGGAAGTCCCTATCAGCTTCTTTACAAAACAACTTTGTTACTTCTTTGAAGTAAGTAATGAGCTCAGATGTAACAGTTATAATGATGTTCAGACTCAGTCATGGATATTAAACAATTACATATACAGGAGAGAACTAAAAAGAGACAAATTCAATTGTCTTGCATTTGAGTTGAAAACTTTTAAGAAAGATGAAAATCATAGAGGTAAAATTTTAGTCTTAGTCATCCCTGGTGGATCAGCGGTAAATAATCTGTCTGCCAGTGCAGCCAGTGCCAGAGACAGGGATTTGATCCTGCCTTAGGAAGATCCCGTGGAGAAGGAAATGGCAACCCACTCCAGTATTCTTGCTGGATAATCCCATGGAGCCTGGCGGGCTACAGTCCTGGGGTCACAAAGAGATGGACATGACTTAGCAAATAAACAACGACAAAACATCAATACCTATGAGAATGTAAAATTAGATAGCCAGTGGAAATTTGCTGCATGATATAGGGAGCTCAAATCTGGTTCTCTGTGACAACCTAGAGGGGTGATATGGGTTGAGAGGTAGGAGGGAGGTTCAAGAGGGAGGGGACATACGTGTACCTATGGCTGATTCATGTTGGTATATGGCAGAAACCAACACAACATTGTAAAGCAATTTTCCTCTAATTAAAAATAAATAAAATTTTAAAACCTATGAGATATTTTAGGGCTTTCCCGGTGGCTCAGCAGGTTAAGAATCCGCCTGCAATGCAGGAGACACAGGAGGTGTGGGTTCAATCCCTGGATCAGGAAGATTCCTTGGAGGAGGAAATGGCAACCCACTCCAGTATTCTTGCCTGAAAAATCTGATTGACCTGGCCAGCCACGGTCCAAAGGGTCCCAAAGAGTAGGACACAACTAAGCACGTGAGATACTGTTACATAAAACTAACTATAAACTATAAAACTATTGAAAATCATGAAGCTAATTATAATGTTAAGTATTTCTGTGAGCCATTCATACTTTTTTTTTTTTCCGGGAAAAGGAAAACTAAATGTCTCTGCTGTCTTCTTTATGATTATTTATTTTCCCAACTCAGCCTCAAAGAATTGGGTGTGTGGTAGATACTGGCAGTGGTATACTAGCATTTCTATTCAAAAGGAGTAATGTAGATGACCATAACCCTAACTCCATTCTTGTTTGTTTGTTATTTTAAAGTACCAATACCTTTGTGCCTCAAATCCTGGGACAAAATCAGTCGTATATTAATAAGTAAAAATAGTATATTTTTATACTATTTTTAGTATAAAAATAATTTTATACTAAAATCAGGATTTTTCAATCCCTGATCCAGAGATTGAACCCACACCTCCTGTGTCTCCTGCATTGCAGGCAGATTCTTAACCTGCTGAGCCACTGGGAAAGCGCTAAAATATTTCATAGGTTTTAAAATGTTTTGATAGTCTATTTTGGATTGCTGCAGAAAATAATGTTTATAGATTATAGTCTAGATTATAATATGGAATTCTACTGAGCAAAACTCTCCGGCATGGTGTAAAGGACTTCAGAGAACACAGTCTGTAACTTCCCTTTCTTCACTATTACTTCAGGTTTTTATGTCCTTTTTAAAATGTGAAGAAAACTGGTATTTAAGAAATGCCAAAATAAGACATTTCAAACAACAAAGACAGGAATTTGGTAATTTGGCAGAATTGTGTTGAGTCCATGTCAGGGTTTTGAATTTTTTTTATCCATAAATTTTCTTTTGACTGCTTGTATTTTATTCACTTTCTTCTCTCTGAATCTTTTTCTTCCTGAAGATACTTGCAGTTTTAAATTAAATTAAATTAAATTAAATTAAATTAATTTTGACACTGTGGAATAAATTTTTTAATATAAGACAGTGTTATTATTAAGACTGATGAGACAGTTCTTGGTGACCAAAAATTGTAAACATTAAAAAACAAATTGATGGGCTACCCTTGTGGTTTTGTGCTTGAGAATCCATCTGCCAGTGCAGGGGACATGGGTTCAGTCCACGGACTGGGAAGATTCCACACGCCGCAGGGCAGCTAAGCCCAGGAGCCATGACTACTGACGCCCTAGCAGAGTGGGTGTCCTGCAGGAGAAGCCCCTGCAATGAGCAGTCCTGGCACCTTCAACCAGAGGGCATCCCACGCTCACCACAGCGCTCAGCAATGAAGACCCAGTGAGCAAAAATAAGTACTTCTTAAATTAAAAAATAAAAACAAATTATGGGAATTCCCTGGTTGTTTAGTGGTTAGGACTTGATGCTTTCACTGCCATGGCCATGGTTCAGTCCCTGGTTGGGTAACTGAGATCTTGTAAGCTACAAGGTGTGGCCAATAATAATAATAATAATAATAGGATAAATACAAAAAATCGTGAGAAATCATAACTGGCAACTAAGCTCAAAGTTTAATCAGATTCAATAAGTATTATATTAGCTGTTCCAACTGAACCTTACTGTATCAAACAGCTCTACTATCATTGAGTGTATATGTAAATTTAACCATAAGTATCCTGAGACCAATGAACATTTAATCCTTTTGTTTTAACTCTTACTTCAAAAAAAAAAATCTGTAAAATTCATGCCATGGAGCATTTCTATTTAACCTCAGAACCCAGATTGTTTCCTTTGAATTCAGATGTTACAGCTTCTATAACTCAAGGGGAAATTTTAGAAATCTTGGAGATATTTTATTATCGTGTCTTCAGCAAAGGTAGGTGCAATGCTCTCGGACAGGTAATCTTCATTCTCACATGGTGCTATAGTTTTAAGGACTAATTTTGCAAATCCTCAGTTTGCAAAATATACCTGGAATTTAGAATGAGCTCTTCTAAGATGTGTGGATGCCTCAGGACTTAAATCTCATCTTTGTCTTTAAAAAAAAAAAAAATCCTTTTTTTGAAGTATAGTTGCTTTACAATGTTGTGTTTCAGGTATATAACAAAGTGATTCATATATATATATATGTATATATATTTATATATCTTTTTTCAGATTCTTTTCCATTACAGGTTATTATAAGATATAGTTCCCTTGCTGTGCAGTAGGTCCTTGTTTATTCCCTTCTCCTTCTTTACAAAAGAAAGGCTACCTCACTCATCCCTGTTCTTACTTTGGTGTGCTGTTCCGTGCTATCAAAATATTTGGCAAACAATCCAAACAAAGAGAAATATCCAGAATGCATTGCCTTCTGAATTAGAGAAATTTTGAAGGAGACAGGAGTAGGTTATAACAGGAATGTTTTTCACTGCTTTGAATTTATAGGGAAAGTAAACTTTTCCCTTCTTCGCTTCTAAGCTCTGTGGTTGGTCTGATAATTAAACAATAATAATAATTAAATTGACGTAAGACAGATTAACGTCAGAAAAACAATTTCATACATATGCGAGCCATAAAAATACGACACTCAAAGAAGTGACCTAACCAGGCAGCGTTTATACCTTCTAGACAAGGAAACAATACATTTGTGAGGAGTTGACAAAATGGGCTTGGGTAGCAAATCAGGAAAGAAGTAACAAGCTGTGTTTATACAGCCTTGTCAGTCCTAAACTCCCTATCTATGACAATAAGGATGCCTTCTAACCTCCTGGTAGTGGGAGGGTACTTTCCCAGTGGGAGACTTATGTTCTGCTGTCATGGGGGCAAAGGAAATCAGAAAATCAGAGTGTTCTTCTTATGCCAGCTATTTCTTAAGTAATATTAATTCAAAGTAAACAATATGCCAAATGGCATGTTTTGGGGTGGCATATTCTGTTCCCTTTCAAATTCAAATGAGGTCACACCTTTTCTGATAGTGAGAACTGGCCAGTTATATGGTGGCCATTTTCCAAAAACTGAATGAACTCAACTGCCAAGGTTTGACAATAATCTATTTAATGCAGAAATAACACACTGTACAATATGCCAGAAACTACACAGTTGCAACTATTAAACTTAACACAGTTTAGTAGTCAGTGTGTGAGGAACTACAGTTTCCAAATTTTTTTTTCAGGGGCGGGGGCAAAACGATTGAATACCACAGACCTGGGAGCCACTTGTACACTTAATCGAAGAGATTAAGAGAGGATCAGTTCAGTTCAGTCACTCAGTCGTGTCCGACTCTTTGTGACCCCATGAATCGCAGCACGCCAGGCCTCCCTGTCCATCACCAACTCCCAGAGTTCACTCAGACTCACGTCCATCGAGTTAGTGGTGCCATCCAGCCATCTCATCCTCTGTCGTCCCCCTTTCCTCCTGCCCCCAATCCCTCCCAGCATCAGAGTCTTTTCCAATGAGTCAACTCTTCACATGAGGTGGCCAAAGTACTGGAGTTTCAACTTTAGCATCATTCCTTCCAAATAACACCCAGGGCTGATCTCCTTTAGAATGGACTGGTTGGATCTCTTTGCAGTACAAGGGACTCTCAAGAGTCTTCTCCAACACCACAGTTCAAAAGCATCAATTCTTTGGCGCTCAGCTTTCTTCACAGTCCAACTCTTGCATCCATACATGATCACTGGAAAAACCATAGCCTTGACTAGACGGACCTTTGTTGGCAAAGTAATGTCTCTACTTTTCAATATGCTATCTAGGTTGGTCATAACTTTCTTTCCAAGGAGTAAGCATCTTTTAATTTCATGGCTGCAGTCACCATCTGCAGTGATTCTGGAGCCCAAAAAAATAAAGTCTGACACTGTTTCCACTGTTTCCCCATCTATTTCCCATGAAGTGATGGGACCAGATGCCATGATCTTTGTTTTCTGAATGTTGAGCTTTAAGCCATCTTTTTCACTCTCCTTTTTCACTTTCATCAAGAGGCTTTTTAATTCCTCTTCACTTTCTGCCATAAGGGGGGTATCATCTGCATATGTGAGGTTATTGATATTTCTCCCGGCAGTCTTGATTCCAGCTTGTGCTTCTTCCAGCCCAGCATTTCTCATGGTGTACTCTGCATATAAGTTAAATAAGCAGGGTGACAATATACAGCCTTGACATACTCCTTTTCCTATTTGGAGCGAGTCTGTTGTTCCATGTCCAGTTCTAACTGTTGCTTCCTGACCTGCATACAGGTTTCTCAAGAGGCAGGTCAGGTGGTCTGGTATTCCCATCTCTTTCACAATTTTCCACAGTTTACTGTGATCCACACAGTCAAAGGCTTTGGCATAGTCAATAAAGCAGGAATAGATGTTTTTCTGGAACTCTCTTGCTTTCTCCATGATCCAGCAGATGTTGGCAATTTGATCTCTGGTGCCTCTGCCTTTTCTAAAACTAGCTTGAACATCAGGAAGTTCACGGTTCACGTATTGCTGAAGCCTGGCTTGGAGAATTTTGAGCATTACTTTACTAGCATGTGAGATGAGTGCAATTGTGCGGTAGTTTGAGCATTCTTTGGCATTGCCTTTCTTTGGAATTGGAATGAAAACTGACCTTTTCCAGTCCTGTGGCCACTGCTGAGTTTTCCAAATTTGCTGGCATATTGAGTGCAGCACTTTCACAGCATCATCTTTCAGGATTTGAAATAGCTCCACTGGAATTCCATCACCTCCACTAGCTTTGTTTGTAGTGATGCTTTCTAAGGCCCACTTGACTTCACATTCCAAGATGTCTGGCTCTAGATGAGTGATCACACCATCATGATTATCTTGGTCATGAAGATCTTTTTTGTATAGTTCTTCTGGGTATTCTTTCCACCTCTTCTTAATATCTTCTGCTTCTATTAGGTCCCTACCATTTCTGTCCTTTATCGAGCCCATCTTCGCATGAAATGTTCCCTTGGTATCTCTTATTTTCTTGAAGAGATCTCTAGTCTTTCCCATTCTGTTGTTTCCCTCTATTTCTTTGCATTGATCACTGAGGAAGGTTTTCTTATCTCTTCTTGCTATTCTTTGGAACTCTGCATTCAGATGCTTATATCTTTCCTTTTCTCCTTTGCTTTTTGCTTCTCTTCTTTTCACAGCTATTTGTATGGCCTCCCCAGACAGCCATTTTGCTCTTTTGCTTTTCTTTTCCGTGGGGATGGTCTTGATCCCTGTCTCCTGTACAGTGTCACAAACCTCAGTCCATAGTTCATCAGGCACTCTATCAGATCTAGTCCCTTAAATCTATTTCTCACTTCCACTGTATAATCATAAGGGATTTCATTTAGGTTATATCTGAATGGTCCAGTAGTTTTCCCTACTTTCTTCAGTTTAAGTCTGAATTTGGCAATAAGGAGTTCATGATCTGAGCCACAGTCAGCTCCCAGTCTTGTTTTTGTTGACTGTATAGAGCTTCTCCATCTTTGGCTGCAAAGAATATAATCAGTCTGATTTTGGTGTTGACCACCTGGTGATGTCCATGTGTAGAGTCTTCTCTTGTGTAGTTGGAAGAGGGTGTTTGCTATGACCAGTGTGTTCTCTTGGGAAAACTCTATTAGCCTTTGCCCTGCTTCATTCCGTATTCCAAGGCCAAATTTTCCTGTTACTCCAGGTGTTTCTTGACTTCCTATTTTTGCATTCCAGTCCCCTATAATGAAAAGGACATCTTTTTTGGATGTTAGTTCTAAAAGGTCTTGTAAGTCTTCATACAACCATTCAACTTCAGCTTCTTCAGTGTTACTGGTTGGGGCATAGACTTGAATTACCACGATAGTGAATGGTTTGCCTTGGAAATGAACAGAGATCTTTCTGTCGTTTTTGAGATCGCATCCAAGTACTGCATTTCGGACTCTTTTGTTAACCATGATGGGTACTCCATTTTTTCTGAGGGATTTCTGCCCACAGTAGTAGATATAATGGTCATCTGAGTTAAATTCACCCATTCCAATCCATTTTAGTTTGCTGATTCCTGAAATGTCGACGTTCACTCTTGCCATCTCCTGTTTTACTACTTCCAATTTGCCTTGATTCATGGACCTAACATTCCAGGTTCCTATGCAATATTGCTCTTTACAGCATCAGACCTTGCTTTTATCACCAGTCACATCCACGACTGGCTATTGTTTTTGCTTTGCCCCTACAATTGTATAATTTAGGACTTTATGTCAACCAAGACCTCTGCCTGATTTTTTTCCCTTCCTTTCACCAAACACACAGGGGAAATGTACAACATATTCTGTATTTACTTGAGGACTTTCCCTAATCCTTGTTTGTCTCCCTCAATGAATAGGAACGGATGGAAAATTATATTTCTGATAATGTCATGGTATAATCTTACTCATTCTGATAAATAGTCAAAATAATAGGAAATCTCTGAAGGAGATGGATCTGTAATTGTTACCAGACCCTAAAATAATGGTGCCTTCATGTTCCGATGTGATTTCATCAATTTCTGGGCTTTAGCAGCTACGTAGAAGCTTCTAAATATTAGAAGGTGATATCTAAATATTAGAAGGGCTGTTTTGCCAAATCACTTTAGAGGACTTGAAGCAATCTCTGTCTGAGCTTCTGTAGAACAGGCCTAGCCTAGTGGAACTTGCTGGTCCTGGTCATATCTCCATTATGTTTTCTCTAGACAGACTGCCCTGGGGAAGTTTTGGGCAAGGCCAGAGTTTCTTAAGAAACATTGTAGAAGAAGTCTCAAGTCTTCCTGAAGGAACAAGAGGAGTCTGAAAAATTTGCCCAGGCCCCTGCTTGTTTGTGGTGACAATTGGGTCTGTACATTAAACTACATGTGTTGTGGAACCAGACTCATTTTAATTTGGATATATGCTCTACCATTTAACAACTTTAAGTACATCTTCACCAATAAAATGGGGCTTCATTTAATTTTCCAAATAATATAATTGCCTTGTATCTGTCAGAACCTATTCTAGATAATGAAAGTATATGGCTGAACATAGTAGATAATGGTGTTTGTTCACAAGAGCATACAGCATTTAATGGGAGAGATGGGCAAACAGATTATACCACAACAGAGGTGTTCTGATAGAACAAAGACTGGGGTACTCTGAGTGCACAGAGCAGAGATGACAAACCTGTCTCTGGCGTTTCAGGAAAAATGAGACCCAAAAGACAAGTAGCAGTTAGCCAAGTGATGGAAGGGGCTTCCCTGGTGGCTCAGCAGTAAAGCATCTGCCTGCAGTGCAGGAGACGCAAGTTTGATCTCTGGGTTGGGAAGATCCCCTGGAGAAAGAAATGGCAACCCACTCTAGTATTCTTGCCTGGGAAATCCCATGGACAGAGGAGCTTGGCAGGCTGCAGTCCATGGGGGACTGCAAAAGTGTTGGACATGACTTTAAGATTAAACAACAACAAAGTGATGAGAGATCCAGAACTAAGCACCGGGAAGCAGAAGTGTGTGAAAGGCAGAGGATGAGAGAAGATGGCACTTTGAAGAAGTTCAAGTACTTATTAAGGCTAGAGCATAGGGTATAGTGGAAATCAGGAAGAGTTTAAGTTGAAGGGGCAAACAAGGGTGAGATTAAACAGGTTTTGAATGCTTTAATAAATTATTCCAAGGGCAGTGTATCTGGAGCCAGAGAATAATTGTTTAAAAGGCAAAATGACCAGACCCTACTTTCAGAAGATCACTTGGATTGCAGTGTGGAGAATGAAAAGGGGAGACCAAAAGGTAGAAAGTAGGGAAACCAATCAGGTTATTGCATCAACCCATGGGAGATGGTGACCTGATCTAAGGTGTAGTGGCAGTGAGGGTGGAGAGGTGGACAAATTTAGAGCTATTCCGATTGATAAAATATGGGGCATGAAGGCACACGAGAGAAGGATGACTCCAGGATTTTGGACTCCAGCTGGAACTATGCGATTGAGTCATCACATAAGTGATAAGAAAACTCCTGGAATAGATATGCTCTGAGTCTGCAGTGTTTATTTAGGGCAGCTTGTGTGTAGTTCATGTTTAAGCGTTCATTTTCTCTTCTGGCTACATTGGTCTCCTCTTTCATTTGTTCATCAAATATTTGTTGAGCATCTATTATTATATGCCAACGGACTAGAGCTGTGTCACTATTAAAAGTCCCCATTTTCATGCAGCCTTTTTTTTTTTTTTGGTGTGGAGAGACTGAAAACAGAGCTGACATGGTCTAGTAGTTAAGAGCACAAACTTGGGAGCCATTCTGATTGGGTTTGAATGCCATGTCCTAAGGTGCTTAATCTTTCTGTTCCTAAGTTTGCTCAACTCTAATTTAGGAATAGTAATAGTACTTAACTTCATAGGGTTGTGCTTTTTGCATACTTGGGCCAGTAATTGGAATGTAAGCATGGGATCAGCACCAAAGGAAAACTAACCATAGCTTCCATGTTAAGCCAGGAATCCTGGTTAAAATCATCCAGGTCCATAATGTTCCTAGCTTCTGGGAGATTCTTCCAGAAAAATATTTGCATCTCCCACTTTGTGGAAGAAAGTGTCCTCAGTTTAGGCCCTCAGGTTTCTCAGAGATTAAAATCAGCCAACTAAGCTTGTAAACATTACCAAAAGTATAACATAGAAAAGTTGAGAAACATCATCATTAGGAGATTTCAACATACTTCTCTTCAATTATTAATAGATGAAGCAGAAAATAGAAAAATAGCAAAGATTTAGAAAATTTTAAAAAAGTTTAATTCAACAAACAGTTCAACCCAACAGTTAGAAAATGTATATTCTTTCTAAACATACATGAAATATTTTCAAAAATTAATATATCAGTCCATAAATGCCAGTCTTATATCAAAAAACTGAATGGTACCAACCATATCATCTCACCAGAGTGTTGTTAAGTACAAGTCAATAAAGCTAAACAAAACATGTCCTTTAGAGAGTTAAAAACCCCCTTCTTTGGGTCAAAGAAGAAATCACAATGGAAATTTTTATTTTATTTATTTACTTTCGGCCATGCCACGTGGCATGCAGGATCTTAGTTTGCTGACCAGGGATTGTGTCTATGCTCCCTGCATTGGTAGCAGAGAGAGTCTTATCTAGTGGACTGCCAGGGAAGTCTTTGGGTTTTTTTGGGGGGGGGAGGGTGGTTGGCGGTGAGGGGTGGTTAACAATGGAAATGTTTAAAACACTTGGAACAAACAATAGTACGAGTACTGTATATAAAACTATATAGTATGCAAATTTGTAGTTTTAAATGCTCATATTAGGAAAAAAATCAGTCTAAAAAGTAGTCAGCTAAGTAGCCTTTATGTTTGAAAAGGAATCAAATAGGACCTCTCTGGTGGTCCAGTGGTAAAGAATGCACCATCCAGTACGAGGGACAGGAGTTCAGTTCCTGGTCTGGAAAGATTCCACAGGCCACAGGGCAACTAAGCCTGTGCCGCACAACTACTGAGCCCATGTGTCACAGCTACTGAAGCCGTCACACTCTAGAGCCTGTGCTCTGCAACAGGAGAAGCCACTGCAAAATGAATGAGAACCCTGAGCACCGGAGTAGCCCCCACTCGTTGCAACTAGGAAATCCCATGTACAGCAATGAAGACCCAGTGTAGCCAAAAATAAATGAATAACGGAACAGAACAAATCCCAAATATGAAGAATACAAATGACGGTAAAAATAATAGCAAATCAATGAAATAAGAGGAAGGTACAATAAAATATTGATAAACTGAGAATGTTCTTTTTTATGGGTATACTGCAGTTGGAGGGGAAACCTGTTCAGGACAGAGAGGTTCTTGTGAGAATGTTCTTTGAAGATAACTTAGAAAATAGATAAATTCCTGGGATTAAAGTGGGAAAAGAAGACACAAGAATCAGTGATAAAGAGGATATAGCTATATCCATAAAGAGATTAAAATATAAAAATTCTATGCCAGCAATTTGAAAACTTTGACAAAATGGAATAAGCCATAAAAAAATATCCTAAAAAGATAGACTCAAAATGCAGCTGAAGGAATGAATAGACTTACATTATTGAGAAAATTGAAGATAAGATTTGAAATCTCCCCCCCAAAAATAAAGTGCCCAAATAGTATTACCAGTAAATTCTACCAAACTTAAAAGGAGTAGATCATTCCAATCTTATATAATCTCTCTCTGAGAGGAGGAAAAAAGAAAACATCTCTTAACTTACTTTATGACTCTAATATAAAATTTATATTTAAGTCAGAAAAGGACAATATGAGAAGGGAAAATTATATTTCCAAATACTTTATGGACACATTTTTTAAAAATCCAAACATAATAACAATTTAACTTAGAAACATACTTTAAAAAAAGATGTATATTGTGACCAAGTTGGGCATATTCTAGGGATGCAAGGGGTGGCTTAACATGTAAAAATAAAAATCTATAAATGTTACTCACTGTACAGATAAAAGAAGAAATGCCTTGTGAAGGTATTATGGGAGAAAAATACCTGAATTCAGTGGCCACTGGATTTAAAGTAAGTTCTTAATGAGCTAGGCATGAAACTTCCCAAATCTGATAATATATTTGGCAAACTTTGGAGTAAATACTTTTCTTGATGAGACACTACCTACATAATTTTATTTAATAAATAAAATTAAGGTTATTTAAGCACAAGCATTGCCATACTATGACAATCTGAAAACAGAGACAGCTACGAAATGACTAATGAGCTGGTAGCACATACAATGTGGAGCCGCTGGCACAAGAATGATGCACATCCCAGGCAAGAAGTAGCGGGATGGTGTGAGATTTATCATGCTACTCAGAATAGCATGCGATTTAAAGCTTATTAAGTTGCTTATTTCTGGAATTTTCTGTTTCATATTTTCAGACTGCAGTTTGACAATGAGTAACTAAAACTGCAGAAAGCAAAACTTCAGATAAAGGGAGACTTCTTACTAGCTCAGTCATGTCCGATTCTTTGGGACCCTTTGGACTGTAGCCCACCGGGCTCCTCTGTCCATGGGCTTTTTCAGGCAAGATTACTGGAATGAGTTGCCATTTCCTCCTCCAGGGGATCTTCTTGATCCAGGGATTGAAACTGCATCTCCTGTGTCTCCTGCATTGCAGGGGGACCCTACCCATTGGGCCATACTGGAGTGGGTTTACTAGATACAAAAACCAACTGTAGTGGAATTGCTTCTGGAATGGTAAAGTAAGGTCTTCTGAAACTTTCCTCTTTCATAAAAGCAATAAGAACATTGGCAAAACAAAACAAAACAAAAACAAAAACCTCTCACTTTTCAAAACTCAAAATTAACCCAAGGCTTGCCATAATCCAAAGAGAATATAATCAACAAACAACTGAACCTCATCAGTGTAGTAATCATTGTGGGGACAGAATTGTTTGGAACTCACAGAAAAGCCCCATTCTTAGAGAATTATTATTAGCCAACATGTCTGACGGTCACAGAAACTCTAACTCACAGAGCTTGCCTTTGACCTAATTCAGAGCTTGCCCAGTGCAAACAATTTTTTCCCCAGGACATTTGTTGAAAACAATCAGGGGCAATTACTTAACATCTCACATGCCTGAATTGGAAAAACAACTGGGGCAAACAAAAAGCTGACCAAGCACTTCAAAACAAAAGCTGGGGAGTGAGATGTTCACAGTGGGCTTTGAACAGCTCTGCCATATTCCCAGGATACTAGAAGGTCATGGACATGGGCACACTGGGCCCATGCTTAGGAAAGACCTAGAAGGCCTGAATCTCCCTCCTCTGACTGATCTTGAAGCTCTATACAAGCAGGAATGAAGGCTAAGGCAGAACTGTAAGCTGCCTGCTGGATAATTGAAAGCATGCCCCAACATACACATAAAACCCTTTGATGAAGCCTGGGAGATATTCTGACTGATTCAAGGCATTTTAAGAAAATTTTTGTCCAACCATTGGCTGATGACTGAGCTAAGCAAGTATTTCAATAGTATTTCAATAGTAACATATGACAAAAATACAAACTTCACAGAATTTATTTAGGAAATTCATTAAACAAACAAAGGGCAATAGTAGTAGTGTCAACATGAATAACAAACAGCAATAACAACTAGCCATGGGGAGGAGGGAATCTGAAATCAGATTGCCACAGTTGCCACTTTGTATTATTTTAAATGCCCAGTTTGCAGCAATAACAAAAACAAAAGCAAAATGTGAGATACTCAAAGAAACAGAAAAGTATGGTCTGTAGACAGAAAAGTCATTAAATAGAAACTATCCCCAAGGAAGCCTAGACATTTGGACTTACTAGACAAGGGCTTTAAATTAGCTATTACAAAGTTTTTTTGAAGAATTAAAACCATGTCTAAAGAACTAAAAGAAATGATTTGAGAACAACATCTCATCAAATAGACAGTAGTTATTTAAAAATGAAAAAGCCAAAGAGAAATTCTGGAGCTGAACAGTATAGTAACTGAGTGAAAAAATTTGTAAGAAGGACTCAACAGCAGACTCCAGCTGGCAGAAGAATCAGTAAACCTGAACACTGGCCAATTATCGAATCTAAGGGGAAAAAAAATAAATGAAAAATGAATAGAATCTCAGAGACAAAGACAAAGAGAGAATCTTGAAAGCAACGAGAGAGAAGCAACTCATTACAAACCAAGCCTCGATAAGATTCAATTCAGTTCAGTCGCTCAGTCGTGTCCGACTCTTTGCAGCCCCATGGACTGCAGCACACCAGGCCTCCCTATTCATCACCAACTACCAGAGCTTACCCAAATTCATGTGCATTGAGTCAGTGATGCCATCCAACCATCTCATCCTCTGTCGTCCCCTTCTCTTCCTGCCCTCAATCTTTGCCAGCATCAGGGTCTTTTCAAATGAGTCAACTCTTCGCATGAGGTGGCCAAGGTATTGGAGTTTCAGCTTCAGCGTCAGTCCTTCCAATGAGCACCCAGGACTGATCTTTAGGATGGTTGGATCTCCTTGCAGTCCAAGGGACTCTCAAGAGTCTTTTCCAACACCACAGCTCAGAAGCATCAATTCTTCGGTGCTCAGCTTTCTTTAGAGTCCAACTCTCACATCCATACATGACTACTGGAAAAACCATAGCCTTGACTAGACAGACCTTTGTTGGTAAAGTAATATCTCTGCTTTTTAATATGCTCTCTAGATTGGTCATAACTTTCCTTCCAAGGAGTAAGCATCTTTTAATTTCATGGCTGCAATCACCATCTGCAGTGATTTGGGAGCCCCCAAAAATAATGTCAGCCACTGTTCCCATTGTTTCCCCATCTATTTCCCATGAAGTGATGGGACTGGCTGCCAAGATCTTAGTTTTCTGAATGTTGAGCTTTAAGCCAACTTTTTCACTCTCCTCTTTCACTTTCTGCCATAAAGGTGGTGTCATCTGTATATCTGAGGTTATTGATATTTCTCCTGGCAGTCTTGATTCCAGCTTGTGCTTCACCCAGCCCAGCATTTTGCATGATGTACTCTGCATATAAGTTAAATAAGCAGGGTGACAGTATACAGCCTTGATGTATTCCTTTTCCTATTTGGAACCAGTCTGTTGTTCCATGTCCAGTTCTGACTGTTGCTTCTTGATCTGCATACAAGTTTCTCAAGAGGCAGGTCAGGTGGTCTGGGATTCCCATCTCTTTCAGAATTTTCCACAGTTTATTGTGATCCATACAGTCAAAGGCTTTGGCATAGTTAATAAAGCAGGAATAGATGTTTTTCTGGAACTCTCTTGCTTTTTCCATGATCCAGCGGATGTTGGCAATTTGATCTCTGGTTCCTCTGCCTTTTCTAAATCTGGCTTCAACATCTGGAACTTCATGGTTCACGTATTTCTGAAGCCTGGCTTGGAGAATTTTAAGCAGTACTTTACTAGTGTGTGAGATGAGTGCAATTGTGCGGTAGTTTGAGCATTCTTTGGCATTGCCTTTCTTTGGAATTGGAATGAAAACTGACCTTTTCCAGTCCTGTGGCCACTGCTGAGTTTTCCAAATTTGCTGGCATATTGAGTACAGCACTTTCACAGCATCATCTTTCAGGATTTGAAACAGCTCAACTGGAATTCCATCACCTCCACTAGCTTTGTTCATAGCGATGCTTTCTAAGGCCCACTTGACTTCACATTCCAGGATGTCTGGCTCTAGGTGAGTGAACACACCATCATGATTATCTTGGTCGTGAAGATCTTTTTTGCACAGTTCTTATGTGTATTCTTGCCACTTCTTCTTAATATCTTCTACTTCTGTGAGGTCCATACCATTTCTGTCCTTTATCAAGCCCATCTTTGCATGAAATGTTTCCTTGGTATCTCTTATTTTCTTGAAGAGATCTCTAGTCTTTCCCATTCTGTTGTTTCCCTCTATTTCTTTGCATTGATCACTGAGGAAGGTTTTCTTATCTATTCTTGATATTCTTGGAACTCTGCATTCAGATGCTTATATCTTTCCTTTTCTCCTTTGCTTTTTGCTTCTCTTCTTTTCACAGCTATTTGTAAGGCCTCCTCAGGCAGCCATTTTGCTTTTTTGCATTTCTTTTTCTTGGGGATGGTCTTGATCACTCCCTCTTGTACAGTGTCACGTACTTCCATCCATAGTTCATCAGGCATTCTGTCTATCATATCTAGTCCCTTAAATCTATTTCTCACTTCCACTGTATAGTCATAAGGGATTTCATTTAGCTCATACCTGAATGGTCTAGTGGTTTCCCCCACTTTCTTCAAGTCTGAATTTGGCAATAAGGAGCTTGTGATCTGAGCCACAGTCAGCTCCCAGTCTGGTTTTTGCTAACTGTATAGAGCGTCTCCATCTTTGGCTGCAAAGAATATAACCAATCTTATTTCAATGTTGGCCATCTGGTGATGTCCATGTGTAGTCTTCTCTTGTGTTGTTGGAAGAGGGTATTTGCTATGACCTGTGCATTCTCTTGGCAAAACTCTACTAGCCTTTGCTGTGCTTCATTCTGTACTCCAAGGCCAAATTTGCCTGTTACTCCAGGTGTTTCTTGACTTCCTACTTTTGCATTCCAGTCCTCTATAATGAAAAGGACATCTTTTTTGGATGTTAGTTCTAAAAGGTCTTGTAGGTCTTCACAGAACCAGTCAACTTCAGCTTCTTCAGTGTTACTGGTTGGGGCATAGACTTGGATTACCATGATAGTGAATGATTTGCCTTGGAGATGAACAGAGATCATTCTGTTGTTTTTGATATTGCATCCAAGTACTGCATTTTGGACTCTTTTGTTGACCATGATGGCTATTCCATTTCTTCTAAGGGATTCCTGCCTGCAGTAGTAGATAGAATGGTCATCTGAGTTAAATTCACTCATTTCAGTCCATTTTAGTTTGCTGGTTCCTAGAATGTCAACATTCACTCTTGCCATCTCCTGTTTGACCACTTCCAATTTGCCTTGATTCATGGACCTAACATTCCAGGTTCCTATGGAATATTGCTCTTTATAGCATCAGACTTTGCTTCTATCACCAGTCATATCCACAACTGGGTGTTGTTTTTGCTTTGGCTCCATCCCTTCATTGTTTCTGGAGTCATTTCTCTGATCTCCAGTAGCATATTAGGTACCTACTGTCCTGGGGAGTTCCTCTGCCAGTATCCTATCATTTTGCCTTTTCATACTGTTCATGGGTTCTCAAGGCAAGAATACTGAAGTGGCTTGCCATTCCCTTCTCCAGTGGACCACATTCTGTCAGACCTCTCCACCATGACCCATCTGTCTTGGGTGGCCCCACAAGGCATGGGTTAGTTTCATTGAGTTAGACAACGCTGTGGTCCATGTGATCAGATTGGCCAGTTTTGAGTGTGGTTTCAGTCTGTCTGACCCCTGATGCCCTCTCTCAGTGCCTACCGTCTTACTTGGGTTTCTCTTACCTTAGACATGGGGTATCTCTTCATGGCTGCTCCAGCAAAGCACAGCCACTGCTCCTTGCCTTGGACATGGGGTAGCTCCTCTCAGCTGCCGCCCCTAACCTTGGACATGGAGGGTATCTCCTCTCAGTAAGATAAAGGGTAATTTTTCTTTAGTGGCCATAGAAGCAAGAAGACAGTGGAAGAAAGTGTTCTAAGTGCTGAAAGAAAAAGACTTGTCAACCAAAACTTCTATATCCAGCAAAGCTATCTTCCAAAATGAAGGGGAGAGTAGGACATTCCCAGATAAAAAGTGAAAGAATTTCTTGCCAGCAAGCTTGCTCTACAAGAAAGACCAAAGAGTGTCCTTCAGAATGAATTGAAAGGACACTACACAATAACTTGCATCCACATGGAAAGAAGTGCACCAGTAATGGCAACTTCATTGGTTGATATACAGTAAGACAGTAAAATATATTTTTTCTTTGTAAACTCTATTTTTTTGTCTTCAATCCAATTGTAAAACAATAATTATATAACTTTTGATAGGCTTATATAAAGAGGTCATTTGTAAGACAATAGTGTGAAAGGGGATACTGTACAGGAGCAAAATTTTTGTACATTATTACTATTAAATTTGTATTAAACCAGACTAGATTGTTTTAAGATGTTAATTGTAATTCATAGGACAACTACTAAGAAAATAACCAAAAGCATAATAAAAGAAACAACAAGGTAATTAAAGAGGCACACTAAAATATATACCTAACATAGAAGAAGGTAGTGATGGAGGACTGGAAAAACAAGACATGGCAGAGAAGACAAACAGTGAAACAGCAGACTGGAGTCCTACCTTAGCATTAATTAAATGTACATAGACTAAACACTCCAATCAAAAACCAGTGATTGGAAGACTGGATCAAACCTTATGCTATCTACAAGAGACACGTTATAGATTCAAAGGCAGACTGATTTAGAGTATACAGATGTGGGGGGAAACAGTAACCAAAGAGACCTAGACATAAATAAGGACATTTTATGATGGTAAAAGTTTAATCCACTATGAAGATATAAAAGTTATAAACATGTTGTTGTTGTTGTTAGGCATTCAGTTGTGTCTTACTCTTTGTGACCCCATGGACTATAGCCTGGCAGGTTCCTCCGTCCATGGGATTCTCCAGGCAAGAATACTGGAGTGGGTTGCCATTTCCTTCTCCAAATTATAAACATATATACACCTAACCACAGAGCCCTAAAATACATAAAGCAAAAACTGACAGAATTAAAGAGAGAAATAGACAATTCAGTAACAACAGTTGAAGATTTCAACAGAACTTCAATAAAATAAGCTTCCCTGGTGGCTCAGAGGGTAAAGCGTCTGCCTGCAATGCAGGAGACCTGGGTTTGATCGCTTGGTCAGGAAGATCCCCTGGAGAAGGAAATGGCAACCCACTCCAGTACTCTTGCCTGGAAAATCCCATGTCCAGAGGAGACTGGTAGACTACAGTTCATGGGTTCGCAGAGTCGGACATGACTGAGTGACTTCACTTTCACTTTCAATAAAATAACTAGGCAGAAAATCAACTAAGAAATAGAAGACTTGGACAACCAAGTACATACTGAGTATAAACCAAATAAATCTAACAAACATCCTTAGAATATTTTATCTAACAACAGCAGAATACACTTTCTTCTCAAGTAACATACAGAACATTTTCCAGGATAGACCATCCATTAGGCCATAAAACATGTCTCAGTACATTTGAAAGGACTGAGTATGTTCTCTGATTATAATGAAATAAAATCAGAAATGAATAACGAAAGAAAATTTGTGAAATGAACAAAAATGTGAAAATTGTCAACACATTCCTAAATAACCAGTGGTGGTTCAAGGGATGAATTGTAAAAAAAAAAAAAAAAGATTAGGAAACACATTGAGATGAATGAAAACAAATACAAAATATCAAAGGTTCTGGAATACAGCTAAAACAGTGCTTAGCAGGAAATCAATAGCTGTATACATCTATATTTAAAAAGAGAGAAAATCTCAAATTAATAACTGAAACTTTTACCATGGAGAAATGTGGGGAGAAAAGGGCAAATTAAATGTAAGGAAACGGGGAAAGAAATAATAAAGATTAGAACAGAAATAAATGAAAGTACAAAACCAAAAAGTCAATAAAACAAAGTTTGATTGTTTGATAAAAATCAATAAAATTTTCCATGTCCTGGCTATTATAAACAGTGCTACAATGGACATTGGGGTACATGTGTCTCTTTCATTTCTGGTTTCCTCGGTGTGTATGCCCAGCAGTGGGATTGCTGGGTCATAAGGCAGCTCTATTTGCAATTTTTTAAGGAATCTCCACAATGTTTTCCATAGTGGCTGTACTAGCTTGCATTCCCACCAACAGTGTAAGAGGGTTCCCTTTTCTTCACATCCTCTCCAGCATTTATTGCTTGTAGACTTTTGGATCGCAGCCATTCTGACTGGTGTGAAATGGTACCTCATTGTGGTCTTGATTTGCATTTCTCTGACAATGAGTGATCTTGAGCATCTTTTCATGTGTTTGTTAGCCATCCGTATGTCTTCTTTGGAGAAATGCCTATTTAGTTCTTTGGCCCATTTTTTGATTGGGTCGTTTATTTTTCTGGAGTTGAGCTGCATAAGTTGCTTGTATATTTTTGAGATTAGTTGTTTGTCAGTTGCTTCATTTGCTATTGTTTTCTCCCATTCAGAAGGCTGTCTTTTCACCTTACTTATAGTTTCCTTTGTTGTGCAGAAGCTTTTAATTTTAATTAGATCCCATTTGTTTATTTTTGCTTTTATTTCCAGTATTCTGGGAGGTGGATCATGGAGGATCCTGCTGTGATTTATGTCGGAGAGTGTTTTGCCTATGTTCTCCTCTAGGAGTTTTATAGTTTCTGGTCTTACGTTTAGATCTTTAATTCATTTTGAGTTTATTTTTGTGTGTGGTGTTAGAAAGTGATCTAGTTTCATTCTTTTACAAGTGGTTGACCAATTTTCCCAGCACCACTTGTTAAAGAGATTGTCTTTACTCCATTGTATATTCTTGCCTCCTTTGTCGAAGATAAGGTGTCCATAGGTGTGTGGATTTATCTCTGGGCTTTCTATTTTGTTCCATTGATCTATATTTCTGTCTTTGTGCCAGTACCATACTGTCTTGATGACTGTGGCTTTGTAGTAGAGCCTGAAGTCAGGCAAGTTGATTCCTCCAGTTCCATTCTTTCTCAAGATTGCTTTGGCTATTCGAGGTTTTTTGTATTTCCATACAAATCTTGAAATTATTTGTTCTAGTTCTGTGAAAAATACTGCTGGTAGCTTGATAGGGATTGCATTGAATCTGTAGATTGCTTTGGGTAGTATACTCATTTTCACTATATTGATTCTTCCAATCCATGAACATGGTGTATTTCTCCATCTATTAGTGTCCTCTTGGATTTCTTTCATCAGTGTTTTATAGTTTTCTATATATAGGTCTTTAGTTTCTTTAGGTAGGTATATTCCTAAGTATTTTATTCTTTTCATTGCAATGGTGAATGGAATTGTTTCCTTTATTTCTTTTTCTACTTTCTCATTATTAGTGTATAGGAATGCAAGGGATTTCTGAGTGTTGATTTTATATCCTGCAACTTTACTATATTCATTGATTAGCTCTAGTAATTTTCTGGTTGTGGTACATATACACAATGGAGTATTACTCAGCCATTAAAAAGAATACATTTGAATCAGTTCTAATGAGATGGATGAAACTGGAGCCGATTATAAAGAGTGAAGTAAGCCAGAAAGAAAAACACCAATACAGTATACTGACACATATATACAGAATTTAGAAAGATGGTAATGATGACCCTGTATGCGAGACAGCAAAAGAGACACAGATGTATAGAATGGACTTTTGGACTCTGAGGGAGAGGGAGAGGGTGGGATGATTTGGAAGAATGGCATTGAAACATGTATACTATCATGTAAGAAACGAAGTGCCAGTCTATGTTCGATACAGGATACAGGATGCTTGGGGCTGGTACATGGGGATGATCCAGAGAGATGATATGGGGTGGGAGGTGGGAGGGGGATTCAGGATTGGGAGCTTGTATATACCCGTGGTGGATTCATGTCAATGTATGGCAAAACCAATACAGTATTGTAAAGTAAAATAAAGTAAAAATATTTAAAAAAAAAAAAAAAGAAGACACAAGAATCTGAGACATCAAAAAAAAAAAAAAATCAATAAAATTGACAGACTTTTAGCCAGACTAACCAAGAAAAGAGGAAAGACTCAAATTACTGAAGTCAGAAATGCAAGGGGATACAGTAGGTATAGTAAAGAATTAACCTTATGAAAAACAAGGTTTGGCCTTTGCCCTTGGCTATTGGAATATGATCTCTGCTGCTGCTGCTAAGTCACTTCAGTTGTGTCCACCTCTGTGCAACCCCATAGACGGCAGCCCACCAGGCTCCACCATCCCTGGGATTCTCCAGGGAAGAACACTGGAGTGGGTTGCCATTTCCTTAGCCCTCTGAAAAATCCTGTTTGATAAGAGTGTCTTTGCTAAATCTTTTAGCCATATTGTCTTTTTTCCAATCTCTAAAAGAGCTGGAGACAGTCAGCTGTCATGTGGGCAGTGTGTGATCAAGTCCCATTAAATTCTAGACACTGAAAGCTTAGGTGAGCTTCCCTGGTTGGTGATACTCTGTATTGTCATACACTGTGACTTGGAGAAGGTGATGCTTCCATGACTTCATGGAAAGAGGATGATCAAAACCTCCACACTTAAACCTCTCCCAAACTCTACCCTGTGCATCTCTTCCTGTGGCTAATTTCAACCTGTGTCCTTTCCCCTGTAATAAATCATGGGTATAATAGCTTTCAGTGAATTCTGTGAGTCCTGTAGAATTGCCAAACCTGATTTTGAAACCACCTCCCAGCACCCCCCCCCCCCCCCCCTCCAATGCCTAGCAGTTGGTATTAGAAGTGAGGTCAATTTTGTGAGGCCTGTTCCCTCTAATAGTACTCTTGCTGAAACTCTTTATGGTATTGTTGTTGTTTAGCCTGTAAGTCATGTCTGCCTCTCTTGCAACCTCATGGACTATAGCCTGCTAGGCTCCTCTGCCCATGGGATTTCCCAGACAAGAATGCTGAAGTGGGTTGCCATTCCCTTCTGCAGGGGATCTTCCTGAACCAAGGATTGAACCCATGTCTCCCGTATTAGCAGGTGGATTCTTCACCACTGAGCAACTCTTCATATATCACTACTAATCTTACAGAAATAAAAAGGGGATTATAAAGGGATACTATGAACAATTGCAGACCAACAAATTAGATAACCTAAATGAAATGAATACATTTATAGAAAAACAAACTGTTAAATGACTCAAGTTAGATACAGACAATCTGTATATACCTATAGAAAGTAAAAAGATTGACATAATCATCACACACACAAAAAACTACCCACAAGGAAAACCTGAAGCCTAGATGGCTTCACTGGTAAATTCTATGAAACATTTAAAGAACAAACACAACTCTTATAAATTGTTCCAAAGAACAGAACACCTCCCAACTTATTTTTGAAGCCAGAATTACCCTGAAACCAATATCAGACATCACAAGAGGAGAAAACTATACATCCCTTGTAAATATGGACATAAAAATCTTCAACAAAATATGAGCAAACAGAATCCAACAACATTTAAAATGGGTTATATATCATGATGAACTGGGACTTATCTCAGGAGTGCAGGAATTCATAAGCGGGTCAAAATTTAAAAGAGTCAGTTCAACCACACTGTATTAATAGAATAAAGGTCCCAAACCACAAGGTCATCTTAATAGATACATAACAAAGCATTTGCCACAATCCAATGTCCTTCTGATGCTGAAGGACTGATGTTGAAGCTCCAATACTTCGGCCACCTGATACAAACAGCTGACTCACTGGAAAAGACCCTGATGCTGGGAGAGATTGAAGGCAGGAGGAGAAGGGGATGACAGAGGATGAGATGGTTGGATGGCATCACCCACTTGATAGACATGAGTTTGAGCAAGCTCCAGGAGTTGGTGATGGACAGGGAAGCCTGGGGTGCTGCAGTCCATTGGGTTGCAGAGTCAGACACGACTGAGTGACTGAACTGAACTGAACATCCTTCTTGATAAAAATACTCAACAACTAGAAATAGAAGGAAACTTCCCAAACTTAATAAAGTTAAAGTTAGTCACACAGTCGTGTCTGACTCTTTGCGATCCCATGGACTGTAGCCCACCAGGCTCCTCCATCCATGGAATTCTCCAGGCAAGAGTACAGGAGTGGGTTGCTATTTCCTTCTCCAGGGGATCTTCTTGACCCAGGGATCAAACCCAGGTCTCCTGCATTGCAGGCGGATTCTTTACCATCTGAGCTAAAGGGCATCTACAAAAACCCACAGCTAACAGCATACTTAATGATAAAATACTGAAAGCTTTCTAAGGTCAGAAATAAGGTGAGGATGTTTGCTTTCACCACATGTACTGGAGGTTTTATCCAAGGAATTAGGCAATGAAAGAAAGATGTAAAATCATCACAGATTACATGCTTTTGTAAATAGAAAATCCTGAGAAATCCACAGATACTTAGTTAAGCCTATTAGAACTAATAAATGAGTTCAGCGAATTTGCAGGCTGCAAAATTAACATCAAAAAATCAATTTCTAGACATTAGCAATGAAAAATCCAAAAGTGATATTCAGAAAACAACTTGATTTACAATATCATAAAAAAATAATATTTAGCAATAAAATTGCTAATGGGTACAGGGTTTCTTTCAAGGGTGATAAAAATGTTTGATGTTAGTGATGATAGTTGATAGTTTTGTGAATATACTGAAAACCACTGAAATATAAAGTTTAAAGTTTTATTATATGTGAATTATATCTCAGTAAAGCTATTATTGAAACAAATAAGTTATGTCTTTATACACCAGCATCTAACAGAAAATGATTTTTTATAACTACTATCTATAAGAGTAATAAAAACACCTTGGGATAAGTCTAACAAAAGTTTGCAAACTCTGGGAGTTTTATAATTTTATAAAGGTTTTAGAAACTTTACTTCTATAAAAGTTTTATTTAAAAAGCTTAGTCTTTTAGCTTCTCAAGAAGAACTCTTCCTGAGTTATTTTTTTTTTTAATCACTACAGCATCACTTTCTAAATTATATTTGAAGTGTTTAGTTAGAATGTGAGCTATTTAAAAGTTAATTTCTATGGATAGGAAGGTAGAATTTGTATTAAAAAGGAATAGTAAAATGTGATATTGTTACTGTTAACCATTTTATATCATTTATATCATATTGTCATTGCACAGTGTCAATATGGTACTAAATCTCTCCAGGTAATGTTAGGGTGGCCAGAAATATGTATGATAACATATATTGTTGTTAATTTTGACATAAAATAGAATCCAGTTTAAGTAAATCCAAGGAGAACTTAATTTCTTTAGACTGGTAAATCTGCTCTCAACTTCTCCCACCTGCTGGTAATTCATAATCATATTAAATTTCTTTTTCTAGCTATGTTTTTCACTAATGCTGGGGCTTAAGAAAAGGTGAAATCTTTGGTTTAAAACTACTAGTCTCTGATATCAGGATTCATTTTGCAGATTTAAACTGTATTGGCCAGCCATCATTTAGGAATCTTTCTAGTCACATAATAGTAAAACAACAAAACTTAAGTCTAAGCATCTGGATGAAAAATAAACTTTACTGAGATAACTTTGCAGCCCATTAAATGAGAATCTAATGTTTGACCTTTTATTTAGAAAATTGCTATATGCCTTTATTTATTTATTTCATAAATGTAAGGGATTTACTGGAAGTGCTTTGCTATTGATCTACTTGTTCTGTACTATTTTGATTTCATACCCTTTAGATATCTGGATTTGAACTGGATTTTAGAATTCATCTTTACTTACAATGCCACCATCAAATGGAGGTCCAACTGGATATACCCCACCAGATGGAGGCTGGGGGTGGGCAGTGGTAGTTGGAGCTTTCATTTCCATTGGCTTCTCTTGTGCATTTGGCAAATCTATTAGTGTATTTTACAAAGAAATTGAAGAAATATTTAAAGCCAGCACCAGCGAAGTGTCATGGTTATCTTCCATTGTGTTTGCTGTCATGTATGCTGGAGGTAAGTACCCATGAAGTCTTGCTCTTTTAACTTTCAGTGGGTAGACAGAAGTTCTGTATTAAGTACTTTTTGCTCTTGATATCTTTATTAGTAAAAATAACTGAAATGTTAGTTATTGGATTTATGTGATTAGAATCATATTTTTCATTCTAACAAAGTTACATAGCAATCGTGTGCTCTGTTGGGTCAGTTATAATATAAAACAGTGTCATTATAAAGGATAGCTTTCTTTATGTTGGCTGCTGGGTATAGACAGGTAATTGATATTTGTACTTTAATCATATATCCTGTAAGCTTGCTAAACTCTGATTTCCAGTAGTTTATTGGTAGATTTCTTTTTCAAAAATTTTAGGTAGACAAACAAATCTTCTACAAATACTGATACTTTGGTTTCTTCCTTTTCTTACACCTTTTTTCCTCCTGTCTTACTGCACTGGCTTGGACCTCCGGTATAATGTTGAAGAAAAGTGGTGATGGTAGGCATTCTTATTTTGTAGGCCTGCTTTGGTTTTGTTGTTGTTTTCTATGAGAAACAATATTTTAGGTAGTTTGTAGTAAATATGCCCTTAAGTCAGAAGTATGATCAGACTAGCTCATATATCTCATCAGTCGTGTATGTTTAAATTCCTTCTAAAATTTTAAAATAAGGACTTCCCTGGTGGTCCAGTGGCTAAGACTCTGTGCTCCCAGGGCAGGGGGCCCAGGTTCAACCCTGGTCAGGGAACTAGATCCCACATGCCACAACTTACAGAGTTCATATGCTTCAACTAAGACCCAGAGCAACCAAATACATAAATTAAAATATTTTTTAAAAAATTTAAAATAAACAAACTTGCTACATATATGTGCATAATATCTTAGATATATGAAGAATCCTTTAAGCACTTATAATCAGGGTACTTGCAGCCTCTTCTGCCTTAAAATAGTTAGCTTATGGTCTTTCATACTTCAGTTAAAACCCATCTAACATGTCCTAGGTATATAGAAGATGTATAATCAATACTATATTTTTTTTCCATTAGACAAACCTGTGACTCTGAAATAAAGATAGAAAGCACTATTCTTTAGCACTGTGTTCTGTCTGTTTATTTTCTGGGATAGCATGCTGTCATGTCAGTAATGGCATGAGCAGGTGTGGATGGGAGGGCTGGGCTTCTCCTCTATATTGTTACTAATCTGTCTGTTCTCTCATAGGTCCTATCAGCAGTGTCCTGGTGAATAAATATGGCAGTCGCCCTGTCATGATTCTTGGTGGCTGCTTGTCAGGCTGTGGCTTGATTGCAGTTTCCTTCTGTAGCACTGTGATGGAACTTTACTTTTGTATCGGAGTTATTGTAGGTGAGTTGTACTAATGCCTTTTCAGGCAATAATTTCTTTGTGGACTATTTATAGTATCCATTTGCCAATTCTTTTGAAAAATGAAAGTTCTTTGTTAGAAAATTACTAGGTCACTATGTTTTTGAGCTGTTGATCATTAATTTAATAGTATTATAAAAGCAGTCTTTAAAGAAAGTTCACATTAAGTGTAAAAGTAATCATACCTAATGAGTGATTATTTTTTATTGAATGAATACAGTGAAAGAGAATTCTTTTTCTTTTTTTGTTTTTATAAAGAAGATAGCAGTGATAGGTAAAAAGTTGTTGAAAGGGAGGTCATTAATTGTTCCCACTCATTTCCCCTTCTGCCTAGGAAGGCACTGGCTCAAACTGGAGAAAGAGAAAATGTCAGATACATAGAAAGAGTTTTCTGATAGAAAAGCCAGATACATTTCAAAGGATAAAGGGCACACATGGGAAAACTCTTTCTAATAGCTAAATTAAGAAAATAGAACTGCTGAATATAAATACTGTCAACACCCAGAGCTCTACAGTTCAGAGAAAACTACCATTAATATTTTGATAACATGGGGGGTGAGGGATAAACTGGGATATGGGATTGACATATGCACACTTCTATATGTGAAGAAGATAATTTATAATAATCTGCTCTATAGCACAATACTCAATACTCTGTAATAGCATATATGGGAAAGAATCTTAAAAAAAAAACCCAAGAGTAGATGTGTGTACATGTATAACTGATTCACTTTGCTATACACCTGGAACTAACACAACATTATAAATCAACTATACTCCAATAAGATTTATTTAAAAAACATTTTGATGCCATATCCACTGATTTTTCTATAGTTTTTCTATATGATTTTTGTATAGTTTTCTATATTCTTTCTAAAAACAAAACAAAAAGTTTTGTTTTAAAAATTCTTCTATACACATAGAACTTTTAGAACAAAAAGGAATGAGATTAAGTGAAGTAAGTCAAAGACAAATATCGTGATATCACTTATATGTGGAATCTAATTTTTAAAAATTAGACAAATGAACTTATTTACAGAAACAGATTATAGATATTGAAAAAACTTATGGTGACCAAAGGGGAAATGTTGAGGGGTAGGGGATAAATTAGGAGCTTGGGATGAACATACACACAGTACTGTATTTAAGAAAGATAATGAACAAGGACAATAACACAAGGAATTCTCCTCAGTACTCTGTGCTAACCTGTAAGAGAAAAAAATCTTAAAAAGCATGAATATATGTATATGTAAAACTGAATCACTTTGCTGTATACCTGAAACTAACAAATATCAGCTATACTCCAATAAAGTTAAAATTTTTTTAAAAAGGGATATTGTTGTTCAGTTACTAAGTCATGTCCAACTCTTTGTGACCCCATGGACTGCAGCTCACCAGGCTTCCCTATCCTTCACTATCTACCAGAGTTTGCGCAAACTCTTGTCCATTAAGTCAGTGATGCCATCTAACCATCTCATCTTCTGTTGCCCCTTTCTCCTCCTGCCCTCAATCTTTCCCAGCATCAGGGTCTTTTCCAATGAGCTGGCTCTTTGCATCAGGTGGCCAAAGTATTGGAGCATCAGTTTCAGCATCAGTCCTTCCAATGAATATTCAGGATTGACTGGTTTGATATCCTTGCCATCCAATTCTTTGGCACTCAGCTTTCTTTATGGTCCAATTCTCACTTCCATACATGACTACTGGGAAAACCATAGCTTTGACTACACGGACCTTTGTCAGCAAAGTGATGTCTCTGCTTTTTGATGTGCTGTGTAGGTTTGTCATTGGAGAAGGCAATGGCACCCCACTCCAGTACTCTTGCCTGGAAAATCCCATGGGCGGAGGAGCCTGGTAGGCTGCAGCCCATGGGGTCGCGAAGAGTCGGACACGACTGAGTGACTTGACTTTCACTTTTCACTTTCATGCATTGGAGAAGGAAATGGCAACCCACTCCAGTGTCCTTGCCTGGAGAATCCCAGGGACAGGGGAGCCTGGTTAGCTGCCATCTATGGGGTCGCACAGAGTCAGACACGACTGAAGCAACTTAGCAGCAGTGGCAGCAGCTAGGTTTGTCATAGCTTTCCTTCCAAGAAGCAAGTATCTTTTACTTTCATGGCTGCAGTCACCATTCCATAGTCATTTTGGAGCCCAAGAAAATAAAATCTGTCACAGTTTCCACTTTTCCCCCTTGTATTTGCTGCGAAGTGATGGGACCAGATGCCATGATCTTAGTTTTTTGAATGTTGGCTTATAAGCCAGCTTTTTCAGTCTGGCTGAGGTGGAAGATGAGGTGAAAGACCCTCATCTAGAGGCTCTAAAGTTTCTCTTTGCTTTCTGCCATTAGAGTGGCATCTTCTGCATATCTGAGACTGTGATATTTCTTCCAGCAATCTTGATTCAATCTTTTGAGTCACCCAGCCCAGGATTTCACATGATGTACTCTGCATGTAAGTTAAATAAGCAGGGTGACAATGTATAGCCTTGACATACTCCTTTCCCAATTTTGAACCAGTCTGTTGTTCCATGTCAGTTCTAATTGTTGCATCTTGACCTGCCTACAGGTTTCTCAGGAGGCAGGTAAGGTGGTCTCGTATTCCCATCTCTTTAAGAATTTTCCAGTTTGTTGTGATCTGCACAGTCAAAGGCTTTACCATAGTCAATGAAGCAGAAATAGATGTTTTACTGGAATTCCCTTGCTTTCTCTATTATTCAATAAATGTTGGCAATTTGATCTCTGGTTCCTCTGCCTTTTCTAAACCCAGCTTGTACATCTGGAAGTTCTCAGTTCATGTACTGCTGAAGCCTAACTAGAAGGATTTTGAGTATTATGTTGCTAGCATGTGAAATGAGCACAATTATACAGTAATTTAAACATTCTTTGGCATTGCCCTTCTTTGGGATTGGAATGAAAACTGACCAGATTATGTGAAATATTTGTAACCAGTTTTTTTTACTTAGTAATACATCATGTACATATTAATAGTTTCCCCATCTCAGTAAATATACTTTAGCAGCTATTATTTTTTCACTGGATAGATGTACTATAATTTATTTCACTTTAATTGAAGGATGTTTAGATTGTTTGTATTTTCACTCTTAATAAACAGTGTTTGTATGATAGTGCCTCTGTATGCATCTTTGAAAATGATAATTTTCTTTGGATAAATTGTAGAAGTGCAATTACTGGGGGAAGAAAAGGTTTTTGATACGATTGGTCAATTACTCTTTTAGAAAGGTTTTAATAATTTACAGCCCCACCTGCAGGACCTGAGATAATGCTAATAATAGGTATTATCTTTTTAGATCTATACTTTTACTGCATTAAACTTTTAAATATTTAAATATTTTAATTCATCTGGAATATCTGAATAGCACAAAGAAGGAATAGAACTTTATTTGTTCCCATGTGGTTATTCAACCTGTTCATTATTTCATGACATTAATTTACTCAGCAAATATTCATTGAATCCCTAACTATATGCCAGGCACTGGTTCAAGCTCTGTGGGGAGACCAACATGACAAGCAAAATTCCTGATCCTTAGTGGAGGGAATCAGACAATAAACAGGCCAACAAATAAATGAATAAATAAGAAAAATTCAGGTAGTAATAAGTGCTTTGCAAAGACTTAAAACAGAATTTGATAGAGAAGGATCGAATGGCCCCTAAAGGGAAGGAGATTGTGATTTTGAGTTGAGATCTGAATGATAGCCAGGAGAAGGCTTTGTGGAAACCTAGAGTCATAGTTCCACTTTGCACAAAAAGAACAGACTGAAGTGAGGGCAGGGAGGTAGGTGTGAGCCAAGTCATAGGACCTCTTAATCCAGAGTGAAAAGTTATGGACAGGCAGTCATTAGAGAGATGGAAATGGGCAAGCATCCTAACCTGGTTTACCTAGTAGAAAAGCAAGATTGGAAGACCACTTAAAAGGTTATCAGCATAGTTACTGTCCCAACCCCATTAGCTGAAAAATCCATTTTTTCCCTATTAATTTAAATATATCTTTTGGTTCTATTTCTGGATTTTCTTCCCACTTTTAGAAATCAGTTTTTCAATTTTGAGTAAGTGTTTTGTTCTATTACTATAGCTGTACAATATGTTTATTTATTTGTTAGGGTAGGCCCACCAATTATTTATCCTTTTCCAATAGTTCTAATACATTTGTAATTATGAAATTAGACAAAGAATCTCTATTGTTCTTTTTGTTGCTAAAGTGAAAAGAATTGTTTTTAATAATATACATTTTTTAGGGACTTCCCTGGTGGTGCAGCGGTTAAGACTGCACACTTCCACTGTAGGGGGCATGGGTTCAGTCCCTGTTCAGGGCACTAAGATCCTGCAAGCCACATGGCATGCCACACACACACACACACACACACACACACACGTGTGTGTGTGTGTGTATAAATCTAGTATTTGCTGCATAAAGAGATTTTATGTCTGTATTTATTTGATAATAGTCCACCTCATGACCTACTAGTTACAATAGCCTCTCATGATTTTGACCTCTTTCCATGTCAGTTCTTTCCCTAGTTAATCATTTCCAAATATGTTTCTGATGGTATGTGATTGTTTGTTCTTCCCCTCTCCCCAGGTCTTGGGCTTGCCTTCAACTTCAGTCCAGCTTTTACTATGATTGGCAAGTATTTCTACAAGAAGCGGCCGTTAGCAAGTGGACTAGCCATGGCAGGCAGCCCTGTGTTCCTCTCTGCCATGGCCCCACTCAACCAGGCTCTTTTTGCTGCCTTTGGCTGGAGAGGAAGCTTCCTAATTCTGGGGGCCCTCCTACTAAACTGCTGTGTGGCTGGAGCCCTGATGAGACCAATAGGGCCCAAGCCAACCACTTCAGAGAAAGAAAAGTCTAAAGAATTCCTTCAGGAAGCTGGAAAATGTGATGCAAACAAGGGGCCAGGTAATCCAAAGACAGGAGTTAATGGCAGAAACTCCCCAAAGGAGAAACAATCACTTCTTCAAACAGTTTACAAACTTTTGGACCTATCCTTGTTGAAGCACAGAGGCTTCCTGCTGTACCTCTCTGGGAATGTGATCATGTCTTTTGGGATGGCTACGCCTTTAGTCTTTATTAGCAATTATGCCAAGAGTCAACATCACTCTAGTGAGAAGGCTGCCTTCCTTCTCTCCATTCTGGCTTTTGTTGACATGGTATCCAGACCTTGTATGGGATTTGTAGCCAACACAAAGTGGGTAAGACCACGAATTCAGTACTTTTTGGCTGCTTCTATTATCATGAACGGAGTATGTCATATGCTAGTACCTTTATCTTCCAGCTACATAGGGTTCTGTGTCTACTCCGGATTCCTTGGATTTGCTTTTGGGTGGTTTGGTGCTGTACTGTTTGAAACACTGATGGACCTTGTGGGAGCCGAGAGATTCTCCAGTGCTGTGGGGTTGGTGACCATTGTGGAGTGCTGCCCTATCCTCCTGGGGCCACCAGTTTTAGGTACAGTATGTCTCCCAATTTCTATGGTTCTATTAACATAAAACAGGCAGAGAAGATTGGGAAGGTGATGGAAAGCAGAAGTCAGTGGGCTGCTTGATAGTCCTCATTTCTGTACCCTCAGGGCTGACACAGTGCTTGGCACAGCAATTGCTCAAATACTTATAGAACTGAATTAAAGTGAATCCTCAAGCTGAAAGAGGAATAAAAAGCTATTATAAATTTAAGTATTTCTAATAATTTTTCTGATTAAAAAAAATCCTAACATTTACTGTAGAAAAATGTATAACCACCTTTAAAATACTGTTGGTGATTTCTTTTTAATTGTGGAATTTATTTCAAAAGTAATATTTAAAATAACAGTAGGTACCAGATGAGGGCTCACAGTGTACCAGGGACTGTCTTAATCATTTCTATATTCTGTCATATATTGCAAGACTATGATATCAGACTATTATTGTTCCCACTTTAAAGAAATAGAGGCTTTTGAAAGTGAAATAACTTGCCCAGGATCACACAGCTAAGAAGTGACCATAAAACCTGAGGTATTATTCTCTCAGTCAGTGCTAAACAGTTTACATTTTTAAATTATCATTAATACAAAATACAACAATAATTTGGACTTCTGGATGTGATGCATGTTTTTGAGATTATGTACTATAAAGTTAAGAAGGACACGTAATGAAAGACCCACTACTGACCTGGCAAAACTTTTCCACTTTCTCTCCTCCATAAGATCTTACAGAAAAACCCCAATTGAACTTTTTTGGCCAAGCCAGTATATCCAAGGAGATTCCAAATCCTGTTCGTTTTTCGCTTCCTAAATCTCTTTCTAATCTGCTCATTTTTTTCTCCATCACTACTACTGCTCTTATCCTAATCTCCGATCTTCTATCAGTAGCCTTCTAGCTTTACCCATATCCACTCTAGCTGTTCTCCCGTCTCTTAGAACACTCCAGTTGCTTCCCGCGTTCTGAGGGTGAAGATGAAATTCCCTACTGTGGCTGCTGGTTCCTGCATGGCCTGGCCCACCTCTTTCTGCAGCCTCACTTCCTACCACCCAGTTTGTTTTCTGTGCTGCCCTCTCACACCTGGTGTTTCCCCATCCCACCTGCCTTAGCACTGGCTGTTCTCCGCCCAGATCCTTTTCCCATCTCCTTTCTCCTAGGTTAATTCTATCCTCCTGTAAGTTTTGGTTAAGTTTGCACTGTAAAACAGCCTTCCTGACCCTCCTTGCTAGCCCCAAACCCCTAATTTCTGCCTTCAAGCACACCTGTAGCACTTGTCACAGTCTGTGTGGTTATTGGATTAACATTTCTCTTCTCCACTGAACTGTGGACGTTACCTCTTTTGCTCACTCTTAACTCAGGGCTTAGCAGACCCAGGGCTGTACTGATATATAGAAACTAAGTATTGCTGAGTGAGTGATGCCCTGCATTGGAAAACCATGTGGAATCATATTTGAATTGGTTATTGTAGCCTTTATATGTGTCAAGTTTTCCAAAGTTTGTTTCTTAATACTAGTTTGATGAGTTGCTAATAAATTTTACTATAATGAGGATTAAATAAATTTCTTTAATATCAGACCTCATAAAAACTTGAATAGAAAAGACTATGATGTGTCATTTCCAAATTTACTTGACTGTGCAAATGTTAGGGAGGTAGCCTGAAGCACAGAGGTTATGGGTGCATGCCTCAGAGTCAGACTCGCTGGGGTTAAAGCCAACCTGTTTCATTTAAAGCTTTGTGACCTTGGATGACTTCCTTAAAGTTTCTGTACTTCAGCTTTTATGTTATACAGTGGAAATGATGATAGAATCTTCCTGGTGTGAGGTTAGAATGGTGGAAAGTATTGCTGTTAGTTAATGTTTTAGCAGAGGATGAGTGTCCCTAGGAACATTCTTTGGGAAAAGTTGATGTCAGAAAAAGTGCATTGGCCTGGGAGACTGGAATTAGCTCTGTGGCCTTGGACAAGACTCCTAAACCTCTTTTGAGCAAATTTTTCCATTGGATATTGAGAGAATTGATTCTAGGTGATCTCCAGGACTTTCTCAATTCAAATTTCCCAAGATTTAGTTATTTTCAAGTTGCTAAAGATAACAGAATGTGCAGGGACACCCCAAAATCAGTGTGACATCATAAACGAAAGATCATACAACTTTGAGCAGTTTCTTTTTAGACTAATTTGTCATTTATGGGCTCTTTGAAAGGATCCTTAACCTTTATTTGGGAAAGGGTATAATTGTTTACCCACATAACTTGTTTTTTTTGACATCCTTAGGTCGTCTCAATGACATATATGGAGACTATAAGTACACATACTGGGCATGTGGCATAATCCTTATTGTCGCAGGCATCTATCTCTTCATCGGCATGGGCATCAATTACCGACTTGAGGCTAAAGAACAAAAGGCAGGAAAGAAACAGAAAAAAGAAAGTAAAGAGATGGAACCAAAAGAAGTTATTAAAGCTGCTCAGTCTCCAGAACTGAAAGGCACAGAAGAAGGACCCAAAGAGGAGGAACTTTGAGGCTGAAATCAGGGAGAAACAGAAGCTTTGGAGCAAAGATACATGAAAAATGCTACTGAATCATGATCTACTCTTGGTGCTCACCATGGACAGTGGACACTTGTGTAGAAGTCAGACCAGGTGTTCACTGATGGAATTTTTATTCCTTCCTTTACACCCACTTACAGTCACACTTTTTAGGGGCAAGGGACATTTGCAAAAGGTGACAGAAGGAAATAGATTTTATTTGAAGTCATATTTATTCAGGTATACTTATATACTGTTCACAGTCCTTTTATAAAGTTTAATGAATTTTTACAAAGTTCTTTTGTCAAATAACTACCATTCCGATGTAGAACATTTCAAACAGCCAAGATAATTCCCTTCTGCTCCTTTGCAGTCAATCCTCTCCTTAACTAAAGCACCTGGTACCTACTTCCCCTATGCCTGCATGCTCAGTAGTGTCGACTCTTTGGGATCCCATGGACTATATAGCCCACCAGGCTCCTATGTCCATGGATTCTCTGGAGTGAGTTGCCATGCCCTCCTCCAGGGCATCTTCCCCACCCAATTCATATCTCTTGGCATCTCCTGCATTGACAGGCGGATTCTTTACCACTGTGCCACCTGGGAAGCCTGTATGAAATGACCTAGTATGTAACTGTGGCATGATAGCATATATTTGATCTTTATCCTCACTTCCTGGTATAGAGCTCCTAGAACCCTTGGAACGTTGGGAGTGATAAGAGTATCTTTTGCATGCTAATTAAGTGACTGGTGGCTGGAGACCCCGTTCTTAACTTCAGGATGGGGGCTAGTCTCTAGAGAGGCCAAGGCATGATTAGGAGGTTGGCTCTTTCAGCCCCATGACCTCTGGGGAGGGGAGAGGGACTAGAAATTGAGTTCAATTATTAATGTCCAATAAAATAATCGATCACACCTATGTAATGAAACCCCCTAAACTACAGAGAGCTTCCTGGCTGGTGAGTACCTTAAGGTACTGGGAGGGTAGTGTGCCCAGATAAGACATGGAAGTTCCCTGCCACTCCTCCCCTCCATATTTTGCCCTATGAATCCCTTCCATCTGGCTGTTCTGAAATGTATACTATATAATAAATCACTGCATGTAAGCAAAGTGTTTCCCTGAGTTCAGCGATCCATTCTAGCAAATTATCAACCTTGACAAAGGATTGGTCACAAGTACAGGTGGCAACCTGGGACTTGAGAATGGAATCTGAAGTGAAGGCAGTCTTGTGAGACTAAGCCTTTAAATCTGTGGAATCTGATGCTAACTCTGGATACTTTATGTCAGAATTGAACTGAACTGTAGGACACCCACTTGGTGTCTGGAGAATTGGCAAAGTGGTTGTTGGTGTGAAAATAACCCACACATTTGGCGTCAGAAGTGTTTGAGTAAAAACAGTTGGGAGTAGCCTTCTGTGTCTGACTTCACAATAGCATAATGTTTTATGATCCATCCTGTTGTTGCATTTTTCAGTAATTCTTTGCTTTTTATTGTTGAGGAGTATTTGTTGTTGTTTTGTTGTTTAGTGGCTAAGTCATGTCTCTTTTGTGACCCCATGGACTGTAGCCCTTCGGGCTCCTATGTCCATGAGATTTCTCAGGCAAGAATACTGGAATGGGTTACCATTTCCTCCTGCAGAGGCTCTTTCTGACCCAGGGATTGAACCCAAGTCTCCTGCACTGGCAGGCAGATTCTCTACCATGGAGCCACCCAGGAAGCCCATTTCTTTGTGCAGATGTTCCATACTTTGTATATCCATCCACCAGTTGGACATGTGAGCTGTTTCCACTTTTTAGCTGTTACAAGTTAAGATGCTGTGAATATTCACATAGGGGTCTAGCGGACATATGCTCTCTTTTCTCTTGGGTAGATGCCCAGCATTGGAATTGCTGAGTCATGACAAATGCATGGTTGACTTTGTAAGAAATTATCACACTGTTTTCTCAGTGGCTATCCCATTTGCTAATCTCACTAATGATGTATGCAAATTCTAGCTATTCTGCATTCTTGTCAGCACTTGGCATTGCTGATCTTTTTAATTTTAGTTGGAATGTAGTGGGTGACATTTCCTTGAACATGAATGATGTTGACCATTTTTTCATGTGTCGCCCTCCATATACTTTTAGAGATTTGTTGTTGTTGTTGTGCTGTGTGACATGTAAGATCTTAGGTCCCCAACCACGGGATGAACCCCTGTACCTTGCTGTGGAAGTGCAGTGCAGAGTCCTAAGCACTGGACTGCTAGGGAATTCCAGAGGTTTATTTTTTTAAGCTTGACATTTAACAGTCAAAAATATTTAGGTTCCTTGAGTTTTTATCTTTCAAATTCTTTAGATGAGTTTGCTTGGCATATCTGACAGTGAAATGAATAATGTATTTGAACATCTTTAAATGTGTAGAGTATATTTAAATAGATGGTTATGAAGTCTCATAGCATGGAAAGATCCCTCTGTTATAAGCATGATACAATGTTAAGTGAAAAACACAGAACACACAAACTAGATAAGCATATATAATATACTCTTGGGGGGAAAAAAGGAAAGGGGAAAACATAAAATTCCAACCATACTTGTGTTGGAATGGTGACTTTTACCCTATATCCGTTTTCCTTAATGGGAATGTGATTGTTATCTTTTCATTAGTGACAGGAAAAATAGATTTGAAATAGAAGAGTTGTGACAAAAGGAAATTATCTCCTAAGGAAATCAAGCTAATGATTATTATAAGCCATTGTCTGTTTGTCATTTAGAGTTGCATTCTGGTGAAAGGGAGGTGAGTGTGACATGGAAGCCATGAGCACAGAGCACAAGGACTTCCCCGGTGGTCCAGTGGCTAAGACTGTGCGTTCCCAATGCAGGGGGCCTGGGTTCAATCCCTTGCCAGGAACTAGATCCTACATGCCACAACTAAGAGTTTGTATGCTTCACCTGAAGCTCTTACATGCTGTAACTAAGGATCCTACACGCTGATACCTCGTGCCACAACTAAGACCTGCCTCAGCCAAATAAATAAAAATATTAAAAACAAAAACATTAAAAAGAGCACAGAGCACAGATAGCCTCAAGGCATGGTTCTCCTGGTCCTGGACCAAGCTGTAGGGTATAGAGTCCACAGGCCACCTGTGCCAACCATCACTGCCTCCTTCCTGCAGACAGCATTCCTGTGATTCCCCCTCCAGTCACCATTCAGCTGCAAATGACCATTTAACTCAGGAAGCCAGAGCTGTCAGTGCTCACCCACATCACAGCATTATTGAACATTAACTTATTGAGATCAGCATCAGAGAAAAATATGGTGATGTCATAAAAAGACAGGATGATATGGGCCAAAGGAGGAAGTCTACCTTTCCACACATCCATTCAACAGATATTATTGACATTTACCATGTCTGAGTTGTCAGTTCTAAACAGGGTTCTAGGTATTGAAAGTTCATTAGGGAGTGAAACTCAGCAGTCTGTGTTCTATGGATCTTACTTTCTGGTAGGGGAAGGCAAACTGAACAGTAAGTTGAAAGGGAAACAGCAGTTTTCGGAATAGAGCAGTGGGTAAAAGATCATTTATTCATTTATCTAAGCAGCGTTTTTTGAGCATCATCTAAGTACCTATTTGGGGTTCCCTGGTATTTCAGCTCGTAAAGAATCTGCCTGCACTGCAGGAGACCCTGGTTCAATTCCTGGGTCAGGAAGATACCCTGGAGAAGGGGTAGGCTACCCTCTCCAGTATTCCTGGGCTTCCCTGGTGGCTCAGCTGATAAAGAATCCGCCTGCAATGCGGGAGACCTGGCTTTGATCCCTGGGCTTGGAAGAGCCCCTGGAAGAGAGCATGGCAACCCACTTCAGCATTCCTGCCTGGAGAATTCCCATGGACAGAAGTGCCTGGTGGGCTGTAGTCCATGGGGTCACAAAGAGTCGGATACAACTGAGGACTAAGTACAGCACAGCACAGGTACCTATTTGCTGGATAGCAGGGACAACAAAACAAAAGTCAGTTCCTGGCAGCCCCAGCTTCTAGTCTAGTGGGGAAGATGGCACAGTAAGTGCTGTGATGAGATAACATATGAAAAGGCAGCTATTGGGAGGAAGCCTAAGAATATATCAACTCTTGAGTCTCATAACAGAAGCATAATATAATTGCTGTGAGGATTAAAGTGCCCAGCATACAGTTTTAGTCATTTTAGTAATGAAATTGGAATCTGCTCACACCCTGCAGTGCTGGGAGGGAAGTGTATGTTTTATCATTAACCAGAACAATAATGGAAGAGAACTGCTGGTAACACAAGTTCATGGTCTATGAAGCCCTTCTACATGCGGTTTATTATCCAACCCCTACAAAACCCCAGGGAGGTGGCTATAAGTAAAACAACACATGCAATATCTTGGATTAGGTCCTGGAACTAAAAAAGAATGTTAATGGAAAAATTGGTCTGTGGTTTAGTTAATAGGATTGTCCAATGTTAACTTCCTAGTTATGACCAATGTTCCATTATTCTGGAAGAAATTAACATCAGAGGAAGGAAAGCATGTATAACTAAATCACTTTGCTGTATACCTGAAACTAACACAACATTGTGAATCAACTATACTCCAATATGAAATAAAACTTAAAAAAAATTTTAAATCTGAGAGCTAGGTGAAGAGAATAGGAACTCAATGTGCCAACTTTTCTATGAATTTTAAATTTCAATGAAAAGTGAAGAAAAAAAGTACACAACACAGCCCTTCATCCTAGCAGATCATCTGCCCTCAAAAGAGCATAGCAGCTCAGGGGCATGAAAGCTCTACTCAGCTACCTCAGTAGAGCTGAAGGTACAGACTCAAGAGTGGATGGAAACTCTGGGAAAAAAAAACTAGAATGGAAGAGGTGAGTCCTTGGTAATCTTGGAGGGTAAACAGTGGCCAAAGAAATCGTTCAAGTCCTGCACCAAAAAGAACAAGATGATTCCTGGTCTCTGGTGTATTCATAATCTGATTTACAGTCTTTATTCCTGGCACCAGAATTCATAACATGGTTTCTTCATTTGTGGACTTTCTTTCCTACCATGCTTTACTATTTTAAGAATTAAAAGAGCTTGCATTACTGAGCTCCTGCTGGCTGAGTCATAGGAAGAGGTGGCCAGTAGTCATTAAGAAGCCAGAAGGAGAAGTGGGCTGGGAGTAAGTCCCTTCCTATGTTGACAGTCTACAAATGTGTAATCAAGAGATGTTTACCCTGGGGTGTTTTTCTCTTGTTGCTGTGTTTCCTTCTCTGTGCCTTACCACCCCACTTACAAAGAAAGGAAGAAATGCACCCAATACTTCTGAGTGCTTTTCATATTTGAGGCTGGAGGGGCATTTTAAGACAATTTTATGTGTTTCTTTATTCATCATATACATAATATCTGAAAGCCAACCACATGCCCAACACTGTATAGAGCCTTGGGAATTTACAATAGTGACTAACACAAGGAATGTTTCCTCAGAGTTTTATAGTCTAGAAAGTAAAACAGACATTAAACAGAGTACATAATCTGTGATTAAATTTAAAGGCAGAACCAGAAACACTATGTTTCTTCTTATCACCCAATGACTGTATTTGATTATTATTATGTCACTTTGTGAAACACCTGGATTTTTTAAAAAATTCTAATACATTCCAGTCTATCAAAACAGTTTTACCTAAAGCAGCATTTAAAAATCTTGATTGTCCATGAACAAAACAAAAAGGCAACCTATGAAATGGGAGAAAATATTTCCAAACAATGCAACCAACAAGGGCTTAATTTCTAAAATATACAAACAGCTTATACAACTCAGTAACAAAAAACCAAACAACCTAATTTAAAAAATAGGAAAAAGACCTGATAAACATTTCTCCAAAGAAGATATACAGATGGCCAACAGGCACAGGAAAAGATGTTTAACATCACTGATTATCAGGGAAATGCAAAACAAAACTGCAATGAGGTGTCACCTCATGCCCCTCAGAATAGCCATCATCAAACAGGCTATAAATAAGTGCTGGAGAGGGTGTAGAGAAAAGGGAACACTACTGCATTGTTGGTGGGAATGTAAGTTGGTGCTGCTAAAACCATTTACCGCAGATTGGAACTTGAACCCATGTGCAAGGACTTGAACCTAGCTAAAGGGACCCAAACCCACATGGCTGGGACTCAACCCCAGCCAAAACTCTGGTTGGGACTTGACCCAGCTGGCTGGGACTCAGTTCAGTTCAGTTCAGTCGCTCAGTCGTATCCGACTGTTTGTGACCCCATGAATCACAGCACGCCAGACCTCCCTGTCCATCACCAACTCCCAGAGTTCACTCAGACTCATGTCCATCGAGTCAGTGATGCCATCCAGCCATCTCAGCCTCTGTCGTCCCCTTCTCCTCCTGCCCCCAATCTCTCCCAGCATCAGAGTCTTTTCCAATGAGTCAACTCTTCACATGAGGTGACCAAAGTACTGGAGTTTCAGCTTTAGCATCATTCCTTCCAAAGAAATCCCAGAGCTGATCTCTTTCAGAATGGACTGGTTGGATCTCCTCGCAGTCCAAGGGACTCTCAAGAGTCTTCTCCAACACCACAGTTCAAAAGCATCAATTCTTCGGTGCTCAGCCTTCTATACAGTTCAACTCTCACATCCATACATGACCACAGGAAAAACCATTGCCTTGACTAGGTGGACCTTAGTCGGCAAAGTAATGTCTCTGCTTTTGAATATGCTATCTAGGTTGGTCATAACTTTTCTTCCAAGGAGTAAGCATCTTTTAATTTCATCGCTGCAATCACCGTCTGCAGTGATTTTGGAGCCCCCCAAAATAAAGTTTGACACTGTTTCCACTGTTTCCCCATCTATTTCCCATGAAGTGATAGTCTGACACTGTTTCCACTGTTTACCAATCTATTTCCCATGAAGCGATGGGACCGGATGCCATTATCTTTGTTTTCTGAATGTTGAGCTTTAAACCAACTTTTTCACTCTCCACTTTCACTGGGACTCAAACTGAGCCAAAACCCTGCTTAAGACTTGAACCACGTGGCTGGGACTGAAAGCCAGCCAAAAGCCATGGTACCTGGTTTCAGGACCTAATGAAACTCAGGTTCTTGATGTCTCATCGCAGAAAAAATTCAGTGAGAAACAAACTGATAGGAAGAAGTGGATTTATTCAGATATAGAGAGAAGCACACTACACAGAGTGCAGGCCATCACAGAGGGCGAGTTCAGTTCAGTTCAGTTCAGTTCAGTCGCTCAGTTGTGTCTGACTCTTTGCGACCCCATGAATTGCAGCACGCCAGGCCTCCCTGTCCATCACCAACTGCCGCAGTTCACTCAGACTCACGTCCATCGAGTCAGTGATGCCATCCAGCCATCTCATCCTTTGCGAGTACATCCCCGAAATTTGGCCTGGTTAGTTTTTATAGGCTGGGTAATTTCACATGCTAATGAGTGGGAGGATTTTTCTAACTTTTTGGGGGAAGAGGCAGAGATTCCCAGGATTTGGGCCAACGCCCACTCCTTGTTTTTTTAACAGTGCCTTGGAACTGTTATGACACCTCTGAGTGTGTCATTTCACTTGCTGACTGAGGATCAAGGTCTAGTCTTGTCTACCAACTTGGTCCCATTTGATTCTAATCAGTTTATGTTGTGTTCTTGGGCTATGTTATTCTTTCAAAAGCTGTGCTCTGCCCCTTTCCCTTCTGTTACACTGCCACTATTGACAACAGTATGGAGGTTCCTTAAAAATCTGAAAATAGAGCCGCCATTTTATCCAGCAATCCTGTTCCTGGATATTTATATGGAAAGATGAAAACTGTTAATTTGAAAAGATGAATGCACCACAATGTTCACAGAAGCACTATTTACAATAGCCAAGACATGGAAGCAGCCTAGGGGTCTAACAGCAGATAAATGGAGAGAAGAAAATGTAGCATATGCATACACACACACACACACACACACACACACACACACACACACACACAGTAGAATAATCAGTTCAGTTCACTTCAGTTGAGTCGTTCAGTCGTCTCCGACTCTTTGCAACCCCATGAATCGAAGTATGCCAGGCCTCCTGTCCATCACCAACTCCCGGAGTTCCTCAAACTCACGTCCATAGAGTAAGTGATGCCATCCAGCCATCTCAGCCTCTGTCGTCCCCTTCTCCTCCTGCCCCCAATCCCTCCCAGCATCAGAGTCCTTTCCAATGAGTCAACTCTTCACATGAGGTGGCCAAAGTACTGGAGTTTCAACTTTAGCATCATTCCTTCCAAAGAAATTTCAGGACTAATCTCCCTTAGAATGGACTGGTTGGATCTCCTTGCAGTCCAAGGGACTCTCAAGAGTCTTCTCCAACACCACAGTTCAAAAGCATCAATTCTTCAGCGCTCAGCTTTCTTCACAGTCCAACTCTCACATCCATACATGACCACTGGAAAAACCATAGCCTTGACTAGACGGACCTTTGTTGGCAACATCTGCTTTTGAATATGCTATCTAGGTTGGTCATAACTTTCCTTCCAAGGAGTAAGTGTCTTTTAATTTCAGGCTGCAATCACCGTCTGCAGTGATTTTGGAGCCCCCCAAAATGAAGTCTGACACTGTTTCCACTGTTTCCCCATCTATTTCCCATGAAGTGATGGGACCAGATGCCATGATCTTCGTTTTCTGAATGTTGAGCTTTAAGCCAACTTTTTCACTCTCCACTTTCACTTTCATCAAGAGGCTTTTAGTTCCTCTTCACTTTCTGCCATAAGGGTGGTATCATCTGCATATGTGAGGTTATTGATATTTCTCCTGGCAATCTTGATTCCAGCTGTGCTTCTTCCAGCCCAGCGTTTCTCATGATGTACTCTGCATATAAGTTAAATAAGCAGGGTGACAATATACAGCCTTGACGTACTCCTTTTCCTATTTGAAACCAGTCTGTTGTTCCATGTCCAGTTCTAACTGTTGCTTCCTGACCTGCATACAGGTTTCTCAAGAGGCAGGTCAGGTGGTCTGGTATTTCCATCTCTTTTAGAATTCCAGTTTATTGTGATCCATACAGTCAAAGGCTTTGGCATAGTCAATAAAGCAGAAATAGATGTTTTTCTGGAACTCTCTTGCTTTTTCCATGATCCAGCAGATGTTGGCAGTTTGATCTCTGGTTCCTCTGCCTTTTCTAAAACCAGCTTGAACATCAGGAAGTTTACGGTTCAGGTATTTCTGAAGCCTGGCTTGGAGAATTTTGAGCATTACTTTACTAGCATGTGAGATGAGTGCAATTGTGCGGTAGTTTGAGCATTCTTTGGCATTGCCTTTCTTTGGAACTGGAATGAAAACTGACCTTTTCCAGTCCTGTGGCCACTGCTGAGTTTTCCAAATTTGCTGGCATATTGAGTGCAGCACTTTCACAGCATCATCTTTCAGGATTTGAAACAGCTCAACTGGAATTCCATCACCTCCACTACCTTTGTTTGTAGTAATGCTTTTAAGGCCCACTTGACTTCACATTCCAGGATGTCTGGCTCTAGGTGAATGATCACACCATCATGATTATCTGGGTCGTGAAGATCTTTTTTGCACAGTTCTTCTATGTATTCTTGCCACTCCTTCTTAATATCTTCTGCTTCTGTTAGGTCCAGACCATTTCTGTCCTTTATCGAGCCCATCTTTGCATGAAGTGTTCCCTTGGTATCTCTAGTTTTCTTGAAGAGATTTCTAGTCTATCCCATTCTGTTGTTTTCCTCTATTTCTTTGCATTGATCGCTGAAGAAGCCTTTGTTATCTCTCCTTGCTATTCTTTGGAACTCTGCATTCAGGTGCTTATGTCTTTCCTTTTCTCCTTTGCTTTTTGCTTCTCTTCTTTTCACAGCTATTTGTAAGGCCTCCCCAGACAGCCATTTTGCTCTTTGCACTTCTTTTCCATGGGGATGGTCTTGATCCCTGCCTCCTGTACAATGTCATGAACCTCCGTCCATAGTTCATCAGGCACTCTATCTATCAGATCTAGGCCCTTAAATCTATTTCTCACTTCCACTGTATAATCATAAGAGAAATTTGGAAAACTCAGCAGTGGCCACAGGACTGGAAAAGGTCAGTTTTCATTCCAATCCCAAAGAAAGGCAATGCCAAACAATGCTCAAACTACCACACAATTGCACTCATCTCACATGCTAGTTAAGTAATGCTCAAAATTCTCCAAGCCAGGCTTCAGAAATACCTGAACCGTGAACTTCCTGATGTTCAAGCTGGTTTTAGAAAAGGCAGAGGAACCAGAGATCAAACTGCCAACATCTGCTGGATCATGGAAAAAGCAAGAGAGTTCCAGAAAAACATCTATTTCTGCTTTATTGACTATGCCAAAGCCTTTGACTGTGTGGATCACAATAAACTGTGGAAAATTCTAAAAGAGATGGGAATACCAGACCACCTGACCTGCCTTTTGAGAAATCTGTATGCAGGTCAGGAAGCAACAGTTAGAACTGGACATGGAACAACAGACTGGTTTCAAATAGGAAAAGGAGTACGTCAAGGCTGTATATTGTCACCCTGATTGTTTAACTTATATGCAGAGTATATCAATGGAAACGCTGGACTGGAAAAAACACAAGCTGGAATCAAGATTGCCAGGAGAAATATCAATAACCTCACATATGCAGATGACACCACCCTTATGACAGAAAGTGAAGAGGAACTAAAAGCCTCTTGATGAAAGTGAAAGTGGAGAGTGAAAAAGTTGGCTTAAAGCTCAACATTCAGAAAACAAAGATCATGGCATCTGGTCCCATCACTTCATGGGAAATAGATGGGGAAACAGTGGAAACCGTGTCAGACTTTATTTTTTTGGGCTCCAAAATCACTGCAGATGGTGCCTGCAGCCATGAAATTAAAAGACGCTTACTCCTTGGAAGAAAAGTTATGAGCAACCTAGATAGCATATTCAAAAGCAGAGACATTACTTTGCCAACTAAGGTCCGTCTAGTCAAGGCTATGGTTTTTCCTGTGGTCATGTATGGATGAGAGTTGGACTGTGAAGAAGACTGAGTGCCGAAGAATTGATGCTTTTGAACTGTGGTGTTGGAGAAGACTCTTGAGAGTCCCTTGGACTGCGAGGAGATCCAACCAGTCCATTCTGAAGAAGATCAGCCCTGGGATTTCTTTGGAAGGAATGATGCTAAAGCTGAAACTCCAGTACTTTGGCCACCTCATGTGAAGAGCTGACTCATTGGAAAAGACTCTGATGCTGGGAGGGATTGGGGGTAGGAGGAGAAGGGGATGACAGAGGATGAGATGGCTGGATGGCATCACTGACTCGATGGACGTGAGTCTGAGTGAACTCCGGGAGTTGGTGATGGACAGGGAGGCCTGGCAAGTTGCAATTCATGGGGTCGCAAAGAGTTGGACACGACTGAGCAACTGAACTAACTGAACTGAATGGTCTAGTGGTTTTCCCTCCTTTTTCAATTTAAGTCTGAATTTGGCAATAAGGAGTTCATGATCTGAGCCACAGTCAGCTCCTGGTCTTGTTTTTCCTGACTGTATAGAGCTTCTTCATCTTTGGCTGCAAAAATATAATCAATCTGATTTTGGTGTTGACCATCTGGTGATGTCCACATGTAAAGTCTTCTCTTGAGTTGTTTTAAGAGGGTGTTTGCTATGACCAGTGCATTCTCTTGGCAAAACTCTATTAGCCTTTGCCCTGCTTCATTCCATATTCCAAGGCCAAATTTGCCTGTTATTCCAGGTGTTTCTTGACTTCCTACTTTTGCATTCCAGTTCTGTATAATGAAAAGGACATCTTTTTTGGATGTTAATTCTAAAAGGTCTTGTAGGTCTTCATAGAACCAGTCAACTTCAGTTTCTTCAGAATTACTGGTTGTGGCATAGACTTGGATTACTGTGATATTGAATGGTTTGCCTTGGAAAAGAACAGAGATCATTCTGTCATTTTTGAGATTGCATCCAAGTACTGCATTTCAGACTGTTTTGTTAACCATGATGGCTACTCCATTTCTTCTAAGGGATTCCTGCCCGCAGTCGTAGATATAATGGTTATCTGAGTTAAATTCACCCATTCCAGTTCATTTTAGTTCGCTGATTCCTAGAATGTCAACGTTCACTCTTGCCATCTCCTGTTTGACCACTTCCAATTTGCCTTGATTCATAGACCTAACATTCTAGGTCCCCTTGCTCTTTACAGCATCGAATCTTGCTTTTATCACCAGTCACATCCACAACTGGGTATTGTTTTAGCTTTGCCTCCATCCTTTCATTCTTACTCAGCCATAGAAAAATGATGAAATAGTGACATTTGCAGTGAAGTCCAAGAGAGAAGGACAATACATTATATCACTAATATGTGAAATTTAAAATAATGTCTGAAAAACTGGATGGAGGTTCATGACTTTGTACAGGAGGCAGTGATCAAGACCATCCCCAAGAAAAAGAAATGCAAAAAGGCAAAATGGTTGTCTCAGGAGGACTTACAAATAGCTTTGAAAAGAAGAGAAGCTAAAGGCAAAGGAGAAAAGGATACTTATAGCCATTTGAATGCGGAGTTCCAAAGAATAGCAAGGAGAGATAAGAAAGCCTTCCTTAGTGCTCAATGCAAAGAAATAGAGGAAAACAATAGAATGGGAAAGACTAGAGATCTCTTCAAGAAAATTAGAGATACCAAGGGAACATTTCATGCAAAGATGGGCTCGATAAAGGACAGAAATGGTCTGGACCTAACAGAAGCAGAAGATATTAAGAAGGGGTGGCAAGAATACACTGAAGAACTGTACAAAAAAGATCTTCATGACCCATATAATCACGATGGTGTGATCATTCACCTAGAGCCAGACATCCTGCAATGTGAAATCAAGTAGGCCTTAGGAAGCATCACTACCAACAAAGCTAGTGGAGGTGATGGAATTCCAGTGGAGCTATTTCAAATCCTGAAAGATGACGCAGTGTAAGTGTTGCACTCAATATGCCAGCAAATTTGGAAAACTCCACAGTGGCCCCAGGACTGGAAAAGGTCAGTTTTCATTCCAGTCCCAAAGAAAGGCAATGCCAGAGATGTTCAAACTACCGCACAATTGCACTCATCTCACATAGTAGTAAAGTACTGCTCAAAATTCTCCAAGCCAGGCTTCAAAATTACATGAACTATGAACTTCCAAATGTTCAAGCTGGATTTAGAAAAGGCAGAGGAACCAGAGATCAAATTGCCAACATCCAGTGGATCATTGAAAAAGCTAGAGAATTCCGGAAAAACATCTACTTCTGCTTTATTGACTATGCCAAAGCCTTTGACTGTGTGGATCACAATAAACTATGGAAAATTCTTCAAGAGATGGGAATACCAGACCACCTGACTTGCCTCCTGAGAAACCCCTATGCAGGTCAAAAGCAACAGTTAGACCTGGATATGGAACAATGGACTGGGTTCCGAATCAGAAAAGGAGTAATGTCAATGCTGTATATAGTCACCCTGCTTATTTAACTTATATACAGAGTACATCATGAGAAATGCTAGACTGGATGAAGCACAAGCTGGAACCAAGATTGCCGGGAGAAATATCAAAAACCTCAGATATGCAGATGATACCACCCTTATGGCAGGAAGTGAAGAAGAAATAAGAGCCTCTTGATGAAAGTGAAAGAGGAGAGTGAAAAAGTTGGCTTAAAACTCAGCATTCAGAAAACTAAGATCATGGCATCTGGTCCCATCACTTCATGGCAAATAAATGGGGAAACAGTGGAAACAGTGACAGATTTTATTTTGGGGGGCTCCAAAATCACTGCAGATGGTGACTGCAGCCATGAAATTAAAAGATGCTTGCTCCTTGGTGAAGAAGGAAACAGACAGAGCTGGACTCACTCCGTCTTAGGCCAGGCTGTGAACATTAGGCTACATGCATGGTCACCCTCCCAGTGGGCTCTGAACTTTGTGCCCGGTGTCTATAGAAACGGCATACCAGTGGAAAACCAGGCCCCCCAATAAAAGAGCCTCAGGACTTGTACTTGGACTCTCCATTGCCTAAAAGAATATGCTAATTATCTCTGTAACAGAACAAAGTGGTAAATTCCATTATGTTTATCGGGATACGACCACAGGCCTGTTGATAAATGTCCACTGTGTGTCTAGTCTTGTGACATATGAATCATGCGTTAACTTTGATCATATCTCTCTTTTACCTTGTCCAGACTAGTTTCAAGGAATTTGGGGAGGTGGGTTTGAGCAAGTACGCTTAGGGTATATATGGTTTTCACAAAAACTGGTCGGGGTCCTTGGTTAAGAGGAGACTCTGCCTTGGGCCCGCCAGTGTAATAAACTGCACTCCACTATCTGCATTGTCCTTCTGAGTGAGTTTGTTTCCCAGAACGCATGGCTACAACATTGGAAGAAAACCTATGACCAACCTACACAACATATTAAAAAGCAGAGACATTACTTTTCTAACAAAGGTCCATCTAGGCAAAGCTATGGTTTTTCTGGTATTCATGTATGGATGTGAGAGTTGGACCATAAAGAAAGCTGAGAGCCAAAGAACTGATGACTTTGAACTGTGGTTTTGGAGAAGACTCTTGAGAGTCCCCTGGACTGCTAGTAGATCCAACCAGTCAATCCTAAAAGAAATCAGTCCTGAATATTCATTGGAAGGACTGATGCTGAAGCTGAAACTCCAATACTTTGGCTACCTCATGCGAAGAACTGACTCACTGGAAAAGACCCTGAAGCTGGGAAAGATGGAAGGCAGGAGGAAAAGGGGATGACAGAGGATGAGATGGCTGGATGGCATCACTGACTCAATTGACATGGGTTTGAGCAAACTTGGGGAGTTGGTAACGGACAGGGAAGTCTGGCATGCTGCAGTACACTGGGTCGCAAAGAGTCAGATATGACCGAGTGACTGAACTGATTGACTGACCAACACCCACAGGTTGTTCCACTTCAGCATCTGCCCTGTCCATACCTTCCTCACCTGTTTTCCCTGCTATAGTCTTGGGTCAGGCCCTTACTCGCCCAGCAGGATTCTTGAGATAGTCTAAGGACACCCCCAGCCCGGGGTCTCATTCTTCACTTCCAATTCCCCGTCAACACTACTACTGTCACAGTAAAACCATGACAAGGTTAAAATATGCCTGTCATATGCATATATAAGGAACATGTGACAAAGATTAGTTTAACTCCTTAATGAAGAAACTAGCAGAATAGTAAATCCAGTTCAAAGGAAAGTTCAAGAAGCTATAGTGCACGATAAAAGGTATGCTGGAAAGACTGCAGACTTTGAGATAAAAGAGATAAAACAAAACTAACCTTAGTTCTTTCACACTTACATTCCTTGCCAGTGCCTTCATTCCCAGGTCTCCTAGTCTGAGGCCTCAGGCGGGCCAGGCCCTCTTCAGGCACTTCAGGTCCACCAGGCCTCCTTGTGGGTAGGGGGAGGGGAAGGCAAGTTCAAGTCCTCAGGATCCAGGTCTTTCCACAATTCACCCTTCCCCAACCCCAGAGTTCATCAAACTGCTGGAGAGTTTTGTTCGGTGCTCCTGCAACAGTGATGATACTGAGTTCAAGCTCCCCGAATGGCGGGCCACTAAATCTGAGAGATGAGGTGTTGAGGCAAGGAATACAACTATTTGGAAAGCTGACCAAGAAGATTTTGAGATTAATGTCTCAAAATAACCATCTTATCAGGGTCTGGAGGCCAGGTTCTCTTGTAAAACCAGAGAGAAAAGAGGTGAGCAACTAAAATTAAAAGGCAGAACAGAGAGGGAGAGGCAGTGAGGACATTGAGTAAAAAGAGCCGCGTCTCGCAAAACATCTCTGGGACAGCCAGCCTGTGGAAGGGATGTGCTAATCTCTTCTTTCTTGCAACCTTTTACAGGTGGGCAGTGTCAGATAATCTCTCTGTGAGTTGAATGATGGCACTTTAACAGTCTGGCAGAGAGGCAGGGTTCTCTGAGGTGGGCCGTTATGTGTGATTATAAGAGCAAAGGCAATGAAAATCAAGTCAAAGAAACAGTTCCAACCTGGAGTCAGAACCGACTCTTCCCTGCAACACTGTTATGACCCCACGTCTGTGCTGATCCACATGAACTTCGGGAAAAAGCAATGGCGCAGCCGCTGTTTCCTGGATTTTGGCTACTTATTTACACCACCACAGCAAGTGATTACAGGCTTACCTCTTCCATTTAGGGCTTTGCTTTATCTGGCTGCTCTTGACACCTGGCCGCTCTCTGGCTCCTGGCTCAGCCCGGCTCTGGACAGGGCTGTGTATTTATTGGATGAGAGACCATCTGCACGTTTGTGAGGCAAAAAGATGATCTCAGAGAGGCAGCCGTTAGTGGTGGTGTGAAGCGAGATTTTAATTTCCTGCCCAGGAAGTGAACCTGGGTAGCCTTGATGAATCCTATTCAACAGACCAGCAAGGGCTAGAGGCTAGAAGCTAATTTTCCTTGGATCTTGCCCCCAGTGAAACACTCATTTCTCAATGGAGGCAAGGACTGTAAATGCAAGTACAAAGCTTATTATTAGATATAGAAAGCAACAACGAGTGGGATTGAAGGAGGAAACAGACAGAGCTGGACTCCCTCTTAGGCCAGGCTGCGAACATTAGGCTACAGGCATGGTCGCCCTTCCAATGGGCTCTGAACTTTGTGCCCGGTGTCTATAGAAATGGCATACCAATGGAAAACCAGACCCCCCAATAAAAGAGCCTCAGGACTTGTACTTGGACTCTCCATTGCCTAAAAGAATATGCTAATTATCTCTGTAACAGAACAAAGTGGTAAATTCCATTATGTTTATTGGGATATGACCACAGGCCTGTTGATAAATGTCCACTGTGTATCTAGTCTTGTGACATATGAATCGTGTTAACTTTGATCTTATCTCTCTTTTACCTTGTCCAGACTAGTTTCAAGGAATTTGGGGAGGTGGGTTTGAGCAAGTACACTTAGGGTATATAAGGTTTTCACAAAAACTGGTCGGGGTCCTTGGCTAAGAGGAGACGCTGCCTTGGGCCCGCCAGTGTAATAAACTGCACTCCACTATCTGCATTGTCCTTCTGAGTGAGTTTGTTTCCTGGAACGCATGGCTACAGCATTTGGTGCATGGGCCGGGAAACTCCTCACTTTGAAGAGACAAGTCCCATTTGGGACTACTCCAAGGCCTTGCAGCTTGAATCTTCCAGAGGAGGGAAGGCGCCTCGCCCTTCTGGAAGGATTCTGCTTCTCAACGCCTGGACCTTTTAGTTAGCAGGTAGTGGACGGCAGCAGGGAAACCGAGCACTCAGGTGAGGAGGAACCCACCTGGCAGGGGGGAAGAGGGGGCCTGATCACCCCCATAGGAGGGACTAGAAGGGGCATGGACCCACAGGAGCCTGGAATAGGCAGGCAGTGATTGCTTGGTACAGAGGTCGATGAGCGTGCCAAGGTTTAGGAAGGGAATTTACCAAGGTCATTTAGGAGGTGTGTCCACGCTGGCTCAGGGAAAATTATTACCAGTGATCGCCAGGGGATTTTTAGGATAGGAACTGGTCCTTGTATGCTCATATTCTGCCCTCCCCCAGGAGGTGTCCTGTCTGCTGTGAAATTCTTGACCCCCTCGGAATTGTCAGGCTAGAAGGAGAGGGATACATAAGTAAGTATGAATTGGCTTTTCCGGACACGGCCTGGGACATAGGATATTTAACCCATCTATGTTTTCATCTGCACCTGATCAAGCCCACTAAGACAGAATGGACTTTAAGGGAGAAACAGTCTTGGACCACGTGGTGTTCTGGTTCAGCCTTGCTGACCGGCAGGTGAAGACACGCCGATCCCCCTTCTCTCTCTGGGATCTGGCAAGATATGGATGAGGATGACCTGCCCCTCCCCCGTACTGGATGATGACGCGCCCGTCGGCCCAGTGCTCCACCAGGACCAGAGGCCGCCTTAATGCCCGATCCAGGGCCAGGTGAGGTTCCTGCAGCAGCGCTGCTCCTCCACCAACTCTCCCGCAGGTTGTAGAGCCGCCATCTCGGCGGGCTCTGATCCCGGTGGCAGAAGCCTCTGGCCAACACTTCCGGGATTCGGCTCCAACCGAACCGCCCAAGCTATCCCCGCCTCTCCCGGTCTCAAGGAAGCCTTCTTCTGCGTATGCCTCGCCCCAGCATCACAGCCCATCTTTGCCTTTGAATGGGAAGATCCAGTCGGGGACACCAAACAAAAGCTTACCTGGACTCCCCCACAAGGGTTAAGAACTCCCCAACCATCTTTGGGGAAGCCTTGGCTTCTGACCTGGACTCATTCCATCTGGAAGAGTATGGTTGTTGGCTCCTACAATACGGGGACGACCTGCTGCTGGCTGCCGAGACCAAGGAAAAACGTTGGGAAGGGCCAAAAGCACTACTCCAGCTGTTGATGGAAGCAGGTTACCGGGTGTCGAAGAAAAAGGCACAGATCTGCAAGGAGGAGGTAAGGTATCTGGGGTTTGTTTTAAAGAAGGACACAAGGGTCCAGACCCTAGTTGGGTCCTGTATACTGATGGCACTAGCCTGATAAAACAAGGACAACGGCTGTCAGGTTAGCCAAAGCGGAAGGGATTTCAAGATTGAAAAGGGATGGTGGGAATTGCCAAACACACCAAGAGACCTACCTAGGCCATGCTGCCTGCTCACAGGTTAATGCTGCCTCTCGGGTATTCAGACAAAAACCTCCGGCTATTTAGCTGAAAGGCACGCTGCCCTTTGAACACCTGGGAGTGGACTTTACGGAAATGAAAGCTCACCGACACTACCGGTACCTGCTGGTCATGGTATGTACGTTCTCAGGATGGGTAGCAGCTTTTCCTACCTGGACTGAAAGAGCATCAGAAGTAGCCCAGTGCCTGCTTAGGGAGATGGTTCCTAGATTTGGATTTCCTACCACATTGGATCAGACAATGGCCCGGCTTATGTAGCTGATTTAGTACAACAAGTAAGCAAAACTTTAAACTTCAAATGGAAACTGCACACTGCATATAGGCCCAGAGTTCTGAGATGGTGGAATGAACCAACCGGACATTAAAGAGACTCTCCAAGTGGATCATAGAGACTGACTGCTCCTGGGTGGACTTGCTTCTGACGGCTCTGCTCAGACTCAGGATGACCCCACAGTCCCAAGGCTATTCACCATACGAAATTGTGTATGGGAGGCCCCCTCCCATAATAAAACAGGTGTCAACAAATTTGCCTCAGGTAAGGGGGGATAGGATTTCACAGCAGATGGAGCTAGGTAAGGTAATAAATCGGGTAACTAAGTTTGTACAAGAAAGGGTGCCTTTCCCCCTTGGGGAACAGATTCATGAGTTTACGCTTGGTGACTAAGTATGGGTCAAAGATTGGAAACATGATTTGCTAGCCCCTTGATGGAAGGGCCCTTATACTGTTATTCTAACTACTCCTACTGCAGTAAAAGTTACAGGTATTGACCCTTGGATCCATCATACGAGGGTAACGAGAGCAAACCATGCAGACCCAGAAAAGGCTGAGTGGACTGCGCAGAGGACCCCACTGACCCTCGAGAGATTAAGACCGTCCTTAAGAAGAAGGAAAAGAAGTTCCTAGATGAGCCCCTTGAGGATGAGCCACATAATCAACTCCTGCTGCGTGGTCTCCTCAATGTGCACATTTCTACGCCAACTTCCACAATACCTCCAACTGTTGGGTATGCGGGGCTATGCCTCTGTGATGGATGGACTTCCCTGGTGACTGTCACCGCTCCACCAAGGAGATTTTAAACCACTCTGCTCTCTTCTGGGACACAATCATAATCTCTCCCTGCTCTCTGGGTGTAAGCCAGACCTACTGGCAATAGACTCGGGTCATAGGATTACATTTGATATAAATGCCAGTGTAACAAAAGCCTAACCTACAACAAGCCCCGGTAAATCTACCTTATTTACATGCCAGGTGGACAAGGTCTGTGTTTCAACAGCATGAGTATATTGCTGCCTTATTCCTACCCTCTACAGGGACAGCAGATATTATGATTAAAGTAGAGGCCTTGACTAATTTCACAAAACAGGCCCTCCTAGATAGAACAAAAGCCATCCAAGCCTTAAATGAAGAGCAAATCCAAATGAGAAAAGCAGTAATTCAAAATAGAATGGCTTTGAACATACTCACAGCTGCTCAAGGAGAGACCTGTGCTATAATTAAGGTTGAATGTTGTGTATGCATTCCTGACTTATCTGGCAATGTATCAACTGCTTTAGATGACATGAAAAAACAGGTAAAGGCAATGTCAAATGAAAACATTCCTTTCTGGCCTTTGGTCCTATCTTGGGTGAAGGGTGATTGGTGCAAAACTATATTTACCATTGTTATAGTTGCCTTGATAGTCCTGCTTTGTGGACCCTGAATTTTACAATGTATTATGAAATTCTGAAAGAGATGGGAATACCAGACCACCTGACCTGCCTCTTGAGAAATCTGTATGCAGATCAGGAAGCAACAGTTAGAACTGGACATGGAACAACAGACTGGTTCCAAATAGGAAAAGGAGTACATCAAGGCTGTATATTGTCACCCTGCTTATTTAACTTATATGCAGAGTACATCATGAGAAACGCTGGACTGGAAGAAGCACAAGCTGGAATCAAGATTGCCGGGAGACATATCAGTAACTTCAGATATGCAGATGACACCACCCTTATTGCAGAAAGTGAAGAAGAACTAAAAGCCTCTTGATGAAAGTGAAAGAGGAGAGTGAAAAGGTTGGCTTAAAGCTCAACATTCAGAAAACGAAGATTATGGCATCTGGTCCCATCACTTCTCGGGAAATAGATGGGGAAACAGGGGAAACAGTGTCAGACTTAATGTTTTGGGCTCCAAAATCACTGCAGATGGTGACTGCAGCCATGAAATTAAAAGACGCTTACTCCTTGGAAGAAAAGCTATGACCAACCTAGATAGCATATTCAAAAGCAGAGACATTACTTTGCCAACAAAGGTCCTTCTAGTCAAGGCTATAGTTTTTCCTGTGGTCATGTATGGATGTGAGAGTTGGACTGTGAAGAAAGCTGAGTGCCGAAGAATTGATGCTTTTGAACTGTGGTGCTGGAGAAGACTCTTGAGAGTTCCTTGGACTGCAAGGAGATCCAACCAGTCCATTCTAAAGGAGATCAACCCTGGGATTTCTTTGGAAGGAATGATGCTAAAGCTGAAACTCCAGTACTTTGGCCACCTGATGAGAAGAGTTGACTCATTGGAAAAGACTCTGATGCTGGGAGGGATTGGGGGTAGGAGGAAAAGGGGATGACAGAGGATGAGATGGCTGGATGGCATCACTCACTCAATGGACGTGAGTCTGAGTGAACTCTGGGAGTTGGTGATGGACAGGGAGGCCTGGCGTGCTGCAATTCATGGGGTCGCAAAGAGTCGGACATGACTGAGCGACTGAACTGAACTGAACTGATGAAGTTTGTAACCCGAAGGGTGATGTCATTCTCCCAAATTGGCAGTCGGAGAGCCAGGGTGCAATATATCCCTATGAGTGATGCTCATAATATGAGTTAAGGGCATCAGGAGGGGGGAATGAAGGAGGAAACAGACAGAGCTGGACTCCATCTTAGGCCAGGTGTGAACATTAGGCTAAATGATTGGTTACCCTCCCAATGGACTCTGAACTTTGTGCCCGGTGGCTATAGAAACGGCATACCAATGGAAAACCAAATCCCCCAGATAAAAGAGCCTCAGGACTTGTACTTGGACTCTCCATTGCCTAAAAGAATATGTTAATTATCTCTGTAACAGAACAAAGTGGTAAATTCCATTATGTTTATCGGGATATGACCACAGGCCTGTTGATAAATGTCCACTGTGTATCTAGTCTTGTGACACATGAATCATGAGTTAACTTTGATCATATCTCTCTTTTACTTTGTCCAGACTAGTTCCAAGGAATTTGGGGTTTGAGCAAGTACACTTAGGGTATATAAGGTTTTCACAAAAACTGGTCGGGGTCCTTGGCTAAGAGGAGACTCTGCCTTGGGCCCACCAGTGTAATCAACTGCACTCCACTATCTGCATTGTCCTTCTGAGTGAGTTTGTTTCCCGGAACGCGTGCCTACAACAGGATAGCACGCAGAAAAATTGTTAAGATAGAAGCAAGGCAGAGATTCCCAGGTGGCACAGTGGTAAAGAATCTGTCTGCCAATGCAGGGGATGCAAGAGACACAAGTTTGATTCCAGGGTTGGAAAGATCCCCTGGAGAAGGAAACGGCCACCCACTCCAATGTTCTTATCCAGAAAATTCCATGGACAGAGAAGCCTGGCAGGCTACAGTCCATGGGGTCAGAAAGAGCTGGACACAACTTAGCACACCTGCACGTGCACGCGTGTGCACACACACACACACGGCAGAGGTGCACACCCGGAGAGAAAGGGTATGGGCATCTTCCCTAATGAGGAGGAATGCAGTGAGGCAGTTGAGTCACTTACTTATATAGAACAGTTCTTTTGGGTCTTTGTTTACCTTTAATTATCTGGTTTCTTTTTCCACACCTGACCTACCCTAGGGCCCTCCCTGACATGTGTGTGCAACTTTTTTCCATGATGGATTCCAGCCCAGAGGGCTATGGAGTCACATATTAGCATCACATATTATGGAGTGGTGCCTTCTCCTTTTGGACCCAAGGAGGCTTTCTGCACATATGATATGCCTCCCTTGCTCCAATGATGGGAAACACATGACCTCCTGATCCTTTATTCAAACAAGGTTTAGCCCCTCTGTTCCTGCCATGACTTTTACCTTAAGGCGTGCACAGGAAACAAAACTCAGCTTTTTACCCTGTCTGTCAGTTGTTCTCCATCTCGGAGAACAAACAGGAGGCCGAATGTAAATATCTAACCCAAAGATCATGGCATCTGGTCCCATCACTTCATGGCATATAGATGGGGAAACAGTGTCAGACTTTTATCTTTTTGGGCTCCAAAATCACTGCAGATGGTGACTGCAGCCATGAAATTAAAAGACGGTTACTCCTTGGAAGAAAAGCTATGACCAACCTAGATAGCATATTCAAAAGCAGAGACATTACTTTGCTGACTAAGGTCCGTCTAGTCAAGGCTATGGTTTTTCCAGTGATCATGTATGGATGCGAGAGTTGGAATGTGAAGAAAGCTGAGCGCCGAAGAATTGATGCTTTTGAACTGTGGTGTTGTAGAAGACTCTTGAGAGTCCCTTGGACTGCAAGGAGATTCAATCAGTCCATTCTAAAGGAGATCAGCCCTTGGTGTTCTTTGGAAGGAATGATGCTAAAGCCGAAACTCCAGTACTTTGGCCACCTGATGCGAAGAGTTGACTCATTGGAAAAGACTCTGATGCTGGGAGGGATTGGGGGCAGGAGGAAAGGGGGACGACAGAGGATGAGATGGCTGGATGGCACCACTAACTCGATGGACGTGAGTCTGAGTGAACTCCGGGAGTTGGTGATGGACAGGGAGGCCTGGCGTGCTGCGATTCATGGGGTCGCAAAGAGTCGGACACGACTGAGCGACTGAACTGAACTGAACTGAACCTGGAGCCCTCTTATCCCCTGTGTTAGGAATACAAATAGGCTATTTGCAGGTGTCCAGACTGAAGCCCATCTTTTACTCATCCCAAGAAATGTAAACAGGAGGTCAGTTGTAAATGCCAAGCCTGGGTATTTACAGGCTGTCTCATACCTCAAAGGTATGAGTGAACACAGAGCATCCCAGAGCCTGGGCCTAAACAACAGTAAATAGACAGCAAAGGTTTACTCTCCTGATAATACTCAACCGTAAAAACAATGAAATAGTGCCATTTGCATCAGTATGGACGGACCTAGAGGTGACCATACTAAGTGAATAAGAAAAAGACAAATATCGTGAGATATCACTTATGTGTGGCATCTAAATATGATACAAATGAACTCATCTGTGAAACAGAAACAGACTCGCAGACTTGGAGAACAGACTTGCGGTTGCCAAAAGGGTAGGGGGTGGGGAAGGGATGGATTAAGAGTCTGGAATTAGCAGAGGCAAACTAATATATAGGATTGGTAAACAACAGAGTCCTACTGTCTACCAAAGGGAGCTATATGCAAACCCTGCGATAAACCACAATGGAAAAGAATGTGAGAAGGGATGTGTAATTATATATGTATAATTATATATGTATAATTAAATCACTTTGCTGTATAGCATAATACAACATTGTAAATCTACTATACTTCCAAAAAATTAAAAAAATTTTTTTTAAGTTTTATTCTCCTGGAATAATTCCCACCGGTTCCCACAATTACATATGGTTTAATTCCTATCATAAATTACTTATTTCAAGTAACTCTTAGTTATTCTGTTCTCCGCACAATCCTGACTGATACACTCCTCATCTTTTCTCAATAATCCTTTAGGCCCTCTAGGCCAGGGTTCTGATGTCTCCTCATGGCTAGAGTGCGGTGGTTATTAAGAGAAAGAACTTTGATGCTAAATTCCAGCTCAGGCCCTCCCCAGCTCTGGCTCCCCAAGCAGAGTATTTAGCTACTCTAAGCCTCAGTTTCTACACCTGTAAAATGGGAATAATAACATATCTCCCTTAGAAGCTTGCGATGAAGATTAGGGACTTTCCCTGGTGGGCCAGTGGTTAGTATTCTGTAATTCCACTGCAGTGGGCATGAGTTCTATTCCCGGCTGGGGAACTAAGATCCTGCATGCCATGTAACATGCCAGAAAAACAAAACAAAACAAAACAGAAGTTTGCTATGAGGATGAAATAAGATAATGGCAGTAAAATTCTTAGCACAGACCTTCACCTAGTGTAAATACTCAATATTCACTATGATCATTACCTCTGTCATAAATAACACCTATCACTGACCTGCTTTTCAGAACCACCATCAACACACGGACCAGAGTGTGAACTTCTTGAGCAAAGAGACACCCCTTTTGATTGGAGAGCTGAGGAAGCTTCCTGGAAGAGATGTCATGTCAGCTGACCCTGAACTGTTGGATTGGTGTAGGTAAATAGGGGAAGGATGGCATCTCTCCTGGAAAGAGAAAAACAGAGATAGGTATAGAGAGACCAATGGTAGAAACCAACTAGACTTTGAAACTTGGCAAATTATCTTAATTGAGGAACCATGTGTTAACGCACATTGCATCAGGCCCCAGGCTGGGCTAGGAAGATAGAATGCTGAATAAGAAGCTTTTTGTCCTTTGGGAGCAAGGGAAGGAAATTGGTGCTTACAATCACAATATGATGAGGACCCCAAATGTCCAAGGACTCAAAAGTGAATAAAGGGCAGAGAGTTTCCCAAGCCCAGGTCTGATGAGGGCAGAGGAAATCCCTGTGGGCCTATGGGCTGCCTTGGAGAAATGCTGAAGTGGCATTTATGTTCTACACCCATCCCCCCAACCTCCTCCTTTGGAGTAAAGGTGGGTTAGTACTGAGTAGGAAGTGAATGCCCCTATTCCTTGAGCCCAGTTCTCCAGGAATTAAGGTCCCAATTATAGAAGAGGCAATCAGAGGTTAAGGCAGCACATCTAAAACTATTGAGAAGAAAATAGTATTACATGCCTAAAGAAGATTTTATTTTGGGGGGCTCCAAATCACTGCAGATGGTGAGTGCAGCCATGAAATGAAAAGACGCTTACTCCTTGGAAGAAAAGTTATGACCAACCTAGACAGTATATTCAAAAGCAGAGACATTACTTTGCTGACTAAGGTCCGTCTAGTCAAGGCTATGGTTTTTCCTGTGGTCATGTATGGATGTGAGAGTTGGACTGTGAAGAAAGCTGAGTGCCGAAGAATTGATGCTTTTGAACTGCAGTGTTGGAGAAGATTCTTGAGAGTCCCTTGGACTGCAAGGAGATCCAACCAGTCCATTCTGAAGGAGATCAACCCTGGGATTTCTTTGGAAGGAATGATGCTAAAGCTGAAACTCCAGTACTTTGGCCACCTGATGAGAAGAGTTGACTCATTGGAAAAGACTCTGATGCTGGAAGGGATTGTGGGCAGGAGGAAAAGGGGACGACAGAGGATGACATGGCTGGATGGCATCACTGACTCGATGGACGTGAGTCTGAGTGAACTCCAGGAGTTGGTGATGGACAGGGAGGCCTGGCGTGCTGCGATTCACGGGGTCGCAAAGAGTTGGACACGACTGAGCGACTGAACTGAACTGAACTGAAAGAAAATTTATCAAAAGAGAACACAAGACAGGAAACCGTGTTCCACCAGGAATGTAAGCTCCAACTTTGAATATCTGAAGATTCCATCTCTGGTATGCAAAGATTTGGTTTGTGGAAGCAATCAAGTGTGTGCTAAAGGTAGAAAACAATGAACGAGTGAGTGAATGAAGACTCAGAAGATGGATCTTCTGAGGTGGGGACTCGCACACAAGCTGCCCTGCTATGTGCCCTCCAAGGTAGCCTAAGACTGGTGTCCTTTAAACACCTGAAACATCAGCCACTTCTTTTGGGTTTTTCTCCCCACCAGCAGCACGTGGCTCACCTCCCCCACCCAAGTTTCTATTTGCCAAAGAAATCGAGAATGCTCAACATGCTGGAAGGACATTCCAGAGGACTGAAACCCTACTGCAAGAATCCCCTGCTAGACTGAAGAGCGGCACAAAGTAAAAGCAGAGGACAGATTACATAGGCCCATATCGCTCTAGAAGCACAGAGGTTCATAGGCTGACAAACCCAGGGAAGACCTCCTGATGGAGGTTACCCCTGATTGTCATGAAATCTGGATTTCATTCTGATGCTCCTGGATAGGAAATGATTCCCTGGTAGATGAGTTCAATAAGATAGACGAGGTCATTAAGCCTTTAGTGGGGAGAGGGTTTAAGTTATTTTCACTCAAAGAATATGGAAGAGATTAATACTGGGATTCTGCAGTTTGACCTCCTCAAAAGAGTCAGAAATCTTAGTCAAGAGCTTTGTAAGTTTTATTAATTTTATAATTTGTTTACTTTCTTTCTACCATTATTATTTGGAACCTCATACTGTGCTAAGTCACTTCAGTTGTGTCTGACTCTTTGCAGCCCGATGGACAGCAGCCTGCCAGGCTCCTCTGGAGTGGGTTGCCATTTCCTCCTGCAGGGGATCTTCCTGACCCAGGGATCGAACCCATGTCTCTTGGGTCTCCTGTATTGGCAGGTGGGTTCTTTACCACTAGCACTACTTAGGAGGCCCTTCTGCTGCTGCTGCTAAGTCGCTTCAGTCCTGTCTGACTCTAGGGTCAGCTAATTCCAACCATGTTTCTTTTTTCCTCAGGCACTGAATAAAAGTACAAAGTCCCATCTGTGCTTCCTTTCACAGCTTAAATTATTCCACTTAAGCTCTTCATCCAAATGCTACCTTATTAGACCTTTTGAAACTTCCTTTTTATTACAAATAAATTGCTAAATAAAGCTTGCAGCATAAAAATTAATAATAATAAAAGAACTCCCTGCTTGATGATCGGGCTGTGGCCTCAGTCAGTGAAATGGTCAAAAGTCTGTCTGGTTGCTCTCAGGCTCCATTCAACCCAAGGGGACAGTTAAGAACAAATCACCGCAAGTTCACCAAGGTGGTGCCACCAGAGTCAGCCTCCTGCACCACGGGCCTGATGACACCTCCCTCACCATCCTCAACTTTTTATTTTGCTCTGATCACTGAAGTGTTTCTCCAGACACTGTTAATGGGCTTTAACCCTGGGAGGTGACTGACGTGGAGCCCAGACAGTTGGGCTCTTGGCAACCCCCACCCTGGCCCCTCACATCCCACCTGGGTCAGCCCAGGCCTCAGGGTCAGGCCCCCCAGAACCAGAGCTGCTTGTCCCCCACCCTGGCCCCTCACATCCCACCTGGGTCAGCCCAGGCCTCAGGGTCAGGCCCCCCGGAACCAGAGCTGCTTGTCCCCCACCCTGGCCCCTCACATCCCACCTGGGTCAGCCCAGGCCTCAGGGTCAGGGCCCCCGGAACCAGAGCTGCTTGTCCCCCACCCTGGCCCCTCACATCCCACCTGGGTCAGCCCAGGCCTCAGGGTCAGGCCCCCCGGAACCAGAGCTGCTTGTGCTCAGGAGGGAACAGACAGCATGGGGACCTGCTCAGGACCGGCCATGGGAGTCAGCCCAGCCCACAGCCTGAAAGCTCACCCTTGTCTCCTCCCACACCCGGCAACACCAATACATCTTCACCAGGCAGGATGGTGCAGGGGCTCAGGGCTCAGGAATACCTGGGTTTTGAGCCTGGCCCTACCACTCACCAGCTGTGTAGCTCTGGGAAGACCACTTTGCTTCCCTGTGCCTCGGTTTCCCCATCTGTAAAATATAGATGACAACGGTCATATCGGCCGGAGTTCACTGCAGGAAATAGGGACCACTCGAGGTGTTTTGAGCAAAGTGACTTGAAACTTGGCTAGATGCTTATGGGACGGTTGGATGAAGTAGGGGAGGAGGTAAGGCTGAGTCTCTGGAGATCTTCTCTGAAGGAGTCTTTTGGGCCTAGAAAAGAAAACAACAGTTTCAAAGGCCCTTGCTGAATCATCTAACTTCGGAGAAAACAAAACAGAACTTTAGGTCCCACCCTGATGCTCCAGGCCGGTTGCATCTATCGGGGACTTGTCACCCTCTGTCTAGAAACCTTCCACCCCCTACACCTGCCCAGAAGACTTATCACCCTCTGCCCAACTACAAATGCCATCTCAACTAAAGTATACCCAAAACATCCCGCCTGATTAACGTTTCCTCTATCGCTTCCACAAACCTCCCTATAAATATGGAGCCTCCCTGATCCCTCTCCGCGCTCAGCCTGGTCATTAGGCCGACTGTCGCCCCTCCTTGCCTGAATAAAGGTAACCTACTTCTGTTGAGGTCGTCTTTCCTTTTTCTGCCTCTACCTGAACTATACCTTACATGCTCCCTTAGTCCCGGGCAGAAGAGGAAGGTGGGCAAATGGAGGTTGCCACTGGCAACCTGAGTTCTCAGTTCAGGATACACTGACTTGGCTGTGATCCCGGGAGCAGGCAGTGGGGACCGCACACTGGACACGCTGCCAGAAATGATGCCCATCTGTGTGACCCTGCTTGCCAGAAGGGAGCAGCCAAAGCAGCAGGAAGGCGGTCTCTGGTTCCCTTCCACATTCCAAATCTCTTGTGAGGCATTGGATCACAGTGAGCTTTCCGCCCCGCTCCCCAGAGGGCCTCTCCCTGAGCCACCCCTCTTCTTGCCTGCCACCCCCAGGCCCCGCGGGATGTGGCAGTGTGGGGCGCCCTCGTGTGGGCAAGGGCGGCCCTGCAGCCGCGCCTGCAGGATCCCAGGCTGCCCTCCTCCGATCAGTGCTGCCGGCTTCCAGGAGCCCAGGCCGCCCTGTTCCCCGGATGTCATGGCGGTGGCACCCCTCACGTGCCCACTACTCCAACTGGCCTGCCTCCAAGCTACGTTCCCTCCTTCTTATACCTCTGAATGTTTTCTCACTCGTGTTTTAAAATTCAATGTTCTATGCATGTCAAAGAGTATGTATTAGTTTTCTAACCCTATGTAACCAGTTACCCTAAAATGTGGCACCTTAAAATAGCAAACATTTCCTCCCACAGTTTCTGATGGTCAGAAATCCTGCAGCAGCTTAAAACAAAGTATGATCGACACCCATGAATCCACCAATCACTCAAGAACCAGAACATCATAGGTCCCCTTTCATCTACTTTCTTCCTCCCTAGGTAAGAGGAAATCTCCACCTTGAATTTTGTGTCTATCATTCCGTTGCTTTTCAAACAGTGTTGCTACATAGGTGCATATGTCTAAATAATGTTTGTTTCATGTGTTTCTTTGATCTTTATGGAAATCAGGATTGATCAGGCTGTTGGCAGTAAGTGGTGCTCCTTCCTCCCAGCTCCAATTTTCTGTGTGTGTACTTAGTCCCTCAGTCGTGTCCAACTGTTTGCCACCCTTTGGACTGTGCCCGCCAGGCTCCTCTGTTCATGGGATTTCCCAGGCAAGAATACTGGAGTGGTTTGCCATTTCCTTCTCCAGGGGATCTTCCCGAACCCACATCTCTTGTGTCTCCTGCACTGGCAGGCACATTCTTTACCACTAGCACCACCTGGGAAGTCCCTAGGTTACATAAGCATTCTTTATTTATCCATTCTCCTGTATGTGGACATCTGGGTTGTTTCCGCTTCGAACTGAAAAATGATGCTAAGTCACTTTGGTAATGTCTTCCGGTACATGCATGCAAGTTTCCCCATGTTTATGCCTAAGCAAAGGGTGCTGGGTTCTAGGATATGCAAACAAGACAACGTCAAAATATTTTCCACAGTGGCTGCGCCAGTTTACACTCTCGCTTGCAAGCTGTATAAAATCCTATTGATCCACATGTTCTCTCTCAGGTATGTGTGGTGGGGAAGTAGACCCATGGCTCTGGGAGAGAAGAGAGGCTCCTGGGCACTAAGACTGGCAGGGGGAGGACCCACACACTCTTGGGCCCCAGCCCAACTCCGTCAGAGGAAGTTTCAGCCCTGTGATGTTGTGATTTATGACAAGAAATATACATATGGTCTTCATCTGCATCCCCATTTCCGCCCAGAGCTCCTAAAACCCTTGGAATGTCCTAAGTGAGGAGAACAGATGAAGATATTAATGAGATGACATTTGGACGGCACCTAAAGTTGGGTGCTGGTTACCAGAGGAGCTGAGTGAATAGAAGGTGGGAACGTTCAGTCCTACCCACCGACCTCCAGGGAGGGAAGAGGGGCTGGAGGTTGAATAAATTACCCATAGCCAATGATGTGGACTTCCCTGGTGGCTCAGACGGTAAAGCCTCTGTCTACAATGCGGGAGACCCGGGTTCGATCCCTGGGTTGGGAAGATCCCCTGGAGAAGGAAATGGCAATCCACTCTAGGACTATTGCCTGGAAAATCCCATGGACAGAGGAGCCTGGTAGGCTACAGTCCATGGGGTCGCAAAGAGTCGGACACAACTGAGCGACTTCACTATTCACTATAATGATGTGATCAATCATGAATGCATAATGAAGCTGCCATAAAAACCCCGAAGCAGAGGGTTTAGGGAGCTTCCAGGTTGGTGAACATGTCCCAGGTTGGTGAATGGAGAGCCGAGGAGAGTGGCACTTGGAGAGAGCATGGAAGTTGGTTCCCTTCTCCCAGGCCTTCCTTGCCTTACGCATCTCTTCCACCTGGCTGTTCCTGAGCTTATATCTGAGAAATGGAATATCTCCTGCCATATCAGTAAACAGGAGAGAGTTGGACTATAAAGAAGGCTGAAGAATTGATGCTTTCAAACTGTGGTGCTGGAGAAGACTCTTGAGAGTCCCTTGGACAGCAAGGTGATCAAACCAGTCAATCCTAAAGGAAACCAATCCTGAATCTTCATTGGAAGAACTGATGCTGAAACTCCAATACTTTGGCCACCTGATGCGAACAGCCGACTCATTGGAAAAGACCCTGATGCTGGGAAAGACTGAAGGCAGGAGGAGAAGGGAGTGACACAGGATGAGATGGTTGGATGGCATCACTGACTCGATGGACATGATTTTGAGGAAACTCCGGGAGATTGTGAGGGACAGGGAGGCCGGGCATGCTGCAGTCCATGGGTTCGCAAAGAGTCAGACACACAACAACAGTAAACAAGGATGTCACAGTCATCAGTGATTGCAGCCCTTGAATGAACCATGAGGGAACTCAGGAATGAGAAGAATATCTTCATCTAGCCTTCAAGATGACACTCCTTCAAGATGATAATGCTCCTTTGCTCTGGGAGCACTCTTCATTCCAGAAGGAATGTCACAGGACAGGGACTGCCAGAACCTGTTCTGGAATCACCACGATCAAACTGTCACTGTCTTCCCCAAGTGGGGACACGTGGTTTTGAGGGTATTAGCCCACTGTGTCCCCCTTTGCCTGGCAAAGCAATAAAGCTACCCATTTTTTCTTCACCCAAAACTCTGTCTCCGAGATTTGCTTCAGCACCGGTGTACAGAGAAGCTGAGCTTTCAGCATTACTGTCTCTGGGTTGATAGCATCACAGTCAAGTGAAATTGTATGTAGGACACCCACATGGTCTTGGAGAATTGCTTGTTGGTGTGGGGAGAGCCCCCCCCAACACACACACACACACACCATGCATGCACGGTACTCCCACATGTTGGAATTGGGTCCAGGAACTTGTTTGGGCCCCCAGAAGCATTCAGCTGGCCCCTCTTGAGGAAGGCTCATTTAGACAGGGACACCTTTGCACTTGGGCCTTCCTGCTGGCTCAGTGGTCCAGAAACCACCTGCCAATGCAGGAGACGTGGATTCGATCCCTGGCTCGGGAAGATCCCCTGGAGGAAGAAATGAAGGAAATGGCAACCCACTCCAGTGTTCTTGCCTGGGAAATCCAATGGACAGGGGAACCTGGGGCACTACAGTCCGTGGGGTTACAAAAGAGTCGGATGCTACTTGGCAGCTAAACAACAACGACCTTGGCACTCAGCCGCTCTGCTGCTCTGGGAGAAACTATTTATCCCCCTTGTTGTAAGGACTTCATGGGAGTCCTAACCAAGAATCCTTTGCACAGCAGACACTCTCTAGAGCATCTTGACTTCCCCCTGCTCCCTCCTCTGCTACAGCCCCTTCTTTGGAAAAGTAGAATTAAATGAAAGAAACAAATTCCCAAGCAAATCAAAGTGCTCTGACCTCTGCTGTCACTAACACAGCATTGATTAATTGCTTACCCACAGAAAGGAAAAGTTAATTACCTACCATGGAAGTTTTAAAAAAGAAAAAAGGAAACATGAGTTTAAATTTCAATTAGGGCCTCTGCATGGTGGAAATGGGAATGAGCTGGTTTCTCTTGTAAGTGATTGTTAGCAATTAAAGCGAAGGCCTCTGACTCCTGGGCAGGCTTCTTTCCCCAGGCCTCCAGCTGCACCACCTCTCAGCGGAGGCAAAGTGGAGCCCAGAGGGCCAACCACTGCCTCCAGTACTCTGGCCATCTCCCTCAGGGAGATGCTCGCGAGCAGGGGTTAGAAACACTGGGACAGGGTCTACCAACCCAAATCCACTGTTCTTGCTGGTTTCTTGTTGTTCAGTTGCTGTCATGTCTGACTTGACAACCCCGTGGACTGCAGCACGCCAGGCTCCTCTGCCCTCCACTCTCTCCAGGAGTCTGCTCTAATTCACGTCCATCGAGTCTTGCCTGCTTCACTGCTGCCTAAAAGGTCGCCACAGGAACTGTGGCAGATGCTGGGATGCAGGACACTCCCCAGCCACTGGGACGGCTGCCAGCAGGCAGCCACCCTTTTGGATTGCCTGAGGTCACACTGCCTTCCCAGGCCAGCCAGCACCAGCTGCAGAGCAACACGAGTTCCTGTGGCCCAGCACGCTGGTCCCCTCTGAACGCCTTGTCAGCTCCTGTGCTGCCAGGAGGGTCGACTGAGTGCAGCTCACTGCTCTGGCCAACCCTGCTGCCACACCCGCTTCCACAGGTGGCAGTCCCAATCCTCTCGTGAATGTCCTGCACACTTACCTCCCTCTCAGAGTTTGCTTCTCTGGCATCCCACCTCGTGACAGAGATTTAAATTAAGCAGTGTTAAAAGTGTCCATGTTATATGCATACCCATGGCTGATTCACGTCAACGTACAGCAAAAACCACCACAATATTGTAAAGTAATTAGCCTCCAATTAAAATAAATTAATTTTTTTAAGTGTCCATGTTATAGAATCACAAACGAAAGGAAGCTCAGGAGTCACCTAGCCCAGCCTCCCTCCCAGCACAGCGACGCGGCTAGATCTGACCTGGCTGATGGGGCCCTGGTGGAACGCTGACCGTGAAGGGACATGTCATCTCAGAGTGGCCCTTCCGGTGCCTGGACAGTGGGGACTGCTTGACGGCTCTTCTCATACTGGTCAGCTCCTTCCAGGCAGAGCCACAGCGCAAGGTTGTGTGTGGGGCCAAGATAGGCCAGGCTGTGAGGAAGACAGGATGTGTAGACCTTGCCCCCGCCCCTCAGCAGCCCTGAGGACATGCATGTGACCCACAGCCAAGGTGCTGAACTGCCCCCAGACAGCAGAGCCGACGCGTCGTAAGACGGTCAGCCCACGGCCTGGACACTTTCCTTCTGTAAGCAGCCCTGTCGGCTGCTGGCTTGGCTGCTCTGTCTTTGGTTGCAACATGCAAGATCTTTCATCTTTACTGTGGTTTGTGGGATCTTTACGTGTGAACCCGGCCCCTGGAATTGGAAGCTCAGACTCTAAGCCACTGAACACCATGGAAGTTCCTCCAGGTGCTTTTGATTAGCCTAGTCCCCACCTGGGGCTCCTCCAAGGGTATCCTCAGCCTGACCTGGGCCCCCCTTTCAGGAGCACAGGTCCCCACGCCAAGGGCCAATCAGGCTGAGATTGTATCACAACCCCCCACCCCCGTAAGTCAGAAAGACCATTGGTCTGCTAAAGAATTGGCCAGTGCCCAGGGAATCCCTAGGTGACCCCCCTTTACCGAGCCGACTCTAGGACCCTGGTGTTGCTCTGGCCCCAGCTGCAGCTGTCCCTTCATACTGGTCCCTGTCCTGGCTCCACCAGCCAGCCTACCCAGCACACACCCACGTGATTGCATGGATTCAGAGGGGCCCACACACCATTCCTGGATCCCAGGCCTAGGCTTTGAATGAGGCCACAATCACAGCCCATTGGAGACAAGGCACACTCCTTCCTCCAGTACTCAGAGCAATACTTGTTCATTCAACATGTATTTGCTGAGAGGTCAAGAGGGGTGGGAGTCACCCAGAAGAGGTTGTGGGGAAGGTGGAGGGGACGTGGGGTGAGCTGATCAAAGCTTTCTGCAGGCTCGGCCCAGAGTAAGGCAGGATGGAGAGGAGGGCTAGACTGTTAATGGTTGGCTGATCTGGGCAGGACCCACAAACAAATGGGCTAATAAGATTCTCAGAAGCAGGCAGGGTTCCTTTCATCTCAGTAGGACTCTCCTGAGCCATACACACAACACTTTATCCTCTTGGCCCTGACACCCACCCCCAATCCCCAGTGGTCCCCCCACTCTCTCCCTTGGCTGTTCCTCTGGGCTGTCTCAACAACCAGCAGCTGCCAGATAGTCCACACAAAAGTTTTTCTAGGACTGATGTGGACACCCAAGCGTTCACCTTCTGGGCCTTCCCTAGGAAGGAGATAGGGTCAGGGTGGGGGTCAGGGTGAGACAGAGCTGCAGTTAACAACTGTCTCTACACATGTGTCTGCACCAGTCTGAGAGCAGAGGAGACAAAACAACTTCCTGGGGAGCCTTCCAGCCCAGGGACAGCCACGGGCTAGCTGGGCATAGGGTAGTAAATATTCAGCAAGTGCTGGGCAGGGATAGATGGAAGAACCCATGGCAAAGGGTGAGTCCCAAGCAGGACTGAGGGCCAGGCCTGTTCCTGAATTAGGACCCAGGTGAAATCCACCACCACGATCACAGCCAAAGGGAAAATCTGTGTGGAGCTGAGCCTTCTTTACGAGGTTCTGGGATCTGAAGAGTGAAGACAGTGGCAGGCACAGTAAGGAAATGGTGCCACCCAAGCCAAGACCCAGGCCTTTTGAAAGGTTTGATGTTGTCAAAGGTCTAAGGGTGGTTGGGCAGAGGAGGGCTCAATAACTCAGAAAGCATGTGGAAAAGTGACTCCCTGATGCCAACGGAGGTCTGCGCCAGACTGGACTGTGAGCAGTACCGTTGATGACTTTGGGGCAGACGAGGAGGGAGTGAGCACAAAGCCAGCCTTTCATGCAGCCTGGTGGGCTGTGTTTATTGAGGCACTTTCTCAAGTCTCCCCTCTCATCTCACCCTCTCTTCCCCAGAGCGCTGTGAGGTAAGCAGGGCAGCTCATGAGACTCAAGGAGGCCAAATGACCTGGCCATGCTCTCATGCCTGGGAGGAGAGGCTAAAGCCAGGAGACCAGTGAACCTCCTCCTCTCCATCCCCCAGACAGGAACCCCTCGCGTCTGCAAAGCATGGGTCCTTTGTCAAACTACTTCATCTTCTCTCTTCTATTTTCTAAGGTTCTGTGCACTGGGGATCGCTGACCCTGTGTGCATGCCTAGTCATCTCAGTCGTGTCCGACTCCCTGTGACCCCATGGACTGTAGTCTGCCAGGCTCCTCTGTCCATGGGATTCTCCAGGCAAGGATACTGCAGTGGGTTGCCATTTCTTTCTCTAGGGGATCCTCCCGACCCAGGGATCAAACCCATGTCTCTTGTGTCTCCTGCATTGGCAGGTGGATTCTTTACCACTAGCACCACCTGGGAAGCCCTCATTGAGCCTGGAGCCACCAAAAAAGACCTGGGTTCTGAGCATGGCCTTGTCACAGCTGAACTGTGTGACCTTGGACAAGTTGCATTCCCTCTCTGGGCCTCCATAGCTATATGTTTTCCTCTGTAGGGTAAAGGTGTAGGCATCAATACACCTGAGGTCCTTTCTGGCTCTGACATTCTCCAGGTTCTAAGCTCCATATAACAGATAAGGAAATCAAGGCTTAGGGACTGCCCTGGTGGTCCACTGGCTAAGACTCTGAGTTCCCAATGCAGTGGGACCGGGTTTGATCCCTGGTCAGGGAACCAGATCCCATGTGCCAAAATTAAGACCTAGCAAGACCTAGCAAAATCAAGGCCTAACATGTGGGTGGCATGAATGGGAAAAAAAGACCTCCTTCAGTAGCCCCATGGGGACCTGCCTCCTGCCTGCCTGCCCCCAGTCCCCACAACTAACTCAACCCAGAAACAGAAAGGGAAACACTTCTGCCCTCTCTGTGTCCCGGGGCCTCATTTAAAGGAGAATCCATATTTTGGGCTCCTTCTCATGTCTGGACCTAGAAGCAGGAAGCTTACCGGTGTTTAATGAAGCCAGGACCAACCTAATTATCAAAGGCACTTTCAATAAGCACTTTTCAATCCATGCAGGGAGCTAGCACACTCAGAATAAAAAGGGAAGAAAAGCCATTATCTTGAAATGTCTGGGCTCCTACCTGGGCTGAGCTCTGTGAAGTCATTATGAGTAATGATGGGCTCCAGCCCAGCACAGCTCACGGTCCCAGTAATGAGCAGGAGCACGTGGCCCCTGAGTGGCAGGGAGGCTGAGGTCATCAACAAGGGCAGCTTTCCCTATTTAGTTTGCCACTTCTTACGAATGTTCCCTCATGACTCCTTCGTTTCGTAGTTCTGGTTTCACTCCCAACAGATTTGTTATCCCCAGTTTCCTTTTGTTCAGGGAGAAAGTCACTGTGCTCTGAGATTCTATAACTGGGCATTCTAGAAGCTTTACTGGGGGGACTTTTCTTGTGTTCCAGTGGCTAAGACTGTGCTTGCAATGCAGGGGGCCTGGGTTCGATTCCTAGTCAGTGAACTAGATCCCACATGCCACAATTAAGAATTTGCAGGTTTCAACTAAGAGTTTGCATGTGGCAATTTAAGATCTCACATGCCAAATAAGTAAATAAATACTTTAAAAATATCTTGGGAGCTTTACAGCAAGAATTTTCCTGATTTTCTACCCAACTCATTCTGAGCTGATGCTTTCTTAGATGAGGGTGGTGTGGTGAAGATGGTGACACATTGTCAGTGGAGGTGAAGTAGACAAAAGGAGAACCTTATTTGGAAGAGGAGAAATTCAAAATTATGTTTGGACATGTTAAACTGAAGATGCGTCTAACATTTCAAATAGGGAGTATAGGGAAGGGTCAGTGTTAGAGAAGCAGATTTGACAGTCATCAGAATATCTGGCACATAAATCCATAAACCAGTCGAAGTGTTCAAACTGTGTTCACAGAGAAGTGATGGGCATGCAGGACTGGACCTTGGCCCTGGATCACCCATCATTTAGAAGTTGAACAGAGGAGGAGCAATTGCAAATTGGAACCAGCTGTTGCTACTGAACAAACTGCCTCATCTGCTGTGAAAAATCAAGGCTGGAGGAAAAGTGTGGAGGCTTCCTAGGTGGCAGAGTGGTAAAGAATCCGCCTGCCAATGCAGGAGACACAAGAGACGTGGGTTCGATCTCTGGATTGGGAAGTTTCCCTAGAGAAGGAAATGGCAGCCCACTCCAGTCTTCTTGCCTGGGAAATCCCATGGACGGAGGAGCCCGGTGGGCTACAGTCCATGGGGTCTCAAAGAGTCAGATGGACAAATGAGGACAGCACAGATGAAAAGTGTGTCCCTTCTGCCTGCCAGTCTGGCAACCCCTACTGGCAGAAACTAACAGGGAGCTAACTGGCTGAGCAGAAAACTAGTTTTCAAAGTTCTAGCCCCAGCATCACAAAGCAGAGGACAGAAAGATAAGACTGAGGCTGAGAAACAATAGCTAAATAACTGGCACACATTAAGGTTCTTGCTTAGTCCCTAAGGCCAGTCTGACTACTGCCTCCTGCCATGTTTACCTCATGGCCTCTGAGAGTGAAGTGGGTGAGTAAAGCAAAGATCAAGCAGAACCAGCATGAGCTGAGAGAATCGCCGTATTGACGAAAGTAGAGATCAGCTTATTAGCGTAGAGATTGGAATGCAGCTGCTGAGCTGCTGGGAACTGACAGTGTCAGAAACCCATAAAGAAAGCATTTGAGTGACCCCGGCCGATGGAAGGGTGAGAGGGGAGGCAAGAGTGAGGGGCGATCAGGATTTCATAAGAATAAGGATAAGACAGGCTCTCAGCTGGGATTCAGAGAATAGATCTCAGAGAGCTAATTCTGCCTCTGAAATCTCCTCTTCCTACATCCATTTCTGCTCGGGGGAGGGAGGAGCAGGGAACCCTTAGTGGAATTAAATAGCCCTGTCCTTCCTTTCAGAGCCCTTTGGATTACGTTCTTAATGGACTTTATGTGGGATGGGGCAGGGTGGGAAACCAGGGATCTGAGAAGGGTGTGGGGACACTGGTGTTGGGGGCACCTAGGCAATTCCGTTGTGTCTGGAGAGTTCTCCCACGCCAACAATTCTTTACCTCTCAGTTAACGTCCTAAAAATGAACAAACAAGGCAGAAAGAGGCAGGAAGTACTCCTGCCCCGCTTGGTCCTTATTGACTCACTTCTGTCAGCTCACCCTTCAGATTCTTGCTCATTACCTGCCAATCAGGACCACAGCTCACAAGCAAACATAATTTATAGACCTGTCAACCATCTGCACAGTGCCAGGATATCTGAGCTTAACCTTCTCAAATCTCTCAGTACCCAAAGTTTCCTGCGGAGGTCCTAATGCTTGGTAATTTGAGTCCCACTCCCCATCTATGTGGTTGTTTAGACTCCCCCACTCTCCAATGTTCCCTCTGTAGCCTCAAGAGACTAAAGCATTTTAAGTGCTTACAATCAAGGACAGGAGAAGACATCTTATAATGCTCTAATCTGACTTCCTGTGACCACAGAAGCCTCGAGAATGATGGCAGACTGAAATCCTGAAGGAGTAATCATAGTTTGAGCATCCAAAATGTAGTTAAGTGGCTATGGAGGATCTGGTCTGCCCCTGCAACTGAGAACTTTTTGTGAACTGTACCAAACCCAAGGTCACCAGCCATTTTTAACACATCTGCTAGCTACAACCTTGTGTCCGAAGATTGTTCCCCCTGGTAACTATGCAAATATTTCAGACCTCAATCAATTCTTGCTAAATAGACATTCTTACTTCTTGCCAGCTCCAATTATAATCCTTGATAAACAACTCATGTAACCACCTGTAACCTTAAGGTTTTGGCTTTTATAAACTTTCTCCATTTTGTAGTCCAGCAGAACACAATTCAATTGCCTCTTGAATCCATGTCTCCAAGCTGTAGTCCTAACAAACCCGAAATAAATGCCTCTTTATTTCCATTTTCATCAGGTCTCTGCTTCTGAAAGTTTGCTTATCACGTCCTTCAGTGCAGCCAGGCTAGGACAGGAACCCTGGACCCCAAGCAAGGACCCTGGTATTCCCCTATCACATCTTTTTACACTGAGTGTTGGCTCCTTGGTGCCATTTCCTGGAACCCTCAGCCTGCACTCTACATCTGATCTGTGCAGAAAAAGATGATAGAACCTAAGTTCATCACTGATTTGGACTAATGCCCTGGTGACGATTTAAACAGAAATGCATTAATAGCTCTGAATATTTCATACCAGGTATATTAGAACAACTAGCATTATTTATTGAAGGCTGATCACCCACCATGGGTATTAATACATTCTGTCAGCCAAATGGAAGTTAGCTTCAGGGAACAAGGTAAGAGGTTTTTGGCAGGAGGTAGGTGCTTTTGCCTCAGGAAATCAATCTTGCATGGAAGGAAGGTGTAGCCCGGTGGTTATCCAATCTTGCTCTGGCTTCTAACAGAACTCACAAAAGGCTCCTCAGGAGGGCCTCTTAAACCACTGTGTGAGTAGGAGTCACACCATCACATCCCAGACAAAACCAGGGAGAGCTAAGCTTCCACTTTCTCCAGCAGATATTTATTCCCCAGTGTCCAAAATGGAGACCAATGTCTAGCTCTTCTGGTTTTCAGCAGAGGCTGGTAAAGGAGTAAATGGGCTTAATTGATTAGGGAGGGATTTGGTTGATCTGAGAGAGAGAAGCTCCCAGCAAAGAGCGGATCTATTTTCTCCGGCAGGACACAGTTTTCATCGAGTCCCTGACACTATTCCCTTTGGCCTGTGCTGTCAAACTTATTTATCAGACAGGGTCTTCCCAAGAAATAAACCACTCTAGCTATTTGAAGCAGCGAGAAATTTATAAAGAGAATGAGGCATTTGTACAACTGTTGGAAGGGTCAGAGGAGTGGACTCTTGGCTAAGCCCACAGGGGTAACACATGGAACTTCATCCAGCTGACCCTCCGGAACTATCCGTCTAGCCTTATCTTTTCCTTATTTTATGGTCATGCTGATGTTAATTTACTGTTAAATAAATTAAAGAAACCATAAAGAAAATATATGTTGATATTAAAGCAATGTAAAACATTTTAGCTTATTTAAAAAGTTTTTCTCGGGACTTCCCTTATGGTCCAGTGGCTAGGACTCCATGCTCTAAATGCAGGGGGCCCAGGTTCGATCCCTGGTCAGGGAACTAGATCCCACATGCCACAGCTAAGACCTGACACAGTCAAATAAATAAATATTTGAAAAATAAACAAAAAGTTTTTGTCATAAATATATGGCCCTTTAAGCCTACTGGGGGGAGGGGAGCCTCCCCCGGGAAATATTAGAAAATATTTCCTAGGAACATTTTATAGGACCTTTTACTCAGGGGACAATTTCACTCGTATATTGCACCCAGCCTGTTTACGGCCTTGCTCTGACCACTTCCCTGTGTTCCCTGCCTCAGCATTCAGCCTCTTCTTTAGGTACAGTCTGTTAACATTAACAAGGATGGGGCCCCTTGCTCAAAAAGCAGGGAAAACTTGCCATTAAAGTTACTAAAATATAAAACCCTCTTCTTTCTTCTCTTCCTTTCTCTCTTGACCTGTTATGGTGTTTGCTATTTAATGTCATTCTAAGTAAAAAGAAATTTAAAAAAATTTTTGGATTATTAACATAAACTTTACTGTTCATCTTTATTTTGCACAATCCCAGTTTTAAATGCAAATGTAAGGTCATTTAGTTCATATGCAGTTACATAATTCACATTTCATAATTTGTACATCTATGCATATTTTGTTCTTACCAAAATAGTAGAAAGGCATGAAACTAATTCAGCTGCTTTCATCTTACTTCTTCTTTTTAAAATAGGATTTATTTATTTATCTGGCTGTGCCAGGTCTTAGCTGTGGCACCTGGGACGTCCAGTCTTCATTGCAGGGGGCAGGGCCCTTTAGGTGCAGCCTGTGAACTCTTCAGCAAGTGGGATTAGCTCCCTGACCGGGGATGGAACCTGGGCCCTTTGCATTGGGAGTACGGAATCTTAGCCACTGGACCACAGGGAATCCCTTCATTCTACTTCTTGATATGTACACATCCTACCAGTTCAATCTACTTACAGCTTGTCAATGACTAAAGAAGGACTGAAAGGAGAAGGAACTGTGAGTGGTCCTGTTTTTTCCTTTCCTTCAATGCCATCATTTTCCATATTAGTGGCTGGCTAATTCAATTCAATCCTTTGGCCACCTCATGCAAAGAGTTGACTCATTGGAAAAGACTCTGATGTTGGGAGGGATTGGGGGCAGGAGGAGAAGGGGACGACAGAGGATGAGATGGCTGGATGGCATCACCAACTCAATGGACATGAGTTTGGATAAACTCCGGGAGTTGGTGATGGACAGGGAGGCCTGGTGTGCTGTTCATGGGATTCATGGGATTGCAGAGTTGGACACGACTGAGCGACTGAACTGAACTGAATTCAAGGAAGTAACAGAAGAAAGAAAATGACATTAAATAGCAAATAAACACCATAATGAACCAAGAGACAAAGGAAGGGAAGAAAGAAAAGGGCTTTACACTTTAGTGATTTTAATGGCACTTTTCCCTGCTTTTGAACAAGAGGCCCCATCCTTGTTGATTCCTAATCTCCGAGGCAGCAGCTAAATCCAGTGGCAGAACTTGGGGCAGATGGAGACTCCTTTTGACAGTGGGACTCTGAGAGCAGCATGAAGGGCTGGATTTGGACTGGGTACACTTTATTTTTAGTTCCATTAAAGAAAATATTAGTATGACACTCGTTAAATTAGTAAGGAAGATTTTATTCAAGACTTTCAATAGGGGGAAGAGATTGGGCTTCACTCCCAATACAGCAAAGGCAGCTGGGGACTTGGCCAATGAGCAGAATGAGGGGGGTCAGTGGATGGGAAATTTTTAAGAGAAGACAAGGGTAGCAGGAGTCTTGCCAAAGGAAAAGTCAAAAATGTATACATCAAAGATGGGGTAGAGATGAGGAAAGTCAGATGTCAAAGGTGGGGGATTTCTCACCACACTGCCTTAGCAAGCAGGGTTCTTTGCTGAGACTGGGCTATGCAGCGACACAGGGCAGGACATAGGATGAAGGCCAAAGACAAAAGGCTTAGAAGAGCCTTTGTCAGTTTGGTCAAAGAGAGAGTCTCTGTCAGGTCTCAGCACTGTGCACACCTGTTTATTGTTGTGGCTGTAAGCAGTTCTGTGGGTAATGGGAGGGCTGTGTGTGAGTGGCAGGAGGAGGGGTAATTCATAAACAGACACACAGGCCTCAGGGCGGGGGGTCTGGCTCCACACCCTTCACCTTCGACTACAGGAATTTCTTATGCCTTGGGACAGGTGGCAGAAACCACGCTGAAGCATGGAGTTTATTTGTGCCCTCGTGTGAAGCCAACAAAAGCTTCAGGGCTCCCATTCTGGACTCAGTGTCCTACAGTCTCATCTCCAAGGACTGGGTGCAGGGATGGGATGGAAGAACTGGGAGGACTAGCACAGAGACAGGGTCCAGGTGAACCTCATGCCTGGAGCCTCTGCTAGTCTGACTCCCAACCTGCTCAAAGAGATATCGGCCAAATTGTTGAGTTGTAAAACTATGGTAGGGTTGGGGTATACTCTGAGTTTTAAGAAAAACTATCCAAAACTTGTACGTAAGGCAAAGATATCACCGTATACACTTTCAAATTCACACTAGAGCATTTCCCAATGAGCCTACCTAAGCATCTCCTGACTTTTGAGGGACTATACCTTTGTCTGACTTTGACAGGGACCCTTACTCTGTAAAGTGAGACGTTAACTTTTAGATAATAAGTTGCAAATGATTTTTTTGGTCCAGTTAGGGGTACAAACATATTCTGTCCAGTAGAAAAGATAGGTCCAAACATTTTAGCTTTCTTGCACTGTAGCAAATTAACCAAGCTCTGTAGTTACCTTAGCAATCTCTTTCTCTTACTGTATATACTGTCTCACATACTCTTCTTTGACAAGGCTTTATGATTCTGCCCATTTCCTCATTAATGAATTAAATAAGTGCTCACTGTATCCTTATATGAGGGTCATATTTTACCTTCTGAAAATTATATTTTGACAAGGGGAACTTCTTGGGACCGGCAGTTTCTATCCCCTCTAAGAGCACCCATAGACAACCACATCATCTAATTATACTAGCATTGGAGAGAGACCTCAGGATGTTTGGGTGGTGATGATAGCAGCGGTGGGGGTCCCCAAGGAGGGCTCCTCTCATTTCCCCAGAGAATAGGATGTCTTCACACGCTTATCTCACGGCAATCATTTCACTCTAGGGTCTCTGAATACCACAGGCCTGAGCCTGGGTGCAAAGAGATGAGTAAGATTCCCACTCCCTCCAGACAAACAGCAGGTGCTATAGATACCTGCTCCACTTGTCTCTCTTCCCTGTGCATGCATGCTCAATCAACCCCAGGGACTGTAGCCTGCCTGGCTCTGCTGTCCGTGGAATTTTTATAGGCAAGAATACTGGAGTGGGTTACCATTTCCTACTCCAGAGGATATTCCTGACCCAAGGATTGAACCCGTGTCTCCTGCACCTCCTGCACTGGTAGGCAGGTTTTTACCACTGAGCCACCTGGAAAGCCTTTTTCTCTCTTCCCCTCTCTACCCAGATGCTTCTCCTCCTTTCTTCCTAAATGCATTAAGGGACTTGGAGCTAGAATGAGAAAGATATAAATGGCAAGGGCCCAAAGCCAATTTAATATCTTTTTGAAGCATGTGCTAAAATGCCTCATTTTTGCATCCATTACTTTGAAACGCAATTTGTAAGAACTGTCAGTAGCCACCTTGCTTATCTCCTGGGGTTAAAGGACAAAGGGGAGAAAATTACTTGAAAACTCATTTGCCAACATTTTTGTGGGAAAGAAACCTCTATCATTTCCCCAGGCTGTCTTCTACTTCTACTAAACAGAATGAAAACCTTAAGTCCTCTTCCTGCTAAACTGAACATGTTACTTTCATAGCCAGTGGTCTTACAGGTAACTACTAGCATGCAGGACAGGTCTGGTCAGTCAGTCAGTCAGTTCAGTCGCTCAGTCGTGTCCGACTCTTCGCGACCCCATGAACTGCAGCACACCAGGCCTCCCTGTCCATCACCAACTCCCAGAGTTTACAGAAACTCATGTCCATTGAATTGGTGATGCCATCCAACCATCTCATCCTCTGTCGTCCCCTTCTCCTCCTGCCCTCAATCTTTCCCAGCATCAGGGTCTTTTCCAATGAGTCAGCTCTTTGCATCAGGTGGCCAAAGTATTGGAGTTTCAGCTTCAACATCAGTCCTTCCAATGAACACTGATCAGTCCTAAAGGACTGATCTCCTTTAGGATGGACTGGTTGGATCTCCTTGCAGTCCAAGGGACTCTCAAGAGTCTTCTCCAACACCACAGTTTAAAAGCATCAGTTCTTTGGTGCTCAGCTTTCTTTATAGTCTAACTCTCAGACCCATACATGACCACTGGGAAAACTACAGCCTTGGCTATACAGATCTTTGTTGATAATGTAATGTCTCTGCTTTTTAATATGCCGTCTAGGTTGGTCATAACTTTCCTTCCAAGGAGTAAGCGTCTTTTAATTTCATGACTGCAATCACCATCTGCAGTGATTTTTGAGTCCCAAAAAATAAAGTCAGCCACTGTTTCCCTATCTATTTGCCATGAAGTGATGGGACCAGATGCCATGATCTTAGTTTTCTGAATGTTGAGCTTTAAGCCAACTTTTTCACTCTCCTCTTTCAGTTTCTCAAGAGGCTCTTTAGTTCTTCTTCACTTTCTGCCATAAGGGTGGTGTCATCTGCACATCTGAGGTCTGGTATGGTAGTCAGAATGAAAACACAGTCACCTTGTTTCACTCTCTATAACACCAAAAGGAAAGAGACCAAGAAGAGTCAGCGAAGGGTGTTGATGAACTAAAGTATCCTGCAAAGTTGATGCGAACTCCAAATTCAGAGCCTAGGTTAACTCATTTACAACTGTGGGCTCCTGTTAGAAACAGGAGCCAGGAAGTAGATGCCCCCCTTCCAGGGTAAAGTGATAGGAGATTCATTCCCTATGGACTGAAACTCCAAGAGGAGAATAGCAGGACAATTAAGAGAAGAGGCTGGACCACATATTTCTCATTCTCTAAGTCAAGAGACCTTCCTGACCACACACACACAAAAAGGCTCACTGGAGGTCACAGGGAAGTAATGCTAAGGGATGCTGTACTCATAGGCCTTTGCAGTAGAATCCACCTTGGCTAAGAGATGCATGCACACACATGGGAGGATCCTGAGGTATATTAAATGTGGACTCTGAACCAGGCAAATCAAAATGATTGGCCAAAGGAAACCCAGAAGTACCCCCATACAAGTGATTGAAACTGCCACGAGGGACTCTCCCTCTGAGTCTGCCCATGTGTCTATCAACATGTACTGCTCCCCCTTTCCCCCTAATAAACACCTTACTTGTTTCACTACTTTCTGTCTTTGCAGGAATTATTTTCTGCAAAGCGGAAGGGCCAGGGCCTTGTCACTGACCACTGGCCTAGTGGCTAGGATTCGGTGCTCTCACTGCTGTGACCTGACCTCAGTCTCTGGACAGGGAACTTCAAGCCACTGCAGGCAGAGGCCACCTGGGATCTTATTTAATGGCCTGGCCTTATCATCACAGAAACATTGCTGGGCTGACGTTTCTGTCACTTACTTTCTAAGATACCAAATTGTCTCTTCAGTATGAAGATTATTTCGAGCTGAAAACAACCAAGGCCCAAAAGTCTCAGGAAGAAACTTTGAACTCCCCCTAACTGCCTGAAGAACATAGATAGGGGACCTATTGCCGGAAGGCAGTCATCACCACAGATAGGGTATCTGTGATGATATCATATCATGGATGGTATGAACCAGCTGTGTAGAAAGGCAGGAACATAGCAAAGTCAGTTAAAATTCTTCTGTGTCCCAGTGACTCTGCCTGGCGCAGCAAACAATTGTTTCCCAGTCTTTTGCTTTTCCATCTCCATGTCAGTTGCTTTCCTCCCCTTCGAAGACCCAACACCCTACCCCCAACATCCTCCTTTGTCTTTAGCTGAAGATGGTATTTAAGGTGAGAATTTGGGTCATTTGGGCCAGTTACTCAGGTTTTCTGGGTCTCTCCTATGCATATATGTTATTAAACTTTTATATTATTTTCTCCTGTTAATCTGTTAATCTTAGACTGGCCAGAAGAACCTAGGAGGGTAGAGGAAAATATCTTCTTCCCTGACAGTTGGTTTAATCAGCTACACAGATAACCGACAGCTCAGTTACTGCTCTCTCTCTCTCTCCTCCAGCTCAGCTGAGCTCCTATCTTGCTGTTTTCATACTAGATACTACATATCTATCTCATACAGCATACTAGACTAGGGGTGCTTTAAGGGTTATTTTTTTTTCCTGATAATAATAGGTAACATTTTTAAAATATTTGCTGTATGCTAGACACAGTGCTGTGCACTTCATATGCATTATCTTCCCTATTCTTCACGAGAACTCCCTTTATTATTGATGACTGTGTGCCAGACACCCTTTTCCACATTTTTTGTGAGATGAGAAAATTGTGGCTTAAAAACATTAAATGACCTGCCCAAGGTGCCGACAGCTAGCAAGTGGTAAAGTGGGAATTGGAACACTGATCTGTGTAATCTAAAGTTGGAGCACTTAATCACCCCACTTTCTGATTGTGCACCCAGGCACCTCTCCACCTGGCATTTACCTGAACTCCTGGCATGCAGCAGGGGCTCACTAAACGTTCCTTATGTAATTCTCAGTTCTCTATTTTCTGCCCTATTTGCTCAGTCCTCTGCCAGCCATTAATGCAGGATGTTTCTGTCAGTTACCCCAAAGCCACTTCTCAAGGTGACCAACCCTGAGTTAATCATCTTCTCCACCTAAATGTTCCTCTTTCCCAATGGTTCCATTTCTCATGATACCACCATTTTCCCATCCCCACGCTAACACACCTACAGTCATTCTAGATGTGTGTGTGTGCTGTGCCGTGCTCAGTCACTTCAGTCATATCTGACTCTTTGCAACCCTATGAATTGTAGCCTGCCAAGCTCCTCTGTCTATGGGATTCTCTAGGCAAGAATACTGGAGTGAGTTGCCATGCCCTCCTCCAGCGGGATCTTCCTGACCCAAGGATTAAACCCACATCTCCTCCGTCTCCTGCACTGCAGGTGGATTATTTACCGCTGAGGCACTGGAGAAGCCCCATTCTAGATCTATCATTCCCCAATGCCCCCAGGCCCAGACCTGATCTGAATATCAGCTTTAATTGCCTTTCTTTTTGCAGCAAATCTCAACTTCTCTGAAAGCACTCTGGCTTTAGCTCTCCTCACCAAGCTGATACAGCTCTGTCTCAGAGCCCATTCCCCTGAGGACATTTTTCCCCACAGCTTCTCAGATCCTGCAGTATTCTATGGACTGTGTAGCCCATGGGGTCCCAAAGAGTCGGACACAACTGAGCGACTTTCACTTCACATCACTTCTCAGATCCTAACTGCACACATTTCCAAAGTCATAGAGAGCCTGATGGTGAAACCAAGCAGGATCCTGGGTGGGGGAGGGGGGTCCTGGGTACAAAAGTCTTTCTGTGTCCCCTGTTTTCTGGTTGGCAGAAAATAGGCTTTGTTCAGCCTCCATGACCTTCTATGAGTTCCAGTGGGTAGGTTGAAACAGGTGCTAATTAGCGAAGAGAGGCAAAGCAGACAGAGAAAAGTCAAGAAACAGTAGTATAGACTTGGGGCAAGGTCCTGGTTGCCCTTCAAGGGGGGAACACATATATATATGTAAAACAGTATCTTTGAACTGTTTTGTAGATACTAAAATCCCCACCAGATGGGAGAAGTTAACTGTATGCTGCCACAAGCATGGAGACCTCAGACCAGTTGGACTCCCAATTCCTCACCACCAACCAGTCAGAAGAATGTCCACAAGCTGATCATGTCTTTTTTTTTTTTTTTTTTTTTGCTGCATATGGGGTTTTAATTCCCTGGCATATGGGATCTTAATTCCCTGACCAGAGATCGAACCCATACCCCTGGCATTGGAAGTGTGGAGTTCTAACCACTGGATGGCCAAGGAAGTCCCTGATCATGCCTTTTAGAGCCATTACTGCAAAACTCCTCTCTATCCCCTCTAGGTGAAGATACACAGTTTTAAGGGCATTAGCCCACTCTGGTCCCTTTTGCCTGACAAAGCAATAAAGCTGTTCTTTTCTACTCCTCCCCAAACTCATCTCTTAGATTTAATTTGGTGTTAGAGTACACAAGCCAGACTTGGCTTCAGTGGGCCACATAGAGTTACATTTTATGGTAAAATGTTTAGGCTTGGTTTTGCTTGGAGTTGTGGTCTGTTTTTGTTTGAGGAAAGGAGATGGGTAGTTTCATGTCATCATTAAAAAATACGATTTCATGCCCTCTGGACCTTGCCGTCCTATGAGAAACACAAGTTGCCCCAGTTGTCCTCCCAAATCCTAGTTTTCCCCTTTCACCTCTAACTTTCCACCATTTGCTCTAAGAATCCAGTTCCTATTGTTATAAACAAACAAAAAATCCCCACTGCTTCTTAAAAGGATAGTTTATGCTTATTATACTGAAATAGTTGCTATTTATGTCAAGTTTTCTAGGCATGAAAAAGTGCATAGAATAAATATTTTTATGGCTTTAAAATAGAAATAGAAATAATTATATTGGTAATTGGAAAATTATAATATTGGTAAGAATCAAGTTTGCTGCTACAGGGACTGCCAAACAAAGATTTTTAAAGGCAATACTATTGGTTGATTGATCAGGAATTATTGAGCAATTAGGCCTGGGGACATGGAGAGTAATTACTCTCTCATCCTTGTTGTTGTTCAGTTACTAAGTCATGTCTGACTCTTTGCAACCCCATGGACTGTAGCCCGCCAGGCTCCTCTGTCTGTGGGATTTCCCAAGCAAGATGACTAGAGTGGGTTGCCATTTCCTCCTCCAGAGGATTTTCCCAAGCCAGATCAAATCTGCATGTCCTGCATTTGCAGGTGGATTCTTTACCACTGAGCCACCAGGAGAATCCTGGTGGGCTTTCTTATCCTTAAGATACTGCTATCCCAGGCTACTATCAGTACCACCCACCAAGGGGACCCCATCAGCTTTGGAGCCAGGCACTGAGGAAGGGGTGGAGTGAAAGCCTGAGAGTGGGAGTCCAGAGAAAAAAGCAGATCGGTGCACCTCTTTGGTTCCTAAAACCAAGGTCCCCACCAGCCCACAGTCTCTCTTTTCCTAAGATCAGAGCGCAGGCATTTTAAAGACCATATCTGTCAAGAGATATGAACTGTTTGCAGATTATTATGAAAGTTTACACAAATCTGATTATCGCCCCAGTGAACCAAATTACAGTAAATTCTTCCAACAAGATTAACATCAAATAGATTTGCTGAGTTTACTGCCAGCAGCCTTGGCCAGTAGTGGAGAAAAAGCAGAGTAAACAGAGACTTCTGTTTCTTTTTTTAGTGCTTTCCTTCATTCTCCTTCCCTCTCCCCACTCTCTGAAACTTCTATATCTTCAGGTGTAAGAGCATGTGAATCACACATGCCATTCATTCAATGATCTGCATCCACGGGGGGCAGTTTCATCTGTTTCCCCCCACATCCTGCCCTGTCCTTCCCTCCTGCCAAACAGCAATCAGTCCTCTTTATCTTAGCAACTTTGTCTTTCTTTTTTGTCTAGCATTTCCTGCCCACTTCAGTTCAGTTCAGTTCAGTCCCTCAATTGAGCCAAGAGTTGGAGCTGAGATGAAAGTGTTTTTCCCGCCCAGAGGTCTGGGTATGGGTTGGGTGTGAATTGACTGGTAATTGGGCACAGCCTTGGGGTGGTCCTTTCCTCCAACTCAGAAATTTAATCAAGATCTAAATCTAAAGCCATTCCCCATTGGAGTGACCTGCCCAGCTTTCTCTTTGTCATTTGATTTCTAAATCTTTCTTTAGTATACTAGAAGAGTGGGACTAGCCATTAGTCACAAATGTCGATTATCACCCTGTAAGTGACGTCACATAACTGACTGCATCTCCTTTAACTTCACCACAGCCTAGCTGGGGAGGTGGAGTGTTACATCTCTTTTACAGAAGCTGAAGATGAGGCTCAAAGGACACCAAGCCAGGCTGGGACTCTGATGAGACCTCAGTGGACTCTGTGCATGCTCTGCCACCTAACCTTGGCATTTACCTCCACACTCCAAAGATGCCACTTAGAACATCTGCATGTCTGGCAAACCAGAAGTACCGGAGAGCTGAAAGAGCAGCCCTCCACCAAGGACAACAGGGTAAGGCATAAGAACCTGGCTTCCTCGTCCTCAGCTGAGATGACTCTGCAGCATGCGCCACACCAACTCCTAAGGGTCCCCAGCAGGACAGGACTCCAGGTGCCCACAGTGGTAACCTGCTTGGTAACAGCCCTTTATCGGCTTTCTTTCTTTCCTTATCTCACTTTCCCACCCCCATGAATGTTTCCTGGGATCATCTCCCCAAAACATTCTGCATCCACATCTATGTCTCAGGGTCCGCTTAAGCAAAACTCAAGCTAAGACAAATCACTTCAATTTTGTTGCTCTAATTTCTGGCCCTGCAGTGGTAGCAACAACAGCAGTAGTTGAGGGGAGCAGTAGTAGGAGAGCAGGGCTCCCCTAGAGCCTCCATCGAGGTGGGTTCCAAGTAGAATGACCTGCCCTCACAAGAAAATACTAATCTCACTACTGACCAGTGTGGGATGGGTGAGGCGTGCTCATGAAAGGGCAATGGAGAGAATATGGCACTGTAAGTCAGGACACCTGGTATGAAATAGTGAAAAATACTTCGCAAAAACCCAGGTTCATAGCGCGTTTATTCAACTTTTAATAAACATTTGCTTTTCAGTTGATAATCCTAGCTGAGTGATCTCAAGCAAACCACTTAAGCACTCTGTATTATTCACCCATCCGTTCATTCCTCAGACATTTCTAAAGCTGTGTGGCAGGTACAGCGCTAGGTGCACAGATGTAGAGATGTCTCTGCTCTCTGGGAGCTCCTAGGCTGGAGGGGCAGACCCACAATTCAAGGCAAAGCGAAGAGCACATGGAGGGACCTCCCATAAATCAGACCGATCAGCAGTAAACAGAATTCTATGTAATGGTATTTGACAGCTGATGAAGCACATTTACAATGATTTATTCAGCATGTGTTTACTGAGCTTCCATGCCAGGGAGTCTTCCGGGTGCTGGGAACACAATAATTAACAGGGAAGACATACTTCTGTTCTCTGGAGCATGGAGTGTGTAGGTTAGACAAGTAAACAGGAAATTTCCATAATCACACCTCACCTTCACAATAGCCATGTGAAGTAGACAGGGCTGAGATTCTGCTCCCAATTTATAATTTAGGAGACTGAGTTCCATAGAAGAGTGATGACTTGCTCAAAGTCACAGTTAGATCATGGTGGCACTAGGACCCCACAAAGGTCCCACCCCAATTCCAAGCCATTGGCTTTCCAGAGACAAATGTTACAAATGTTACCCTAATCAGAGTTAGAATAAAGGAAGCCAGGGGGACCTCAGAAGGTGTGAGGAAGATGGGGGAGGTGGCCCTGAATGCCCCAGCAATGCCCCCCAAGCAGCAGATCTAGGATCAAATAGACAACTGAGCTTGGAACTCTCTCGCCACAAATCAATCAGGAGGGTCTTCATTTTTCATATTAAGTCCCTTCCACTGTCTCCAGCCCCTTCAGAAAGGCTTGCCTTAGGCTTCCTCAGACACTGATTCATTTGTTCTGGGAGGAAATAACCCATCCTTGGGTTCCTCTGTGATCCTACCTCCCTCCATGGCTCCCATCTGCTTCCTTCAAGCCTAGAAATAAGAAGACTGCAGGGGATAAAAATGAGCCTACAGATAGGCTGCCGCTGATCTGAATGTCCCATATTGAAATCTTCCCTTGAAACATGGCTTTGGGGGCGGTAGAGACAGGTTGCCAAAGCCTCTGATAAAATGCAAACAGCTGGGGGAGGTGGCTTTAACCGGAAGTGTGAAGGGGAGTCATGAATAATCTGGCTTTTCGTCAAGCAGAGCCAGATGTTGGGGCTGGTGGAGGAGGGCTCATAGGGAGCAGGAATGACAGATTAGCAAACTCTTTCCTAGGAGCAGGAGGCACAGGTTTCCAGGTACAGTGGGAAAATCTCAGGCCAGGGTCAAGGGAATGACCCTCAGTACATTCTGTCTAGGCAGCCAAAATCCTTAGCTAGAGGAGCCCAATAACCAGCTTAGGGGCTCTGCATTCAATTCTACTCTGTGTGCAGGGGTGGGCGTGGGAGGGGGAACTTCCCATGCCAACAAACAATAGGGTCTCTGCAAATATAATCAAGTTAAATGAAGTCATACTGGATTCGAGTGGAAGATAATCCAGTGACTGGTGGCCTTAGCAGAAGAGGGAAATGTAGACAGAGAGACAGAGAAAGCCAGGCCAAGCGATGACAGAGGCAGAGATGGCAGTAATGCAGGTCCAAGCCAAAGCATGCCAAGGATTCACCTCCCGAAGCTAGAAAGAGTCAAGGCAGGATTCTTCCTTAGAGCAATCACAGGGAGCATGGCCTTGCCAACACTTAGATTTCAGACTTCTAGCCTCCAGAAATGTGAAAGAGTAAATAAATTTCTAAGCCGCCCAGTCTGTGGTACACATGTTACAGCAAACCCAAGAACATGATACAGAGATACGAATAAATATATATATAGTTACTCGTGTTTTTCAAACTAAATAATGGAACAACTAATTAGCTGTTGGCTGATCGAGGAATGACATCTTAGAATGACTGGGGGGACTTGACTCTGTGCCATGTGTCTCTGACAGGCTTAACCAGGCATGTTCCCAAGCACGAATGAGTAAGCAGAAATAGCCAAGAAGCCTTAATGACTGGGTTTGAAACTGGCACACCATTGCTTCTGCTTCATTCTATTGACCAAAGATAGACACAAGACCAGCCCAGATTCAAAGGCAAGTAAAACAAACTTAACTTCTTTAGGGAAAGACTGAAAAAGACACATGGCAATAGGGTGCGTATGCAGAAACACATAGAGTGAAGAATTCGAGCCATTAAAGCAGTCTACCCCACCAAAATATATAGAGGAATGAAGCAAGTAAGTCATTATATTCATGTTTTTATGATTAAATTTCAGAATAAGAGGCAAGAGATACAAACCCAGTAAGATGCAAACACAAAAACGCAGGATGTTAAGGATAAATTCTCTCATAAATATTTTGAAACAACAGTATAAACTCTAACAAAGAGATAAATAGACTTTATATTTTATTGTTTAAAAAATACCATATTTTTTTTCTTTTTTTTAATTTTTATTTTTGCTTTATTTTACTTTACAATACTGTATTGGTTTTGCCATACATTGACATTTTCTAAGAAATATGTATTTCTCAGCTCTGTTCAAAAAGACCTAGAAGCCTACTGTATAGCACAAGGAACTATATTCAATATTCTGTGATAAATCATAATAGAAAAGAATATAAAAAAGAATACATCAGTTCAGTTCAGTCGCTCAGTCGTGTCCAACTCTTTGCAACCCCGTGAATCGCAGCATGCCAGGCCTCCCTGTCCATCACCAACTCCCGGAGTTCACTCAAACTCTTGTCCATCGAGTCCATGATGCCATCCAGCCATCTCATCCTCTGCTGTCCCCTTCTCCTCCTACCCCCAATTCTTCCCAGCATCAGAGTCTTTTCCAATGAGTCAACTCTTCTCATCAGGTGGCCAAAAATATTGGGGTTTCAGCTTTAGCATCAGTCCTTCCAAAGAACACCCAGGACTGATCTCCTTTAGGGTGGACTGGTTGGATCTCCTTGCAGTCCAAGGGACTCTCAAGAGTCTTCTCCAACACCACACTTCAAAAGCACCAATTCGTCAGTGCTCAGCTTTCTTCACAGTCCAACTCTTGCATCCATACATGATCACTGGAAAAACCATAGCCTTAACTAGACAGACCTTTGTTGGCAAAGTAATGTCTCTGCTTTTGAATATGCTATCTAGGTTGGTCATAACTTTCCTTCCAAGGAGTAAGAGTCTTTTAATTTCATGGCTGCAGTCACCATCTGCAGTGATTTTGGAGCCCCAAAAAATACAGTCTGACACTGTTTCCACTGTTTCTCCATCTATTTCCCATGAAATGATGGGACCAGATGCCATGATCTTCGTTTTCTGAATGTTGAGCTTTAAGCCAACTTTTTCACTCTCCTCTTTCACTTTCATCAAGAGGCTTTTTAATTCCTCTTCACTTTCTGCCATAAGGGTGGTGTCATCTGCATATCTGAGGTTATTGATATTTCTCCCGGCAATCTTGATTCCAGCTTGTGCTTCTTCTAGCCCAGCATTTCTCATGATGTACTCTGCATATAAGTTAAATAAGCAAGGTGACAATATACAGCCTTGACGTACTCCTTTTCCTATTTGGAACCAGTCTGTTGTTCTATGTCCAGTTCTAACTGTTGCTCCCTGACCTGCATATAGGTTTCTCAAGAGGCAGGTCAGGTGGTCTGGTATATATGTGTATAAATGAATTACTTTGCCATACAGCAGAGATTGGCACAATGTTGTAAATCAACTATACTTCAATTTAAAAATTAATAATTTTTTTTAGAAACCTAGAAGCAATGCCAAGTCTGTAGCAAGGAGGACTGGTACTATTCATGCTGTTCTCAAATACATTTCCTACTAAGAGGAACCAAGATTAATTGGAGAAATGGGTAATTCCAGTCTGGAGCTGGAAATGTACATGATAAGCCCAAGTCTTCTTGTCTGAAGCCAATGACAACTCTTAAAGACTTCAAAAAGACATAGCAGTCAACATGATCAGGCCCCACTAGCCAACAGTGGGAAAATGTGAGTATCAAAACAACAGTGAGAGCGGCAGACTATAACATGTCAAATGTGACAAATCAAAGCATTCATATTTATACTTTAAAGTAAAAAAATCCATCGTTTGTCACCTTTGGAGGTTTTGGGGACACTAAATCATTTTTCTAAAAATTATTAAATAAAAAGAAAAAAGTCAATGAAACATTTATCCTGCCTTTCTTGTAAAAATTGTATTCAGGTTAACCACATTAGACGACCACATTATGGTCATCTAATGGCTATTAATTATGGTTAACCACATTAATTGAAGAATCATAACTAACAATTTCAGAAGAAATTATTGAAATAGAAAACCACCATCCTTCTAACTCATGATAAAATGATGAATCTAGGGGACCATTATGCTTTTTGTTCCATTATCAATCTTAACTTCAATAAAAGTGGGACAAACAAATATCACATCCCCATGATACTATATAACATAAGTTTCAATGTATTCATTAAAAAATGTGAAACAGGATCTAACTGTCTTTACTTGTGTAGTCCTAGAAGCAGACCCTGAAACTAGGATTCGTTTTAAGCAGCTTAGTTGGGAGGTGACCCCAGAAAACTCAGTAAGGGGGTGGGTAGGAGAGACGGGTATTACCCAACCTCACTGGAGAACAATGGACAGTGCAGAATACATTTCAGAGTTATCCCAATTGAGGGATGAGGAAGCTGGGGACTTTATTCACCAACACATGGCTCACTGGTTGAAGACTGTGTGGAACCCTATACCAAGGTCACAGGTGCAAGGCCTTGGATGAAGGCCACAAATGTGGAGCCCCTCACTAAGGTCAGCTCTGCAACTGACAGAGCCATAGCAACAGTTGCCATGAGTCCGCCTCATCTAGACCAGTCAACTCCCTGACCCCATTCCCTGGTGGCTCAGATGGTAAAGAGTCTGCCTGCAATGTGGGAGACCTGGGTTCCATCCCTGGGTTGGATGATCCACTGGAGAAGGAAATGGCAACCGGCTCCAGTGTTCTTGTCTGGAAAATCCCATGGATGAAGGAGCCTGGCAGGCTACAGTCCATGGGGTCGCAAAGAGTTGGAAATGACTGAGCGACTTCACTTTTACCTTCATAGCACCCTAACCAATCACCTAATGCCACCTTTCCAGGAGTAATTTTCTTCGTCTTGAGGCTGTAAAAATTGGCTACTCAATGGCACCCCACTCCAGTACTCTTGCCTAGAAAATCCCATGGATGGAGGAGCCTGGAAGGCTGCAGTCCATGGGGTTGCTGAAGGTCGGACACGACTGAGCAGCTTCACTTTCACTTTTCGCTTTCATGCACTGGAGAAGGAAATGGCAACCCACTCCAGCGTTCTTGCCTGGAGAATCCCAGGGACGGCGGAGCCTGGCGGGCTGCCGTCTATGGGGTCACACAGAGTCGGGCACGACCGAAGCGACTTAGCAGCAGTAGTAGTAGTAACCCATGAAAGGGGTCAGCTCTCCCTGGTCTGTCGGGAGGTTGGCCCGCTGTGCTTCAGCACCCTTGTTATCTCTGCTTTTTGTTCTAAATAAACTCACTCCTTCCTGACTCTGTGTCTAGAAATTCTGTGCTTCTTCCTCAAATTAATGGCCTTAAAAAATGGGGGAGTGGTCAAAGACATTTAGAACAGACTTGTGGTTGCCAGGGGGTGGTGGGAGTGGGATGGAATGGGAGTTTGGGGTTAGTAGATGAAAACTATTACATATAGAATGGGCGAACAACAGGGTCCTACTGTATAGCACAGGCAGCTATATTCAATATTCTGTGACAAACCATAGTAGAAAAGAATAAAAACAGAATATAGATATAGATTGATATACATATATATATAAGCTGAATCACTTTGCTGTACAGCAAAAACTAACGCAACATTGTAAATCAACTATGTTTCTATTTTTTAAAAACCCAGGGGAGTGGTATAGAGTAAAAGAGACTTAAGATTTGTAACAACCAAATACAATGTGTAAACTTTGGATCCTCATTTACATAAAACAACTGTAAAAAGACATTTTTGCTAGGATCAGAAAAAAATTGAGCCTAGACTGACTATTAGATGATATGAAGACATGACTTAATTTAATTGACTGTGATTCAGGAATGGTGGCAATGTTATTTTTTAAGTCCTTATCTGTTAGAGATTTTTTAAATAGCTGAAGCACATACGGCAAAATGTTAGCAGTTATTAAATACAGGTGATGAGTATGGAAATTCATTATACCAGTACACCTATTTTTCCATCTGTCCAAAGTTTTATAAGAGGAAAAAAGGGGAAGGAGGAGGGGGAGAAGGAGTGAGGAGGAAGGGGGACACCAGACTACCTGGGTTTGAATCTTGGCTCTGGGACTTTCTAGCTGAGTAAAACTGAATAAGTGACTTTAACTCTTTGCATGTTTTTCCATCTGCAAAGTAGTCTAATAATAGTGTGTAATTCATAAGGTTGGAATTCATAAGGATTAAGCAGTTAATATCAGTAAAGTGCTTAGAACAGTGCTCAGTAGAATTAGCTATTAGTATTCCACTGAAGAGAGGTCCAATGTACTACACGCTGGGAATGCTGACCTCTGGACCAATCAAATGCGACTTGGGGGTGAGGCTCAGTACACATGCGACAGCTGTCTCTGGAATGGCTAAGTGAAGAGCAAGCAGCGCTCAGGGAATGGTTATCTCAAGAGAAGGAAAGTGGGGACGTCCCCCCCACTTTGTGGTGGCCCAGTGGTTAAGGCTTCCCCTTCCAATGCATGGCATGTGGGTTCAATCCCTGGTCAGGGAGCTGAGATCCCACATGCCTTGCAGCCAAAAAACTAAACCACAAAGCACAGGCAATATGGTAACAAATTCAATAAAGACTTAAAAAATGGTCAACAAAAACGTTATCTTTAAAAAAAGACACAGAGAGAAGGAAAGTGTAGTACTGGGCAGATGAAACATTTGCAGAGGAGGTGCGCTTCACCACCAGGAAAGACGCAGAAGATACTCACCAATGCACTGTGGGAGGGAGGGTGAAGCAGAGCCCCGAGGTTTCCCGAGTGTCCCTTGGAGAGCGCCAGGGAGAGAAGTGGGGAAGCAAAGGCTAGTATTTCTTTCTCTGCAACTGCCACAGGGGACTCCAGGGGCTGGGCATCAGCTGTAGCATGTAGTCAGGAGTGAGGCCCTGCTGGTGACTGTCGCTGCAAATGGCTGTAAGTGAGGCCCCTCATGCTGCTTCTAATGACTCGTTCTGCAAGACGAGTGGTGCACACATTTCAAAAAGCTTATAAGACCAACTGTATATATTCCTGCTTCCTCTCGAGCCTCTGAAACCAAAGGAGGCATTAATGCCCCACCCTGAAAAAGAAGTTTATGTTTTAGTTCCTCCCCAGCACACTCAAGACACTTAGTCCAAGTGAGGACAGCTTTTGTAGAATGGCTTTAGCGTAATCTGGTCTCTCCCTCTCTCAGGGGTCCTGGCAGGTGGAAAGCCCTTTGCTTGGTTCTGGGGAGAAAACTTACTAACACTTCCTCAAACAGCCTGCTGGGCTCTTAAGAGAATTCTCCAGTGAGGTGAGGCAACTGCTGCTGTTTTTTCTCACCTTTCACCCCAAACTGACCATTTTCAGTCTCTCCCGGACTTGAGGGCCTTCTGGGTGAGCACCAGCCCTGATACACACATTTCCAGGAGCTTGGGAATGAAGAGAACAGTGTGGGACAATGGCAAGAAGTGTGGCTTTGCAGTTGGGCAAACTGGTTTCAAGTCCTAGCTCTGCCTCCTAATTGCTTATTTACTCATTTGTTTATTTTTTTCCTTGGAAAAGTTAGTTAACCCCTCTGAGCCTGTTTTCTTATTTCTAAAATGGGAACAATAATGAAACCTTGACTACCTATGGCTTCTGTGAGATCAAGTGAGATAATGGGAGAGCAGAGGAGCTCTTTTCAAAATTTAATTTTATGCAGAGCCCCAATACAAAACAGACTGCTTACATGAATACCTGTGGTTGTTCATATAATTTATATGAACCCATAGTTTTACATTTTATAAAAATATATGTGCTTTATAAGTTAAGGTTTATAATATTAATACACATTTAGGGTCAATTAATCTATGACAAAGGAAGCAGAAAAGAAGAAAGAAGAAAGCACAGTCTTTTCAGTAAGTGGTGCTGGGAAAACTGGACAGCTACACATAAAAGAATGAAATTAGAACATTCTCTAATATCATATATAAAAATAAACTCAAAATAGGTTAAAGACCTAAATGTAAGACTGGATACTATAAAACTCCCTGAGGAAAACACAGGAAGAACACTCTTTGACATAGATTGAAGCAATATCTTTTTGGATACCTCTTCTAAAGTAAAAGAAATAAAAGCAAAAATAAACAAATAGAACCTTATTAAACTTACAAACTTTTGCACAGCAAAGGAAATCATCAACAAAACCAAAAGACAACCTACTGAATGGGAGAAAATATTTGCAAATGATATGACTGATAAAGGATTTATATCCAGCATATATAAATAGCTTATACAGCTCAACATTAAAAAACAAACAACCCAGTTTTAAAGTAGGCAGAACTGTGAAGGAAAGTTACAGGGCTCAAAATAGCCTGGAGTTAAAAAAAACTCCCCTCCAGATCCTCCCCACTATTCTATGCAAAACAAAGAATTCTCTCACCCGAAGAAAAAAATGGACATTAAGGTTGATTACACCACCTCCCAGCCAGTCCAGCCTCTGGCCCATCTGCAGAATTCCTTGCCCCACGCTTTAAGAGATAACTACTCCGAACAACCATGGAGAAGAACAGGCCCCCTTAAGACAGTAGATTTCCACATATATGTCTATATATACTTTTTGCTTGGGTTAGTGCAGCAGCTCACTAATCTGACTGCTGCCTCTTCTCACCTCATTAAAGGTGATCTGTTCCTCTAAAGTGCCAGTCTCGTTCTTTTTCTGAACCTTGCCTTCCTAACTCCCTTACCCCACAAACGCAATAGATTTTTTCCAAAAAGGAAATGCAGTTGACAACAGGGATATGAAAAGATGCTCAACGTGGCTAATAATCAGAATGATGAAAATCACCCTGAGATATCACCTCACACCTGTCAGATGGCTATTATCAAAAGTCTGCAAAATAACAAAATGTATGCAAGGATGTGAAGAGAAAGAAATACTTACACACTATTGACGCAGATGCAAATTGGGGTATCCACTGTGGAAAACAGTTACGAAGGTGTCTCAAAAGACTAAAAATAGAACTAACATAGACCCAGCAATTCCACTTCTGGGTATATATCTCCCCAAACCCCCAAACCACTAATTAAAAAAGATACATGCACCCTAATGTTCATAGCAGCATTACTTACAATTGCCAAGAGATGGAAACAATCTGTGTCTATCAGCAGATGAATGGGTAAAGAAGATATAATATATATATACAATGGAATACTACTCGGCCATAAAAAAGCCATTTGTACCAACATGGATGGACTTGGAGGGCATTATGCTAAGTGAAATAAATCAGACAGAGAAAGATAAATACTGTATGATATTGCCCATATGTGGAATCTAAAAAACACAACAAACTACAATGAATATTAGTGAATATAACATAAAACTACTTAATATAAAGTGAAACTAGTGAATATAATATAAAAGATGCTAACACAGATATAGAGAACAAACTAGGGATTACCAGTGGGGGAGGGGCAATATATGAGTGGGTGTAAGATAAGTTCAAGGATGTATTGTACGCTTTGCAATAACTTTGTAAATGGAAAATAACCGTTAAAAAGTTTATAAGCATCTAAAAACTTTTAAATAAAAATTTAAAAATTAAAAAATATTTATATTAACTTATTAAAGTCACTAACTATAATAATCAAGAGATTTCTTTGATGAATAGAAAGATTTTAAATTGAGATATTGGGCAATAGTTGTAATCTCATGTATCCTGTTTATTTCTCAACTTTATTTTGTCACACAGAATAAAAATCTTAATTCACAAACATTAGTAGTTGCAAATAGCAGGAGTGTTGCAAACCTAGCGATTTTAGGGTCCTCTTTAAATCTCTTATTACAGAAGTCTCAAAGAAGAGTAAAGAGGATTTTCCTTCAAATAGAATCAGTGTAACAATTTTTAATAGCAGCTTAAATTGATGGGTGGACCCAGTCTGTTCTGAGGAAGCCAGTAGACAACTGAGGTATGGTGAGAAGAGCACTAAGCTCAGAATAAGGAGTCCCTTGGCTTCCGGTGGGTGCTGGTGGTAAAGCATCCGACTGCCAACACAAGACAAGCAAGAGACATGGGTTTGATCCCCGAGTTGGGAAAATCCCCTGGAGTAGGAAATGGCAACCCACTCTAGTATTCTTGCCTGGAAAATTCAATGGACAGAGGAGTCTGGAGGGCTACAGTCCATTGGGTTGCAAGAGCTGGACATGACTGAGTACACAAGGAGCCCCTTAACAGGGAGACCGAACAAGACACCTGGCCTCTTATAGCTGAGGTTTTCTCATCTGTAAATGGATGCAGTAACTTGCAGGTTGTGGTAAGGATCTTACAAAACTATGTACAGTACCTAATGCTGAACCTCAAAAATTATTACTTAATCTCAAGGTTGGGGTTAGCAGATGCAAACTCCTATATCTAGAATGGATAAGCAACAAAGTCCTACTGTATAGCTTTGTTGTTTAGTCGCTGAGTCATGTCAGACTCTTGTGACTCCATGGACATTAGCCCGTCAGCCTCTTCTGTCCATAGGATTTCCCAGGCACAGGGAACTATATTCAATATTCTGTGATAATGGAAAAGAACATAAAAAAGAATGTGTATATATATCAATTCAGTTCAGTCGCTCAGTCGTGTCCGACTCTTTGTGACCCCCAAGGACTGCAGCACGCCAGGCCTCCCTGTACATCACCAACTCCCGGAGTTTACATGCAACTGAATTACTTTGCTGTACAGTAGAAATTAACACAACATTATAAATCAATTATACTTCAAGTAAAAAAATATTGGAACATCCCTGGTGGTCCAGTGGCTAAGACTCCCAATGCAGGGGCTCAGGTTCAACCCCTGGTCAGGGTATTAGATCCCGCATGCCACAACTAAGAGTTCCCCTGCTGCAACTAAAGATCCCACATGCTGCAACAAAGATCGGGCATGGCCAAATAAATAAAATAAATTAAAAACAAAAAAAGGCCCTTTAAAAATCATTACTTGTACCAAGATATACCCCAATAGGACACAAAGCCTTCGAAATACACTAACAGATACCAGGAGTAGGGGAATGAGGAAAGTGTGAGGAAGTACATAAGAAGACTAGGGTCACTGTCTAAGACATCCAAGCTATCCAGTCAATAGGATCTAGTATTATTTCACTTCTGAGGGTTGAAAGGGACCTAAGGAGTCATCTAAGCAGACCTAGGACAGAAGAACTGCTCAAATGACCCACAGACTTGTGAGGAATCATGTGCTGATGTTTAGCCAGTGAGTTTGAAGATGATCTGCTGTACAGAAAAAGTTAACTGATACAAATATAATGGGCATCTTTCATTCTTGCCTCCCTAGCATCCATTTTCCTTTTATGTTTACAAGCACCCATTTTTCTTCTACCGACTGCAGTCCCTGTGATTGTGGGAGGGCAGTCTATTGTAGTTCCATAGATAGATATGTGAACCAGGCTTGGCCAAGCAGAGCATTGCATCTGGGGCTGACACCATTGGCAAACCTCAACTCCCATTCCTAATCCCCTTCTCCCTAACCCACTTCAGTTAGAGAGTCTGGAAGAGCAAAATATTTTTCCCAGCCTTGCTTAAAAGTAGGAGTAGTTTTGTAACCCAGTTAGGGCCCATAGGGGCTTCCCTGGTGGCTCAGCAGTAAAGAACCTGCCTGCAATGCAGAAGACCCAGGTTCAATTTCCTGCCCTGTGGAGGAGGGCATGGAAACCCACTTCAGTATTCTTGCCTGGAGAATCCCATGGACAAAGGAGCCTGGCAGGCTGCAGTCCACAGGGTTGCAAAGAGTTGGACATGACTGAAGCAACTGAGCATGTGTGAACATATGGCCCATAAATTTTAGACAGAAGAAATCTGCCATGAACTTTGGGGAAAGCTTTTTCTTTTCTCATACAGGAACATTTGATATCAATGCCTTGTCTTCTCTTCTTATTGCCTCGAACCTGCCTATGATTTTTGGAGCTGCAGCAGACATTTTATAACCGTGAGGCAAAGGCTAAGAATATTTTCAAATGTCAATCCATTGCTGAACCACTAAATAAACAGTGGCAATTGTTCCCACGTCCTAATACACAAAAAACAAACAAATAGAAAAGCTGCCTATTTTTTAAATGTCTTATCTTTCTGCTGTGTAGTCAAGTTCTCTATTGCTTACAGCTAAATGCATTTCTAACATAGCATCTTAACTAATGGCAATAATTATCAAAGCCATAAAGAAAATATTACAATGATTTTTATAGTCTTCTTTTAAGTTTCAGTATTTTAAATAAGCTTTTAGTAGGCATGTATTTTTTTGCTTAAGCTCCATCCCTTCATTCTTTCTGGAGTTATTTCTCTACTGATCTCCAGTAACATATTGGGCACCTACTGACCTGGAGAGTTCCTCTTTCAGTAACCTATCATTTTGCCTTTTCACACTGTTCATGGAGTTCTCAAGGCAAGAATACTGAAGTGGTTTGCCATTCCCTTCTCCAGAAGACCACATTCTGTCAGAACTCTTCACCATGACCCGCCCATCTTGGGTGCCCCCACACGGCATAGCTTAGTTTCATTGAGTTGCATAGGAACCTAGAATATTAGGTCCATGAATCAAGGCATTGTGGAAGTGGTCAAACAGGAGATGGCAAGAGTGAACGTTGACATTTCAGGAATCAGCGAACTAAAATGGACTGGAACAGGTGAATTTAACTAAGATGAGCATTGTATCTACTACTGTGGGCAGGAATCCCTCAGAAGAAATGGAGCAGCCATCAAGGTCAACAAAAAAGTCTGAAATGCAGTACTTGGATGCGATCTCAAAAACGACAGAATGATATCTGTTCATTTCCAAGGCAAACCATTCAGTATCACAGTAATCCAAGTCTATGCCCCAACCAGTAACGCTGAAGAAGCTGAAGTTGAACAGTTTTATGAAGACCTACAAGACTTTTTAGAACTAACACCCAAAAAAGATGTCCTTTTCATTATAGAGGACTGGAATGCAAAAGTAGGAAGTCAAGAAACACTTGGAGTAACAGGCAAATCTGGCCTTGGAATACGAAATGAATCAGGGCAAAGGCTAATAGAGTTTTGCCAAGAGAACACATTGGTCATAGCAAACACCTTCTTCCAACAACACAAGAGAAGACTCTACACATGGACATCACCAGATGGTCAACACCAAAATCAGATTGATTATATTCTTTGCAGCCAAGGATGGAGAAGCTCTGTACAGTCAGCAAACACAAGACCGGGAGCTGACTGTGGCTCAGATCATGAACTCCTTACTGCCGAATTCAGACTTAAATTGAAGAAAGTAGGGGAAACCACTAGACCATTCAGGTATGACCTAAATAAAATCCCTTATGATCATACAGTGGAAGTGAGAAATAGATTTAAGGGCCTAGATCTGATAGATAGAGTGCCTGAAGACCTATGGACGGAGGTTCATGACATTGTACAGGAGACAGGGATCAAGACTAACCCCATGGAAAAGAAATGCAAAAAAGCAAAATGGCTGTCTGAGGAGGCCTTACAAATAGCTGTGAAAAGAAAAGCGAAAAGCAAAGGAGAAAAGGAAAGATATAAGCATCTGAATGCAGAGTTCTAAAGAATAGCAAGGAGAGATATGAAAGCCTTCCTCAGCGATCAAGGCAAACAAACCGAGGAAAACAACAGAATGGGAAAGACTAGAGATGTCTTCAAGAAAATTAGAGATACCGAGGGAATGTTTCATGCAAAGATAGGCTCGATAAAGGACAGAAATGGTAGGGACCTAATAGAAGCAGAAGATATTAAGAAGAGGTGGCAAGAATACACAGAACTGTACAAAAAAGATCTTCATGACCAAGATAATCATGATGGTGTGATCACTCACCTAGAGCCAGACGTCCTGGAATGTGAAGTCAAGTGGGCCTTAGAAAGCATCACTATGAACAAAGCTAGTGGAGGTGATGGAATTCCAGTTCAGCTATTTCAAATCCTGAAAGATGATGCTGTGAAAGTGCTGCACTCAATATGCCAGCAAATTTGGAAAACTCAGCAGTGGCCACAGGACTGGAAAAGGTCGGTTTTCATTCCAATTCCAAAGAAAGGCAATGCCAAAGAATGCTCAAACTACCGCACAATTGCACTCATCTCACACGCTAGTAAAGTAATGCTCAAAATTCTCCAAGCCAGGCTTCAGCGACATGTGAACCGTGAACTTCCAGATGTTCAAGCTGGTTTTAGAAAAGGCAGAGGAACCAGAGATCAAATTGCCAACATCCACTGGATCATGGAAAAAGCAAGAGAGTTCCAGAAAAATATCTATTTCTGCCTTATTGACTATGCCAAAGCCTTTGACTGTATGGATCACAATAAACTGGAAAATTCTGAAAGAGATGGGAATACCAGACCACCTGACCTGCCTCTTGAGAAATTTGTATGCAGGTCAGGAAGCAACAGTTAGAACTGGACATGGAACAAACTGGTTCCAAATAGGAAAAGGAGTGCGTCAAGGCTGTATATTGTCACCGTGCTTATTTAACTTATATGCAGAGTACATCAATAGGAACGCTGGGCTGGAAGAAGCACAAGCTGGAATCAAGATTGCCGGGAGAAATATCAATAACCTCACATATGCAGATGGCACCACTCTTATGGCAGAAAGTGAAGAGGAATTAAAAAGGCTCTTGATGAAAGTGAAAGAGGAGAGTGAAAAAGTTGGCTTAAAGCTCAACATTCAGAAAACGAAGATCATGGCATCCGGTCCCATCACTTCATGGGAAATAGATGGGGAAACAGTGGAAACAGTGTCAGACTTTATTTTGGGGGGCTCCAAAATCACTGCAGATGGTGATTGCAGCCATGAAATTAAAAGACGCTTACTCCTTGGAAGGAAAGTTATGACCAACCTAGATAGCATATTGAAAAGCAGAGACATTACTTTACCAACAAAGGTCTGTCTAGTCAAGGCTATGGTTTTTCCAGTGGTCATGTATGGATGTGAGAGTTGGACTGTGAAGAAAGCTGAGTGCCGAAGAATTGATGGTTTTGAACTGTGGTGTTGGAGAAGACTCTTGAGAGTCCCTTGGACTGCAAGGAGATCCAACCAGTCCATTCTAAAGGAGATCAGCCCTGGGATTTCTTTGGAAGGAATGATGTTAAAGCTGAAACTCCAGTACTTTGGCCACCTCATGCAAAGAGTTGACTCATTGGAGAAGACTCTGATGCTGGGAGGGATTGGGGGCAGGAGGAGAAGGGGACGACAGAGGATGAGATGGCTGGATGGAGTGAATTCCGGGAATTGGTGATGGACAGGGAGGCCTGGCGTGCTGCTATTCATGGGGTCACAAAGAGTTGGACACAACTGAGAGACTGAACTGACTGACTGAGGCATGTATTTAGGTAATCTGAGGGGAAAATGAAGATTGAAATAATTAGCAAGCAACAAACCAAACTTGGAAGGCCCAAAGGCTAGAAACAGCCTGATCCATAGTCAGGAGTTAGTTTCAGCTGCTGCTGCTGCAACTAAGTCACTTCAGTCGTGTCCAACTCTGTGCAACTCCATAGACAGCAGCCCACCAGGCTCCCCAGTCCTTGGGAGTCTCCAGACAAGAACACTGGAGTGGGTTGCCATTTCCTTCTCCAATGCATGAAAGTGAAAAGTGAAAGTGAAGTCGCTCAGTCATGTCCGACTCTTTGTGACCCCATGGACAGCAACCCACCAGCCTCCTCCGTCCATGGGATTTTCCAGGCAAGAGTACTGGAGTGGGTTGCCTTGCCTTCTCCGTCAGTCTCAGATGTAACCTTATTTAAAAAGTGGAGATAACATTTCCTAAGTATCTACTTCATATGGATATAGTTAGGATTAAATAAGACAGTGTTTATAAATGTACCTGGTGTAAATAAAGATTCACTTTTTGTGCTTCCTATTAAAGAGGGAGTTAGATATAAGAGACTGGGGGTTAGTGGGTATAGGAATGAAAGACTGGGGATAAGAGCTTGAACAGCTACCGTGAGATCACACCCCATACTCCTAGTGCCTACTGCACCTCATTCTGGGTAGTCTCTGCTGTCTCTGAAGCAGACAGCCCAGCCCACTTCACGAGCCTCTTTGAAAAGGGAAATGCCACTCCACCTCCATCTTTAGTCTCACTCATCTGCGGGATCAGATCCCTTAGTTGTTTATACTTGGTCTTTTTCACCTTCATGAAGTATGTGTATCCTTAAGGTAATTTTACAGAATTCACAGAGTTACTCTCTTTCCCCCTGCCATCCCTGAAGCATTTTTCTGGCCTCTACAGCTCTGTGTCTGTGTCTCTCTTCCACCCTCGTCTTTCTCCCTCTCTGGAGGCTAATTAGCATTCACAGATGTGTTCTTTATAGCTATATCTTCAATGTTTAAAAAATGTGAATGGCAAGTGAGGTTTCTAGTCTAAAGTTTCTCCTTTGAAGTCTTTTAACAAGTCACCAGGGACTGATGAAGGCGTAGAAGTGATGTCTAGAATACTGAGACAGGATCTGAGAGCTGTGGCTGATGAAGGGTGCCATGCCCTACAATTCTCAGACAAACCTTGAGCAATCCCCTCTGAGGCTTCCTCCCAAGCTTTCTGGAGACCTCTGCAAGAAGGATGGAGAATGCAGACCTCACCTACGAGAGATCACGGCCACACAGATTCTCAGAGCTCCACTGAGACAGAGCTACATTCCACATGCTCACTCTCTCTCATACCATGCACTTACCCTGCTCCCAGCATGTCACATACAGGTCTGTGCTCACACTCAGTCCCCAAACCAGAGGTACACAATGGCTATTTGCTGTGTGCTACACATTGTTCTCAAATCATTATACAAATTGCAGTAGGAGTTATTAACTACCTTTTCCTGGATGAGGAAACAGGCTCAGAAATGTGAAGTCACTTGCCTGAAGTCACAGAACTGGAAAAGTGCAGCGTGTGCTTGTGTGTGCTCATTCACTCAGCTCTGTCTGACTCTTTGCAACACCATGGACCGTAGCATGGGTTTCCTAGGTGGCGCTAGTGGTAAAGAACCCACCTGTCTATGCTGGAGATGGAAAAGATGTGGGTTCGATCCCTGGGTCAGGAAGGAAGATCCCTTGGAGAAGGGCATAGCAAGCCACTTCAGTATTGTTGCCTGATAATCCCGTGGTCAGAGGAGCATGGCAAACTACAGGCCATAGCATCATAAAAAGGTGGACATGACTGAAGTGACTTAGCACCTACGCACGGGGTGTAGCACGGTAGGCTCCTCTGTCCGTGGGATTTTTCAGGCAAGAGTGCTGGAGTGGGTTGCCATTTCCTTCTCCAGGGGATCTTCCCGACTCACTAGACCCTAATCTCAAGTCGGTCTGGATCTTCCGCTGCGCTGCATTGCCTTCTGGCTCAAAGCTGGGCTCTAACGCAGATTAGTTAATGTAAAGAACACACAAGCTTATCGGTCTTGATGGGAAGAAGCCGTTTTTTTCTGTCAGACAATTCGATTTTCTGCAGAAAGGAAGCCTGGTGCTTAAATAAGCTTCATCAATGTTTTCTCTCTCTCCCTCCTCCTCCTCTTAATATTTGCTGGAATTGAATTTTAATTGAAAAATAAGCTTTAACCATGCACTTAATTAGTGACTAGAAATCATTTCAGTCAAATGGCAGAGAAAATACCCAGAGAGAAATGCGGAGCTGAGCCACTTCCTTCAGCCTCTTGTCCAGCCCGGGAGCAGCTCCTACAGCATCCGTGGAGCAGGGACCTCCACGACTTCAGAGGAGCCACAGCCTCCAGCAGCTGGCAGCAGCTACACTAAACAGAAGTCAATGTTGTTTCCTCCAGCTCCAGACTTGGGGAAAGTCATGATTCAGAGATGAAGGAACAGACATAATTATTTGATTTATTTTCTAATAAAATGAAGTTTAAAATTGTCGGAGGAAGGAGAAACACATCTAACATGTTTTTAACACCTAGTTTGCCACAGCCACCCCTCTGCAAATCCTAGAATGGAAGAATAGAAAGGCATCTATTAACGTGGGCTGTTAGAGGAAGGTCTCCTGTGACGCTAAACGTACTCATCACATGCAGACCTGTGTGCATGTGTATGTGTGTGTACACACACATGCACACACACATACTTCAAAAAGACATGCAGAGCCTTGGGCATATTCCTCAGAACACGGCAGCAATTCAACAAGATTAGACTCTGTCTATAAGAAAGACAGAAAATAGAATGAAAGCAAACAAAAATCCATTTTTGTTGAATAAACAGACAAATGATCAAATAAATATTTGTTCCTGTAACAGATACATATTGAGCAGCTGTTACATGCCAGGCACAGTGTTTGGAGGCTGGAGCTAGACAGCAAACAATAAATGGTAAATAAAGCACAGCCCCTGGCCTCAGTGTGCTTAGGGCCTGCTGGGAGAGAAAAACAGGTAAGCAGGCAACTTCAAACCCCTGTGATAAATGCTGTAACCTCAACTCTGTTCAGGCTGACATTCCACCTTCTTGTCCCTAGATTGATTTACAAATCACACACAGTCCCAAGCAACATCCCAGCAGGGCTTTTCATAGAAATTGACAAGCTGAATTACAAAATTCATATGGAAAAGTAAAGGTGCTTTTAAACAACTTTAAAAAGAAGAACAAAACTGGAAAACCAACCTGATTTCAATACTTTTTATACAACTAAGGCAATCAAGACACTGTGGTCTTGGCGTCAAGTGCGCCTGGGAGGTGGAATGTGAGCGGTCGTTGAGAGAAGAGATTACATAGGTGTGCCATGCCATAGTCTGGGATTCTGTTCTGTTTCTATCTCCAGCTAGCTGTGTCTCTGTGCTTCAGAACAGGGGAAAATAAGATAATGGCTAGCTGGAGAAGACTTTTGAGAGTCCCCTGGACAGCAAGGAGGTCTAGGCAGTCAGTCCTAAAGGGAATCAACCCTGAACATTCATTGGAAGGACTGATGCTGAAGCTGAAAGTCCAATGCTTTGGCCACCTGATGCAAAGAGCTGACTCAATGGAAAAGACTCTTGATGCCAGGAAAGACTGAGGGCAGGAGGAGAAGGGGGAGACAGAGGATGGGATGGCTAGATAGCATCATTGACTCAATGGACCTGAGTTTGAGGAAACTCTGGGAGATAGTGAAGGACGAAAGCCTGGTGTTCTGCAGTCCCTGGGGTTGCAAAGAGTCAGACACGACTGAGTGACTGAACAGCAACAGTGTTTTCTCACAGCTCTGAGAAGCCGTGTCTCTGAATTGGGCCAGCTGTAAGGGGGCACAGTTATGGTCTTCACCATCAACCGCTCTGTGCTGCTGAATCCTCGCCTGCACTGTGTGTGGGGATAAGTGTCGTACCTCCTAGGGCTAGGGCGGTGGCGGGACTAAACAGTTGCTGTAAGTCAAGTGCTTAGAACAGTGGTTACTGACTTTCTCACTCCCATCCCATCTGCTCTGAGTCCATCTTTCTTCTGATCTGCCCAGTGCCCAATCCCCTCCACCCTGATTTGTCTTTCCCCAGGAATCAGGCAAGGAAGATGGGGAAGGGGAGGGAGAAGAGGAGGGAGTGAAGAAGGGTAAACAAAAAAGGGGGGTTAGGGAATGGAGATTTCTTTTATTTCCTTTCCCTTTCCCTCTTTTGGGGGGTGGGGTGGGGGTGGGGCAGACTTCCACACCAGGTCTTAGATCCATTCCAATCTGCACTTTGGTGGAGAGAAATGTTACTGTGTTGTAATCCTTCTGATTAGGCAAGTTCCTTATCCTCAAGGTCATGCCACCAGATGCTAGCCCAGCTCAGCCTCACTCTTAAGTTCAAGCCTTTTCTACCTTCCCACCCCAGGAACCAACTGGGAGTGTCCATCCCCCAACCCCCCACCCCCAGCCAACTCCCTTTGGAGGGTGTGTGTCCTACCGCATCCCATCCCGGCAGGCAGCTCTCTCCACTTTCTCCTTATCCTCTGCTCCCCAGCCCTAACTGCCCCCAGCAGCCTCACAAACCTCTCTGCACTAAAGCAGCCTTGCTTGCTTCACTTCTTCCCTACATTTCTGTCAACTTCTCCACATCCAATGTTTGATGTTTTCTGATGTCTTCTGACCTTAGGACAAGGATTAAATTGTTAGTTGGCAAATTACAATGTTCACTGAGTTTGTGACTTTGGTAAATGTCACCAGTGGAATCCACCCAATCGCCCTTCCAGTCCCTATCCCAGATTAATGAAGTGGGGGAGCAGAAGGACGAGGGTGGGGCCTCCCATCAGCTGGAGGGGGCGAATGCTTTAAGCGCCTTACCCCAGCCCAGGGTTGGGTGTTGCCCAGGTGAGCAGGGGCACCTGGAGCTCTGTGTCCTTTGTGCTGTACTAAGCTGCTTCAGTTGTTTCCAACTCTATGTGACCCTATGGACTGTAGCCTGCCAGGCTCCTCTAGGCAAGAATACTGGAGTGGGTTGCTATGCCCTCCTCCCGGGGATCTTCCCAACCCAGGGATCGAACCGCTGTCTCTTACGTCACCTGCATTGGCGAGGTGGGTTCTTTACCCCTAGCGCCACCTGGGTGTTGCCTGTAATTACAAGCATAGTGACATTTCAGAGGCTGAGCCTGCCTGTTTACCTGTTTCAGGTTTAATGGTTTCTACATCTTCCCACCAGAGCTCACTTTCTTCTCTCCTCTCTTATCATCAGAATAAGATGATGGGGGCTTCCCTGGCGGTTCAGTGGTAAAGATTCCTATGCTCCCATGAGTACCCCTCTTCCTGCGCCATGAGTGGCCCTAGGGAGGGAAAGAAAAGAGGGTCTTCTTCCCAGGTCCTCCTGGTCTGACGGGGGACAAATGCTTACCTCTAAGCACACATCTAAGGACCCAGAGGCCATGCAGGAATGTATACAGTAGATACTGGGCCAGCATGTGTTGGAGGGCAGCATCAACCCAGGACACTAGCCTGACATGGCGGGGTGGGGGGCCAGTGCCAGAGGAAGAGGGGCATGGGAGGGATGAGGAGACTCAGGTAGGATGAATGGGGTAACTCTGCTGCGTCTGCATCTCCCATAATGACATGTTTGCCAACGATTAATTTCTCCTCAAAGGAAACTCACTCTTAGAGCCTTCATCTGTGCTAATTTCAGAGCAATTTAGCTTTCCCTGATCCAGGGACAGGAGGAAATACAGCAGGACAGCAACCCAAATGCGGTATTTATTCTTTGGTGAACAGCACCCTGCCTTCAGCCCATGTTCCCACCCTACCTTCTCCTATCCCAGGAGATCAGAACAGCAAATGTTTCTTTCATGCCAGTTGCCCTATACAGACTCATGTGTTCCTTGTAACACCACAGCGAACATACTGTTAGTAACTCTATGCTGTGTGTGTGCTTAGTCAATCAATCGTGTCCAACTCTTTGCAACCCGCCAGGCTCCTCTGTCCATGGGGATTCTCCAGGCAAGAATACTGGAGTGGATTGCCATGCCCTCCTCCAGGGGATCTTCCCAACCCAGGGATAGAACTCAAGTCTCCTCCACTGCAGGCAGATTCTTTACCATCTGAGCCACACAGTGAGGTTAAGTGATTCTCCCAAAGGCACTCAGCTAGTAACTGATGGGACCTGGTTCAAAGTCTAGAGACCTGATTTCAAGGTCACAGTCTGAACCACTGGGCATCACAGTCTCTTGGATGAGCCACAGTCTATTTTCTCTGCATAAAGCAGTCACAGCAAAGGCGTCTCTGGAAGCCTGGGGCCTAGGCAGTTCCAGGAACCCTGGTCAGGGGCTGGTGGAGGCCAGGGTTTGGTTCAAGGCACTCTGAGTGACAAGTACAAGAGTGGAGGGGGACTGTCTGTAACAACATAAATGGGAAAAGCATTGGGAAAAGGCGTACTTTTCTGTACACCTGAAACTAATGCAACATTGTTAATGAAATATACTCCAATATAAAATTTTAAAAATATATTTTAAAGGATGGTGAGGGATCTGGAGCAAGTGAACTCAGAACCACCAGCAGCTGTGAGGCACTAACCACGGGCAATCAGCCTAGAGGAGATATAGGAGCCATTCCTTTTGGCTTTCACTTCTCAGACAGGACTCTCAGTCCAGAGCACAACTGATCTACCCAACGTTGCCCAACACAGGGACAAGGATGCCTCTAGGCAATGTGGCTCTGGGCTGCCATGATCCTCTCTGACTTCTGCTCGCATTCCCACTGCTCTCTCTGCACCTCTTGGTACTTCCCTTCCCTAGAGAGTATCTGCCAAATGGGACAGCTGTCCTTTCTGCCCTCCAGTCTCCACCCTGGACCACTTCGACTGCTCAGGGCAATGAGGCTGACTGAGATCTGAGATGCCTGGCAGGCTGGGAGGTTAAGGAAGAACCAGGCTGCAGCCAGACCAACCTACTAAGAGACTTGGCAGGACCTCAGCCCAGGAGGCCTTGGAACTTGGGGATCAGAGAGAGAATCACATTACAAGTGGAATACCTTGGGTTCCTTGGTCTGTGTTGACTTATAGTTCAGGTCTGTGGTTTTCACAAGACTCAGGTCTGCAGCTATGCCCAAGGCCTGATGACTGAGCACCAGGTTATGGATCCAGCCACTTATAATAGCTACGGTTTGTGAACGAGTTCTATTCCTTTATCTGAATGATAGGATTGTAATAATTCTTTCCTCAAAGAAAAATAGGTGCTGACATTGATTGTGAAAAATGGTAAGTCCTCTCCCTTCCATCCTTCTCCATGTCAGTCTCTCTATCCCATTCCTTATTCCCAGTGGCCTGTCAAACAAGAGTTAGTCAGCTTGTGATCCTTTATACACAAGTATATAGAACTTCCTCAGCCCACTGCCCTCTCTCCCTGACCCACACTGTTGTTTAAACAAAAAGGACAAAGCACATAGAAATGCTTTGACCATGGCCAGGTGTTTTGCAAACATTAAATGCGTGTCCAAGTCTGTATAAAGCCTTTTCTACAGAGTGTCAGCAAATCTGTGAGTTCTTCAGTCTTTGTCTTCCCTGCCAGAGGAGTGGGAAGACTAGATCGCCTGCCATGGACTGAACTGTATCCCCATAAAATTCATCTGCTAAAATTTTCCACAGAGTGGCATAAGCATCCAGCTGGTTTCCCCTAGATGAGTGATCCAAGGGAGAAGGTGAAAGGCAATGCTTTTATGACTTAATATAAGTTACACTCCCTGGTTTCTGCAATACTGCTATGAAAACTTGTGTTCCCCCAAAATTTATATATTGAAGTCATAATCCTCAATGTAATGATATTTGGAAGTAGAGTCTTTGGGAGATAATTCAGTCCTGAGGGTGGAGCCTTCATGAAAGAGATTAGTGCTCTGATAAGAAGAGACACAAGAGAGATGATACCTCTCCCCATCACATGAGGATACAGCAAGAAGGCATCCATCTTCAAACCAGGAAGAGGGTCCTCATCAGGAACTGAACTGACTGGCAGCTTTATCTTTGCCTATCCAGCCTCCAAAACTGTGAGAAATAAATTTTTGTTGTTTAAGCCACACAGTCTACGATATTTTCATTTCAGTAGCCCAAACAAGACAAATGTGATATTGGTTGCACAGATCAGTCATATTCTATATGAAAGAGGGGGCCTAAATAAAAAAGGTTTTCATTAGGTGCCATCTTAAATGCAGGATACCACAAGTGCCAAGGTAATTTAACAGGGAAAGGATGGTCTATTCCATGAATAGTGCCTGAATAGTGCCAGAATAGTGGGATCAGTTCAGTTCAGTCACTCAGTTGTGTCCGACTCTTTGCAATCCCATGAATCGCAGCACACCAGGCCTCTCTGTCCATCACCAACTCCCGGAGTCCACCCAAACCCATGTCCATTGAGTTGGTGATGCCATCCAACCATCTCACCCTCTGTTGTCCCCTTCTCCTCCTGCCCTCAATCTTTCCCAGCATCGGGGTCTCTTCAAATGAGTCAGTGCTTTGCATCAGGTGGCCAAAGGATTGGAGTTTCAGCTTCAACATCAGTTCTTCCAATGAATACCCAGGACTGATATCCTTTAGGGTGGACTGGTTGGATCTCCTTGCACTCCAAGGGACTCTCAAGAGTCTTCTCCAACACCACAGTTCAAAAGCATCAATTCTTCGGCGCTCACCTTTCTTTATAGTCCAACTCTCACATCCATACATGACCCCTGGAAAAACCATAGCCTTGACTAGACAGACCTTTATTGGCAAAGTAATGTCTCTGCTTTTTAATATGCTGTCTAGGTTGGTCATAACTTTCCTTCCAAGGATTAAGCATCTTTTAATTTCATGGCTGCAATCACCATCTGCAGTGATTTTGGAGCCCAGAAAAATAAAGTCAGCCACTGTTTCCACTGTTTCCCCATACAGAAAAAAATGAACTTCAGCTCTTCACACCACATTTAACTTGAAATGAACTATAAAGCTAAAATTCTTATGTTTAGGATAGGAAAACAAAGGAGAAAATCTGTGCAGCCTTGCATGAGGTAAAGGTTTCTTAAGGAACACCCCAAAATCACAAGCCATGAAAGAAAATTCTGATCATTGGACTTCATCAAAAATGAGACACTCTTTGAAACATAATTAACAAAATGTAAGACTCACCTGGTGGTACAGTGGATAAAGATTGGTTTGCCAATGTAGGGGACACCTACATCGGTTTGATCCCCAGTCAGGGAAAATCCCACATGCCTCGGAGCAACTAAGCCTGTGCACCACGTGCCATGGTGCAACTATTGAGACCATATGCCACAACTACTGAAGCCTGTGTGCCTAGAGCCTGTGCTCCACAACCAGAAGCCTCCGCAATGAGAAACCTGTGCACCTCAACAAAGAGTAGCCTCTGCGCACAGCAACTAGAGAAAACCCTCACGCAGCAAGGAAGGTTCAACACAGCCAAAATAAATAAATAAACTAAAAAAGAAACAGAAAATGTAACGGCAAGCCACATATCATGAGAAAATATATGCAAAACATAACAGAAAAAGGATTTATACTTGAAATACATAAAGAACTTTTACAGCTCAATAATATAAAATAAATAACCTGAAAAAAATGAACAAAGATTTGAACAGACATTACACTAAAGAAGGTATATGAATTTTTAAAAACATGAACACATGAAAAGTTGTTCAACATCATACGTTATTAGAGAAATGAAATTTTAAAATGCAATGAGATACAACTGGACATTTACTAGATAACTAAAATTTAAAAGACTAACAATACCAAATGTTGGTGAATTTGTGGAGATGATTGGAACTTTGATATACTATTGGTTATAGCGTAAAATGATTCAACCATTTTGGAAAAACAGTTCGACACTTTCTTATAAAATTAAAAATTCACTTTTCATATAACCTAGGAATTCCATTTCTAGATATTTACCTAGAAAAGTGAAACTATATATCCACACAGACTTGTTCAAATGTTCGTAACAGCTTAATTAAAAATAACCAAAAACTGGAGAAAAATCCAATGTCCACGGATAAGAGAAAGGATAAACAAATTGCAGTGTAACCAGATAACACAACATTACTCAGCAATAAAAAGGAGTAAACAACAGATCCTTCCAACAGTATGGGTTCTCAACAACATTATGCTAAGTATAAGAAGTCATACACAAAACAGTTCATACTGTATGAGTCCATGTATATGAAATTCTAGAAAGTACGGAAATATGTGGTGACGGAAAGTAGTCCAATGGTTGCCTGGAGCCCAGGTGTGGGGATGGCGAGGTGGGGGCGGGGACGGGGTGGGCGAGGTGGGGGCGGGGGGTGGGGGTGGGAAGAGACGTGTTGGGGAGGGTAGCCTGGGGACAGGGGACAAAGGCACTTCTGAGGAGATGGAAGCGCTCTGTATCCTGATCATGGTAGGGGGTTAAAAACGTGTTGAACCTCATCAAAAAGTCCACCTAAAACGGATGCTTTTATTATATATAAACTCTACCTCAGTAAAGACGACTTATAAAAGTAGGAGGCACAGCATTTAATTGGGCTTCAATTTGAACAGACAGCATCTGTTTACCTCTCCGCTGGCACCCACTAGGCCCTGGTCTTTTTCTGCCAGGAGACTTCCCACGAGCGCCTCAGCCCGCCATCGGGAGGAATCCACGGGTTAACAACCCTTGGCCGGGAAAGGGAGCGGGCGAGGGCTTTCACTGCCGCATCCTCGGCGGACGTGGGGCTAGTGGTGCCCAGGCCAATCCCGCCGCGAGGGCGGAGCGGGAGTTGCGCGCGCGGAGCGGGAGTTGCGCGCGCAACCCGAAATGCACACCGCTCAGCCGGAACGCAGACGTCTCCAGGTACCTGTCCCCGCGACGCCGCGGACGTGGGCGGGACGCCGAGGACCCCGAGCGTCCCGAGGCCTCGGGATTGCACCGTCGCGTCCCGACACCTGGGTTGCTCTGACTCGGCGGGACGCGAGCAGGACGCTGTCCACCGCGGGCTCCCCGGCGCCGGGGGCGTTGGGGGGTGGCGGGTAGGGGTGCGGGCGAGGGGGACCGGCAGGAGTCAGGCGGGCGGGCTCCGCCTAACCGGGAAGCCGAGTGCGGTTGCCCGAGCGGGTTGTAGGAAGAAGCCTCCGCCTCGAGAGGATACCTGAGAGAGCAGAGCCACACCTGGGGATGACGCGCTCTGACCCGTCGAGTCCCGCTAATCGGCACTGGGGCTCAGCCCTCCGCCTTCTGTGGTGAGGTCGCCTCTCCGCGGGCCCCCTTCCCGGAGGCAAAGCCCTCACTCGGGACCTGACCTCTGCTGAGAGTAGCCAGCAGTCTTCTGGGCCCTCCGCGCTCCACGGCTCGCCCTCTGGGGCGACTCGCAGGGATGCAGCGGCTGGCCCTCTCAGAAGCGCTGCCTGCCGACCGCCTCCTGCAGGTTCAGGGTTTCCAGCAGGGGCACCGGCACGTCCTTCCCATTCCGCCACCAGTGCCCGCAGAGACACACCTCCCTCCCCACATCTTGCACACAACCCTCAGTCTCCCCGACACAACACACACACAAACACACACACGACCTTCCCCTTATTACCCCTCGCCCCCGTCCCTCTTTTACATCTTCTAATTGACTGTTGTCTGCAATTGCAACCAATTGTTTCCGTGTAAACTTAATTAAAAGATTTTCCTGGAAAGATTGTTGATGTTCAATCGGCTTACTAACAAGCAGCTTAATTTTTAAAAATCAGTGACTAAGAGAAAACAGCATTTGCGCGTCTCATTTACTGGTGGCTGGCTACCCTGCGGGCGCTTGTGTGAACATTAGGGTAACATCGACCTTCCTGTTCAGAGCGATGGTGAGAACCTCCACCCTCCAGCTTAGAGAGCTGTCCTGAGTATCACACTCAAGGAGGAAAATTCAGCATCCCATCCTCTCGGTCATCAGTGCCTCTAGATTTAGTCTTTGGCTAGTCCTTAGCGCAGGGTGGGAGTTAAAGATCTTTGGGTGTGGAAGATCCCCTGGAGGAGTGCAGGGCAACCCACCCCAATATTCTTGCCTGGAGAATCCCAAGGACACAGGAGCCTGGCGGACTACAGTCCATAGGGGCCCACAGAGTTGGACATGACTTAAGTGACTGAGCACAGCCCAAAAAAGAGACGCCAGTGAAGGGGCTGCAGACCTGGAGGGGGCAGCATGTTGGTATGCTGGGCTTTTAGTATCTTTCAAGCAGTGTATTGGCAGTCACTGCCTTATGCCTGGGGTCAGGGCTGGCGCTGAGATCTCTATGACAGCAGCAGGAAAGAAAAAAGTAAGCATCCATTAGGGAATGGAGAAAGATTTCAGAGTTTGAAAATATACTCCTCTTCCACCCTCTTCCCCCTTCTGCTGCACCCCGAGCCAACCACTGCTTTTGATTCAAAGTGTTATTATTTCTTACCTGAATTATTGCCAAAACTGGTAACTGATTTCCCTGTCTGCATATTCACACTGTTATCTGGTCTTGCATCTGTCTCTAAAGTGGCAATCTGCCTCTTCCCTTGTCCCTGGGTCCTAGTAAGCTCCTCCATTGTCTTGAAATAGAACTCAAACCACACGGTGTCCAGCTTCTTTCTGAGCTTCCCCTTGGCCGACCTTCAGCCACATTTCTCACCATCTCTACTTACCCTCTATATTCCAGCCACAGCTAGCTATTTACTTGAACTTGTCTCAAGCTTTCCTCCTTTGCAAATACTTTCCCTCAGCCTTTACTCCTCTTTTCCTTCCAACACACACACACACACACACACACACACCTTTTACATGGTTGATTCCCACACAACTCTAAAGACTCGGTCCTCAGGATGCCTTCCCTGTGCTGGACCTAGTCTCTTTTCTAGACAGTTCCTCCTGTAGCACAAAGGACGCACTTCTATGATGGCACTTACTATCCAGTCTGTCCTCTGGCCCCTTTCACCTTCCCTAAGTATTAATTGTAAAGTATTTGGACTCTGAGCAGCTCAGTCCCTGAGGAGATGACAAGAAAACACTTCATGTGTAGTGAAAGGATATGAGCTTTAGAACTAAGTGGACTTGGGTTCAAACTTCCAACTTCTTTGCTGTGCAATTTTTAGCAATTTACTTAACCTCTCTGAATCTTCAGATTCCTTGTCTGTAAAATCAGAATAATAATACCCACCTCATGGAATTATTGTGAGCATTAAATGAGACAATTCCTATTAAAAGTGTCTGCTCCTCAGTTCTCACTTACAGGTGCTTTTCCTGGTTCTGATGACCTGGCTAGTGAGACAGCTATTGAAGGTCCTTAGACATTTTTTTTCCACTCTCAGCATCTGCATATACAAACAGTTGTTGATAACATTTACCTTACAGGGATTTATGGGGATGAGATGATTCAAGGTATATGAAACCAGTTTATTGAATTAAAATGACATGGTAGCACCCAAGCAGAAAACACTTTTATTCTTTATCATACCTTCACCTTTAACCTCAACACATGGACTAATTTTTTGTGGTCCTGGATGAAACTTCAGGCAGTTTCTGTATATTTTCATGTTTACCTTCAAGTAATAAATAGTCCTGATAACTTACATGAGTGGGAAAATTGAAGAAAATAATTGGTTAATATTTACATTAATACATTCATATTAATGTAAGGAAGAAATACTTACAACTACTAGTGTTCATTTCTATAATGGGCCATGTAGTCAAAAGTTGGCATTTTTAACTACTCTGCTATTCACTCCATATTCCTTTTGCTTTCAGCAAATACCTCAGCTAATATAGTCACTAAAAGACACATATATATCATATTTTATTTATGTATAACTAATCTAGGCAGACAAATTAATTTCTAAGCTGGAAGAGCCCAAAATTGTGAGTCTGGGAAGGAAAAATTCCCCTGGGGATCACTAAGCGTAACAATAAAGGAGCCATTCCCATTCCAGCCCCTTAATTTTCAGACTCATGAATCCCAGCTATGTGAGAAACAGCACTATATATTGGTCACTGACTCAGGGCATATACAGCATCCTGGGGACATTACCTAAGCCCTCCCTAGTGTTGGCACTCAGCTTGTGTTGTAACTCTCAAAAAAAAAAAAAAAAAAGAAATACACCTTTCTTTCAGGCCATTTAATTCAAGGTGATCAGACATATAAGACCGATGAAGTCTATGATCCTGAGCCCTTTACCGTATTTATCTCATTTACTTTTAAATGAGTTCCTTGGTCAGACACTATGCTCGGTGGAATGCTGTGAGAATGAATAAGACATTCTAGAAGTCCATAGATGGTAGTTTTGGCAGAAGCAGGTGAGCAAGGAAGGAAAACTCATGTTCAGATCAATAGCTCATATTAGGTGTCAAAGGATGTCTGCTCCAGTAAAGAAACCATGTCTGGACAGAAACTGAAAATAGAGTCGGTTAAGTTTAAGTTGGTTAAGTTTACGGTAACTCACTGTCATTTTCAAGATCTATCTTCTATACAGAACAAGCACAGAACAACAAGTCTTATTGGCTATATGGTTTCTCTGCAATGACCTGCTCTGCTATCATAGCAGGAAAGAGTAGTCACAGACAATAATAAACAAATGAGCATGGTTATATTCCAATAAAACTTTATTTACAAAAACAGGTGGTGGACCAGATTTGCAGACCCCTGCACTAGGCTCTAAAGAAGACTTAAGCCATCAAAACTGGCTGCACAGGTCTCCCAAAGACTGATAAGGGCTCCTTTCTGTCTCCTCCAAGGACAGAAATCAAGTTTTATTTTAATTATTTTGTGTAGTGCTTTGGTGTTTTGATGTTCTTCTGAATGAGTGATCTCAATCCCCCCTTTTATCCCATCTCCTCTCTTTCTGTGTATACATCTCTAAGTGCTTCCCATTCTTCTTCATTCTGTCCTTTTGAACTTACAGGGTCAAGCGATTTTAGAGTGAGAATCTTTCACATTCATCCTTGCTAACATTCTGGCTTCTTTTCAGATTCCTCATCTATACTAGGGTAAGAGGCAATGTGCAGTAGGATAAAGAGCACTTGTCTGGATCACTGGGCAGGATCTGCCACCAGCTTGCTGTGTGATTTTGAGCAAATTACCTTACCTCTCTGAGCCTTCCTTTTCTCATCCGTCAAATGAGGGTGTTGGTTAATGATCTCTAAAATCACTCCTAGCTCTAAGACTGTGATTTTAGGAAGTGGCGGCTTCAACTCCAGCCAACTGTCAGGGGCCATTAATTAGGATGTCACTCACAGACCTTAATGAAACTGCCAGGAGCCCACAGAAATTAGCCACATGACCTTCTGCAGTTGGCAACCTTCCTTCCAAAGCTGGGTGGGTAGAGTTACCAGCCAACTTCAGGAAATCTGAGAACCCATTCCACTTAAGGGAGAAAAGGAACATAAAATGACTCCAGGACCTCTGTGCTCCAGGAAAATTTATTTGCATTTCTATACTGCCATTGAGATAGCTACAAAATGTGCACAAATATTGACTTAGTTGGAAGCAGGATCCAGGGAGCTTCTGTTAGGAGATGGCATGCTTTTCCGTCTCCACCAGATCCTGTTGTATGGGGCTCTCCTGGCCATATAAAGAATACCCCTCAAAGCCCACCAAATAAACATATGAATGGGTCAAGAGGAAACGGAGGCTTTGAGGAGTTAAAAAAAATGAGTGAGCAAACTCCAGCATGTGCCAAAGGAAAGCAGTCTTCTCTGAAGCAAGGATGAGCAAGATCAGGGAGGACCAAAGAGCCTGGATGAGGCAGGGGCTGGTGGCGGATGGCAGCTCGGGTATAGTATCATCCCCCAGCTCACAGCCCAGGGGCTGTGGGCAGGAGACTGGAACCTTCTCCCTCCCTCCTAGACACAGTCTCGAGGGATGGGAACAGAGTAGAGAAGCCCGCATCCTGGCTTTGAGCAGAGCAGGCTCTTACTCTCCGACTCAGTTAAAGCTGTCTCATTTGTAGCCTAAATAATTCACTCGCCAATCTCTCAAGGAACATTAGAAGAAAAACAAAACCCGACCCAGCCCTCTAGCTCAGGTTCCCACTGGACTGAAGGCAGGCTGGGAGGCAGACCCAAGCTGCAGAGATGGCCTGCTTTCAAAGGTTCACTGGGGCTGGTAATCTTCCAAAAATTGCCTGGGGCCTGGTTTTGTATAGCCCTTGAACTGAGAATGGTTTTCACATTCTAAAAGGTTTTTTTTTTTAAAAAAAAAACAACATGAAACAAAATAAACAACAAAGATGAAAATGCCACAGAGACTGTCTGTGGCCTGTGAATATTTACTATCCTTTCCAGAAAGTATGCCAATCCCTTAATTCATTCCAAAACCTTGAAGGAAGCAATGACCACCTTTGACCTACTCTTTGACTACCCCACCCTTATGACCCCACTGTGTGCAGAGAGATTCAAAGTTGTCAGAATTCTGACAGTAACAGTCTAGCATGAAGCCAGGATCCTTGTTCATCCTGTTACCAAAAGCAATGAACAGGCAAAAACAAGAAGATAAACCCTGGAGTGGGGTGAATGTTCTTGATTTTCCGACATGGGGAGGGAGGCAGGGAGAGAGAGTAGCAGGAGGGGCTGAGACTAAGCCCCAACCCTGATTTGTCTTCTCTGAGAGACAGAATTCAGAACTGTCCCAGCTGGTCTCTACTGACATCCTTCCCCTCAAGGCCCATCACATCCTGCAGTCCTGGTGATCCTAGCCGATCCCAGCTGATGCCAGTAGTCACTGAGGCTGTCTGTGATTTTCTTACTGATGAGACATCCAAGTAATTTGCATCTCTGAGGCCTGTGTATCGGTCATCTCCAAAGTGTCTAGGGTGCCAACCTCACTGGCTGACCCTCAGGCCTGGAAAGAATCTCTATCCAGACCACCAAGGGCTCCCCTGCTGCCCAGAAGGACCTTAGAAGGAAGAGGACTCTGACCAGCCAGCCCTGGATGCTACCTAGACCCTGTCTTGGAGCCAGAGCCTCTTAGAGGTGCAGACTCCTAAGGACTCTTCAGGAGAGACAGGTTTGAGAGGACAATGAGGCTGCCAGCTCAGAATGCCCACCCAGAACTGGACTGTCAGGGCTCTGTGTGGAGGTTTTGGGGCTGAGGGCAGAGTGGAGATCCAGTGGCCCCACATCCTGGTGGGTAGATGTTCTGGATTATTTCAGAGAGGAGTCACCTTCATAAAAGTTCTTGCTCAGAATCATTTTGCTGTCCGGCCAGATCTTTGCAGATTCCTGTTCTTGAGCTAAAAACAGCATGGAAGACCCAGGCTGTAATCCTAATATCCAGGCCAAGTGAAAGGTTAGCAGTCTTAGAGATTTAGGAGCCCAAGCTGTGAGACCTTGGGCCAGTCATCTCATCTCTGTGGGACTCAGTTTTGTCATCTATTAGAATGAGCAAACAAACAAAAACTTGGGGTGCCTGGGTGGGGGTGGTTTTACAGTCCTGTCCAGCCCATACCCAACATGCCCAAAGCAGGCAAGGCCCCTGCAGAAGCTCTTCAGGAAAGTTGTTTGGCTTCATCTCGGCTTTCCCTTCCCAAGTCAATTCAGTCCCATTCAAATGAGATACAGCTAGTCAGGCATCAGGGGAAAATTTTCCTTTAGCAGGTCAGCACTTGCTGGGGATTTAGAGGGACATGAAGTGTAGGGAAGTAGTGGGTGGTGAATATGACCTCTTGTCTTTGTGCCCTGTGGCTAGAGGGTGGCCGACAAGCTGTGGGAGTCCCCTCCCCAAACCCAACATGCTCACAGCATATGGTCCAGAAACCACAGCCTGACACCACACACTTTAGTCTAAATTATTGAGATTGCCTTTCGTCAGCTCTCCAACTTGACTGAACATTCCTTAAGGGTAGGGATTGTATCTTGACCTTCTTCTGTCTCCCAGGAGAGCCCAGCATCACAGGTATGTGACTGGAGATGGGCCTGGAGATATGAGGTCTGGACCTGCTGAGAAGTTTGACTGCAATGCCCCGGAAAGAGTCCTGTGTACTGGGCACAGGATATGGGTCCAGGTAAGCAAATCCCAGTATTTCCTGGCTGATATCTGGACACCTTTCTCTCGTCCGTGGCTCAATCAAGCTGACAGGTCACGACCCCAAGAGCTATCGTGTCACCTAGAGAGCAAGTGATGCAAGAAGGTTAAAGAAGGGAATGCTTGTGCCATCCCAGCATGCCAGAGATTCCCCTGGATATGCAGGTCATGTAGAGGTCATTGCTGCTGATTCCTTCCCCTGAAGCAGTCCAGACTGGGAAAGCGCAGCCTGGTGGCCCAGGCAAACTTGAATCACTCACATGTCACTGCTGTTTCCTTCAGAGTAGCTAACAAATGGCAAGCACAGTGATCTACAGGCTACAAACCCAAATCTATAAACTAGTGACCAACGTCAGAAGCTCTGGGGTGGGTCTCTTCTAGTCTTAAATCTACTCAGCATGACGGTGTCCCTTGCATGCCTGAAGATAGACTTTAGGTCTGGCCACACCTTATTTTGCTGTGGCTCCTGTGAAAATGTTGCTCTCTTCAGAACTCCAGAGCCGGCCTTTCCTTCTCTGTTGTCTTGTTTGCATGTTTGTTTGCTGGGTGTGATGGCGAAGAGGGAAGGCAGAAGGCAGAGTTCTGGCCTCCCCCGCAGTGTCACTCATCTATAGAAATGGCTGTGACGGAGTGATACAACTAATTAACTGTGCCACACATGGAACTGCTAAGAGTTCAATAAAATTTTAATGATCCCTTGCTCTGTGGGGCGGGCAGCAAACCATGAAAATAACCACCCTCTCTGGTGGTGTCAGCATAGCAATTCAACCAGAGGAAGGCAGGTGTCAGCTGTAAGGACTGAATCATGGGAGCGTGGAGTGGGGCCTGTGGCAGGGGCGGGTGGGAAGAATGTCCACTGCAGAGATTCCACTTGGAATTATCAAGATTATTTCCTCAATTCTCTACTTTGTTCTAAGGACCTGACATTTTCTGGGAGGAAAACTCACTCAAGGCAGAGGGGGGGAACCAAGGCTTAGGGAGCAATGGAATCTGCCCAGAAGGACATGCATGCATGCGTGCATGCTAAGTTGCTTCAGTCTAACTCTTCGCAACCCTGTGGACTGTAGCCTGTCACGCTCCTCTGTCCATGGGATTCTCCAGACAAAAGAATCCTGGAGAGGGTTGCCATTCCCTCCTCCAGGGGATCTTCCCAACCCAGGGACTGAAACTGCACCAGAAGGACACACTGGATTTCAAATCCAGAAGACCTGACTCCAGTCCCCAAAGTCTAGACAAACCCAGCAGAGACGGCCATGCAATGAGCCCAGAGGATCTGCTGCTCTGGCTGTGGGAAACAAGCATCCTAGATGCCAGGGCTCTGTGCCCCTTGTCCCACCCCCCATGAAGGCGGAAGAGCAGGGGTGGGATGCAGTGTCCACCCCTGGATACCTTAGTGGTTCTGACTTTGTGTCCACTGCTGCAACTCCACCCCGACAGGTCCGGGAGCACTTTACACTCCTCCCCTGGCAGGCAGGGCTCCATGTGACACCACCACTTCTGCAGGATTATGGAGGCTGTGGGAGCAGGAGGCAGTGAGGGCAGATCTAAGGTCTCTGCATGCAGTGGTGGGGAGGGGGGCTGGTCTGTGCAGAATGAAGGGCACGTTCCCACACACCCTGGCTCTGAGCCCCGCATTTCTCTTGTCTTTCCCGACTCTAAGCTGCCTGCAAGGCAGTATTCAGGCTGAGGCCTGGGGACACAACCACACCAACCTCAAGCCTACTGACCTTCCATCTCACCAAAGCCAGGGTAGGGTGACAGGGAAGTGGTCTCTAAGGCAACCCTTGACTTGAGCCACCTGGTTAATAGCAGAGAGGCAGAGCCTTTGACATACACTTTAGGATAAGTGAGCAAGTGTGCAAGTCATCTGAGGGGGCCACAGGCCAGGAGTGCACAAGTAGGCACGTGTGTGTGAGAGGGAGGGAGAGAGCACAAGTGGGCGTGTTTATAGTGCTGCCAAGTGAGCATAAAAAAAAATGAACACGGGCAGGGCTGCGGGAAAGGCATGAATAGGAAGGAATCCACTGCTGAGCGAAGTGTGTGGAGGGTAAAGGCGGGCTTGAGGGTGAGAGGGGCTGTGAGAGGCCTGGGAAGGAGCCCTGGGTGAAGAAGTCAGCGTCTGCAGGAGTGGGTGTGAAGTGATGAGCCTGCCGGAAGGCTGAGAGGATCCACCTGAGGAAATGGATCGGTGCCCATGTCAGGCAGTAGGTGCTGTCTGGAGGGAGGGCATGCGCACGTGACTGCACTTTCCTCACCTCTCGGATGGGGATGGTCACATCTGTGCCCCTCCCCCCCAGGGGGCCCCTTCATTTGAGACTCCCAGGGTGAAAGCCCTGAGATGGGCATGAAATTGTATCCCCAGCAGATGGCGAAGCCTGGACAGACCTTCTTATCTCTCTGACCAGGCCCTCCCCGCTGGGTCCCAGCTTCTCACTCACCATCCACACAGGAGGGCTTTGCCCGGGTGGTGCCGGCCACCTGGCCGGAAAAGCAAGAGCATTTAACGGTCTGGGAGCGCTCCTCGATGTGGTTCCGGTTACAGCAGCGGTGCGTGGCGATCACCTCGCAGGTGCCCTGCTTCACGGGGACTGTAGGGGCCAGCACAGATCCAGATCGGGTGGCCAGCCCAAGCCAGCGACCCTCCTCCCCTTTCCCGCAACTCCATGCCCTCAGCCCCTCCTCCTCCCAGCTCGGGGCAGGGATAGGTAAGAGATTTCCAATTGCAGGGGAGGAGGAAGTGGATGAAATCTCCCTGCCATGTCCCAGGGCTCCTGTCCTTCCTTCCTCCCCAGCGAGGCTACACTCATCACCCTGGCAGAGTCTAGCCCTTGCACAGGAGAAAGATGGAGTCCACACCAGCCCCCACCTCCTGGCCTCCTCCGGGTGAGGCCAAGGGCCTCAGGGCTTACAATGCGTGGGGGAGGATGATCCGCTTACACAGCTTTAGCCATCCCAGAAGGAAAACCACAGAATTAGGCCAGGAGGCTAGACTTAAGCCCTGACCCGGGGGCTCCTCTCCCTGCAGAACACCTTCCGGGCTGGAAGGGAAGGCGAGAATGGGTCTAGTGGTGACTTCTCGGGCTGGGATAGCAGAGAGGGCAGAGTTCCCGGGTAAAGAACAGGTGCCAGAACCCCTAGAATCTGAGGGCTTTACTCTGCCTCAGAGATCTGCCTGCTGTGGAACGGAGTGGGGTGGTTAGTGTCCAGATTTCCAGGCATCCTGGAAAATCATGTGCCCCCAGGGGTCGGTCCCACCACCTCCCCCAAACCTGTGGGAGTTGGAGGCTGCAAGGAAGCTGAGGCCAGGCGGGTCCACAGCCAGGCCAGGCAAAGTGCCAGCAGCCAGCCACCTGTGTTCCAGGTTTGCGTGGCCCTCTCACGCATCCTGCAGAAAGAAGCACATGCCCTGCTTGACTCCAGACAGGAGCCGCCGCCCCCCCCCCCCCCAGCCACCCCAGTGCCCAGTCCCAGCACCGCTGTGCCACATGCTCTGGGAAGCACAGAGGGGGGCAAGACCCCCACTTTGTCCCCAGGCAGACCTCGGCCTAACACACACTCACTGTAGAAAGTGGTGAGTGCCGGAGTAGGAAAGAGGAGTAGGAGAGGACACGTTCTGTTGGGAATAGCATGGAAAGCTCTGTGGGAGAGGACACTTAGGAAGTGTCTTAAAGAATGACGTGGACATGGTCCCATGGAAGGCTGTGACATGGGAGGGATAATAATGCTAACTCCCATGTGTTGAGCACCTGACCCACATACTCTGCAACCATGCTCTTGAATCCTTCACAACTGTCCTACAATGTAGAATTATTTGTACCCATTTTACAGATGAGCAAACTGATACTCAAAAAAGTCTGGACACAATCTAAACAACCATCAATAAAGGACTGGCAAAATACATTGTGGGCCATCTGTGCAAATACAGTCCCATACAGAAAGCTGTTAAAGAATGAGGAAATGCTATCTGTACTGAGGCATGCAACGGTCTCCAAGGATAACCCATCATTTAGGGGGGAAAAAAAGCAAAGTGCAGGGTGATGTGTGTTCACTGTGCAAAAGGGAGGGATTATATATGTTGCTCAAATATGAGTAAGCTAGCTCACTCTGGAAAATGTACCAAAAGACCCTAATAATGTTGTTTGCCACCAAGAAGAGAAAGTAGTGGTCTGAGAAACTGGTTGACTGAGAAGCAAAGGGAGAAAAGACATTTTTTCTTCCTATTGCTCTTTAATCTTTTGGATTCTGAACCATAGCAATCTGCTAGCAATTCAACTTAAACAAAAATTAAATATAAAAAGGAAGAAATGGAATGGAGGCTCAGAGAAGTCAAATAACTTGCCCAAGGCCAGGCAGCATGTGGATCGAAAAGCCCTGAGCCCAGAAACCTGCCCTGTTTCCAATGGACCACTTTGTTTTTGCTCTCTTCCCTTTCCTTCTCCTCCTTCATCCTTGTTGGTTTACATCTCCCAAATCTTTCCCAGACAGTGGAATAGAAATGGAGGGAATCCCAGGGAAGCAGAGGCACAGAGCAGCTGGGAGACACCAAGCACAGAAGAGGCCTGAACCACCCTTTCTGCTGCACCGCTGGTCCCTTGGGGCATCAAGGGCTCCCTCAGGTGCCAGCTTGCTGCTGGAAACACCAGAGGCCAAACCAGGAGACGAAGTTGCTCCCCTGCTCCTTTTGGAAACAGTGATTGATCTATGTCTACCCATGCGCCACCCCCCCCAACTTCCCCTCTTCAACTCACCTTTTTGGAATCCTTTAACTTCTGTCTGTTCATCCACTGGCTTCAGACTCTACCTAGACAAGCAGGAGAGATTCTTGTGCTTTGCAAGGGACAGAGGGAGCCTGTGGCCCTCCATGAGGTGGAAGAGGGCCTGGGTGAGGGCTAGTGGGTGGACTGGGCACTGAAGTAGAACCTAATTCTGAGGCTGTTCCCCAAGGTGCCAGGACAGGGGGTAAAGTACCTCCTCTGCCTTGGGAATTCGCTGAGGGCCTTGCAGAGTAGGGTGGTAAGCCTGAAAAGAGAAGTGGGAGATGGTAGGAGGTGTCTACGAACCAACGCTATCACCTCTCTGGTCTTGGGAAGAGGATGAAGGCCAGAGAAGTGTTTCTGCGCAGTATCTGACAGACTGCTGCTGGGGAGAGGCTCCTGAGAGTAACAGCCCCGAGGTCCTGAATCCTCTTTGCCGCCCCCTCCCCTCATCCTGCTTCGCACCTGCTTCCTGGACTGCCCAGGAGCCGGCTCAGCTCCACCACCCTCACCCCCATTCCCCTTCCAGGTTTCTGAGCCCCAGAGGCTTCAGCTCCAAAGGTCTGTTTAAGACCTCCCCTCTCTCAGCCTCTAAAGGGAGGTGGAACTGGGGCAGGTCAGATGGTGGGGCTCAAGGAGGATGGAGAGCCTCCTGTCGTGGCTCTCCAAGAGTGAGAGCCCAGAAGGGACTGTGGGGGCAGATGGAGGAAGTGGTGCCAAGCCCCCTGGAATAGGTGTGCTCCAAAAGCAAGGAGATTCTAGAAGCACCTCTTTCCTGAGTTGATATCTCTTCTCCCCGCCCTCTTCGGGAATATTTGTTTTGGTAATTACAAAGGCAGCCCCCACATCCCATTTCTCTCTGAGCTGCCACATCCTCCAATCTAACGTTTTCATATCTCTTAATGAACCTCAAAATCCAAAAGACCTAGGAGTGTATTAGGTGGTTTCTCCGGCATTCTATTCCCTCCTTTAGAGACAGCTAGAGAGAGAAGCTTCTGGGGTTTGTTCTCGGGCTTCCACACACCTGCCTCAGTTTCCCAGGCTGTTTCCCCCAAGCCCCTGCATGCCAGCATAGGGTTGAGAATGTGAACTACAAGATCCATCTTTCTCCACCTCTCCCGCCCCACGCCGACTCAGTCCTCCCAATTCTGAGCCCCCAAGTCCAGGACCTACCTGCCCCAGGCGGTGCCAGCTAGTTCTACCGGCCTGAGGTTCTCTTCACCTCTGAGCCCAGGATGGAGACCCGAAAGGGGGACTGAGGCCAGCTCGGGTGCTGTCTAGTCCGGAGCTCTGTTCCCCTCACCAAGTTGCTGTGGGGCTCTGGTCAAAGTGGCATCACGGTCAGGCGGGGCCCGCTCCGGGTACCAGGGAGCTCCGGGCCCGCCCGGCCAGCTCTGCAGAGCTCAGCCGGGGTCCCTCCGATGCTCCCGCCCGCAGGCTGGGGAAGTACGCGGCCGCCGCCGCCGCCGCCTCCTCCTCACCCGGGGCCGCTCTCGCTTCCCCAGCCCAGAGCGGTTGTCGCCTCCGCCTCCCGCGCCCGCCCGGGGGGCACAGCGACCCCTGGCGGTCGAGGCAAGACTAGGGAAGAGGGGAAAAGAAGCCAGTCCCGCAATGCGGTCCCTGGTGTAGGCTGGGGTAATTCAGAAAGGTCCCTCAAAACTCTGGACGTCTTAGAGCTTGGGGTGCGGGTGCTGAGTGTGAGGAAAGCTCAGGCACTCAGAGACTTTGGGCCTTGAAGATTTCCGAACTTGCACTGTCTAATAAGGTAACCATTAGTCGTATGTGATTGTTTAAATCTAAATATAATTTTCTCATTTACACTCATGACATTTAAAGTGCTCAGTTGCCACATGTAGCTAGGGACTACTGCATTGGGCAGAAAAGATACAGAACATTCCCACACGGCACAAAATTCTATTTGACAGTGTTCTTCTGGATAGATATGTTATCCCTTCCATGTTAAAATGTTAAAAATCCAGGAGGAAATAACAAACGATCTCTGCTTCAGGAGTGGTGTCCTCTGCGGCAGGAAGGACCAGGAGAGGTATGAGGGTAGGAGCCCAGCAGGCAGGAAGGCTTCGGTAGGCCTGTGGGTGACCTCAACTTGGGAACTCTTGAGACCCAGTTTCTTCATCACTGTAAAAACCGCAATGTAATTGCCATTGTACAGTGTGTAATTCATTACAGGTGATCTGGACGTGAAAGTATTAGACAAATGAGAGAGGGAAGTGGTGGTTGGTGTGTGAATTTGCCTCTTAATTGAAGGCTATTCCTCCTAGTTAAAGAGGACTTTCGGGTTGGAGTAATGGGGAGGGCAGAGGCAAGGGGAAGAAGCCCAGTTCTGGACTCTGAGCCATTGCATGTGGCCCAGGACAGAGGGACTTCTCTTAAGGATGCCCAGTTCCCACCCCTAGCCGAGGCCTTGCACACTCCTGGCAGGACCAGCCTCTGAACAGTTCGCAGCAGAGAAGAATAACCTACACGATTGCTCCTTCCCACTGCATGCCTGCTTTTCCCTTTCACTCTGCTGCCCTGGGGATGAACAGAGGTGGTGACCTTCTCACCAGGTTCTGGGGCAGTCTGAGGATGGAAGAGGTGTGATGATGCCAGGAATAGCTGGTGAGAGCTTCAGGGAGAGGAGATCCTTAGGATTTGGGTATCCTTAGGATTTGGGTATGGTCAGGAGGCTGTTCTGAAGCCCAAGGAAACTGTTGACATCCCTGTTGACCATCTGGTGCTGAAACTAGGAGGCCTTTGGGCCCTGGCTCTGTAGCCCACTTGCAGTCACATCATGATGGATGTTGTGAAGAGCAAGAATTACGGACCTGAGGGGGAAAAAAGGAATTACGGAGCTGAGTGACACAGAGAAGTGGTAAGCAAACTGTCCCAGAAACACTGAATAATAAAAATAGCCAGGATGTTGTATTGTTTTCTTCTGTCTTTAGCTTGCTGTGGCTGTTTATGCCATTTATCTGTGAGCTTGTTTCAGTTTTTCTCAAACAGGAGGGAAATATCCTTAGCAGCAGCAGCAAGTCCTGTATCTCCATCTGCCTTGCCACTCTGTGTGCCTTTGGGTCTGACTTTTGTTTTTTCTTTTCTTGTGACTTCTTTTTTATTTCTCTCTGCCCAGGGTGTAGGTGTAATTACAGAAGTCTACCAACCTGAATGACCATTGTGATATTTTTATTTGGAAGCTACCAGGAAAGTCACCCCTTCTGGGGCTACAGGGTAGCCAGGAACAGAGTCGTGGTCAGGAAGCACCCACCAGACAGAGTCCAGAGGTGGAATACCCATCATGAACTGGGTGCCAGTGACCTCTGAGAACTACCCTAACTTGCATTAGGACCTTAAGGGCCTTGTCCCCATTTGAACCATGCATGGGGAAGGAGGTGTCTCTGGAAGCCCAATCAATTCCCAGGCTTAGGGACCATAGCTCTTTCAGCAGCCTGTCAGTTCTGCCCTCCTTTCTCAGCTAGGCACTTAGCCTGGCCTCTGTCTCCCCCCGGTGGCAATCACAGAAGTTGTGCGCCTGGATTGCTCTCAGTCTCTGTGTTAAGAGAAAGAGGGTGGGAGAAAAGGAACCCCCACTTTTCTGCTCTTCACCTATCTCTTCTTAACTCTTCTTCTCTGATTTAGATTCTTAAGATAGTATCAGTTTAGATGGTTGGGAAATGGACACAGACATAAATTTCACACTGGGTGGTTGACCTCCTGGAATAAGTCATGTAAAATAACAGGAGCGTCCAGACATGCCTCATCCATAAAAAGAACATAACAAAAACCTAGGTAGGGTTAGTGTGCAGTGTAAAGGGCCTGAAGTACAGAAAGCACTTTGCAGAGGGACCATTATGTAGTTAGTCCTCAATAAATGGTAGTCATTGTTGTTATTCTTACTACCTAATTCTGTGGTAAAGAAAGAAAGTGAAGTTGCTCAGTCATGTCTGACTCTTTGTAACCCTATGGACTGTAGCCTACCAGGCTCCTCTGTCCATGGAATTTTCCAGGCAAGAGTACTGGAGTGGGTTGCCATTTCCTTCTCCAGGGGATCTTCCCAACTCAGGGATCGAACCCGGGTCTCCCGCATTGCAGGCAGACGCTTTACCATCTGAACCACCAGGGAAGGTGTTTTAAATATGGAAATATGGGAAGAAATTGGGTCCTGAAGAAAAATGGAGTGGCAACCGCTCTGACGGATCTAGAGGTGGTCTTCACGGGGAACAGTGCCTCTAGGAATCCAGGAACTTACCCAGCTCCCCAGTGCAGGATGACTGGCTCCAGCCTGCCTTGTTACCATCTCCACAGCAACCCAGCAACAGTTCGCTCGCCCTCATTCTCACTCTGGCAGACCAAGCCAGAGGTGTTATCACACCAGAGCTTCACACCCATAGGTCTTTGATGGAAGTCATCAGCTCCACCAACCTCTGGGCAGGCTGGCCACAACGAACCGAGGTCGAGGAGACACCACCTCCCCGTCACAATGGGGAAGTTCTAGCTGATGTCTAATGTAGAACAAGGCTGAAGTAAGATTTCCTTCTCTCTGTTCCCTCTCTACAACAGCAGACCCTTCTTCCCCTAAAAAACGGAGGCGGGAGAAGCCGGACGGGGTGGGTAGAGGCCACTAGCCCGCGGGGCGGGTCCGGGAGCCGGGAAGTTTTGCCGGGGACCTGCCTGGGGGCGGGGAGCCAATGGAGGGACCGAACCGACCAGAGCGAGCACCGCCCCTCTCGAGCCCTAGGGGGCGGGACCTGCTCTGGGGCGGGGCCACGGCCGAGGGCGGGGCAGGGAGGCAGCATGCTAAACCGGGTGCGCTCGGCCGTGGCGCACCTGGTGAGCTCTGGGGGCGCCCCGCCTTCGCGCCCCAAGTCGCCAGACCTGCCCAACGCGACCTCGGCGCCACCCGCTGCCCCTCCACAAGCTCCTAGGAGTCCTCCGGCCAGGGCTGGGAGCGCGGGTGCGGCGCCAGCGAGGACAGTAGAGGCTCGAGCAAGCTTCTCCCGACCGACTTTTCTGCAGCTGAGCCCCGGGGGGCTGCGACGCGCCGACGACCACGCTGGCCGGGCTGTGCAAAGCCCTCCGGACACCGGCCGTCGCCTGCCTTGGAGCACGGGCTACGCCGAGTGAGCGCCCCCAGGGGCACCCTAACCAGGATGGGACTCCCCCTCCCAACCTCCTCCCCACCTCAGCATTCCCGGCTCTGGGATGCATCCCCCTCGCCGCGCTCGGTGCCAGGGGGCTCCCTTTTCCCAGGACCTTTGCTTTCCCTGGGCTTCGGGCCGCACCCGCTCCCAGCCCTTTCTCAAGTCGGGTGCAGCTTTTTCTCAGGATCTTCTAGCTCGCTGACTGTCCTCACCCTCGCCGCTTCAGAACCTCGTTCTCTCCCAGAGCCGGGAGGGCGAAGGGCCCGTGAGCGATGAGTTGGCCAGTTCTCAGCCGGGGCCCCGTAGTTTAGCGGCCAAGACAGGGGAGGTGTCAAGGGCCGGGGGTCCCTTGCAACATAGGAGATGGCAGCTGGAAAAATTCCTTGGGCTTCCCGACCCCAGCGCCCCAGTTCCCTGTCCCTCTTACCGTTCCCCTCCCCCTCCACACCCAGAAATAGCCCTCGACACCAGGCTGCCGCCGGCTTTCCCAGCGGCGGAAGGGGGGGGGGGGGCGTGCACGGGGGAAGCGGGAAGGCCCCCTTGAACACCCTTTGGTGGGTGGACTTGCCCAGGCCAGGCAAGGAAGTGGACCCTCGGGCCAGAGCGGTCAGAGTGGCAGGAGCAGCCGGCTTGCTCCAAGGCCACCTGGGTTTTGTTTGTCTGTCTGTATGTCATGAGGGATCTTAGTTCTCTGACCAGGGATCCGGGACTGGAGGTGAAAGCACCTAACCACTGGACAGCCAGGGAATTCCCATAGGGCCCGTGGATTTTTAATGCATCTGCTGGGAAAGCAGAGCACTTAGGAAGCTGAGGGTGCCCAGGGGCTGAGGGTGGTGGCTGGTGGACCTGTGGCCCCACTATCAGCTCCTTTAACTTCCTATTTGGAAAGAGTTTGGGGTCGTGTGGCTCCAGCAAAGTCCATGAGGTCTTCCACTCCTACCCTATTTCAATTCCTCTTTCCTGATATGGGCTGGTACACTTACTCTTTGCCAAAGCAGCAGAAACTGGGACTTCCATGTTAAGACGCCAAGCTTCCAACACAGGGCGCTCGGGTTCCATCCCTGATTGGGAAACTAAGACCCCACAAGCGGTCAAAAAACAAAAACAAAAAAACACAGCAGCAGAAACTTTCAGTGGATGATTTTAGGATAAAGGTGGGTGTACTCGTGAGGGTAGGGTGGGGTCTTGTGGATAGGGCACTAGAACAGTTTGGGGGGAGGTGCACCAGGGTGGATGTAGGATCTTGGCAAGCCAGGAATTAAAACCTCCTCCCCTTCATCCAGGCCTTTCCCCAGTAGCACCATCAGGCTGTCCCCTTAGCCAGAGGTGGGAGGACTGAGGTGGGAAAGTGCTGCTGTGGCTGTGGCCTTTCTAGAAGCGGTGGAGCCTGACACCCAGACTGTACTCCTTGTGACTTGCCCTGCCTCCCTTCTCCTCCTCCCTCTGGCCTGGTTCCCAGGTGGCTGTGACCTTTCTCAGCTTGGCCAGCAGGCCAGAGAGGGTATGTGTGTCTAAGGTGGGAGTTATTCCAGGACCTGGCCTGGTATCCAACCTGATGTGGTCACTCTGGCCTGATAGGGTCATCAACGCTGGCAAGAGCCGGCACAATGAGGACCAGGCTTGCTGTGAAGTGGTGTATGTGGAAGGCCGGAGGAGTGTTTCAGGGGCACCTAGGGAGCCTAGCCGAGGCCAGGTAAGCCCCTCACCCCCTTTCCTAGCCTCCAGAGACATGGGAGACACCTCTCCCCAGGGATTCTAGGCATTTAGTTTTTCATCTGAGCCACGCAATACCTCCTAAATCACTAGCTTTCTGCCTATGGCACAGAACCTTTATCTGACATTGCTCAGTTAGATTCTACCATGTCAGTATGAATATTTAGTTTTCCACCTAAAATGTAGATGCTCATGTATTTATTGATGATTTAAATAATTACCATTGCTTATGTTTGCATCTTTATCCTTTGAGTTTGACTCTTTTGATACTTTGCTTTTAGACACATTGTAGGCCCTTGGTGAATGAATGAATAAATCTAATTTGCCTTTAATACCAAACTCTGACTTCCTCTCTGATGTTTATATGGATGCCCAGAGTCTTGCTTTTCTCCCTGCATAAAACACACACACACACACACACACACACACACACACACACACACACACTCACTCACTCACTCACCTCCAACTTTTCCTTCCCCAGGGACTCTGCTTCTACTACTGGGGTCTGTTTGACGGGCATGCAGGGGGCGGGGCTGCTGAAATGGCCTCTAGGCTTCTGCATCGCCACATTCGGGAGCAGCTAAAAGACCTGGTAGAGATACTCCAGGACCAGTTACCACCCCCCCTCTGCCTCCCGTCCACCCCGGGGGCTCCAGGTTCCTCTGATTCCTCTCAGTTGGTTGGTCCTCAATCCTGCTGGTCTTCACAGAAGGAAGTGACTCATGAGAGCCTGGTAGTGGGTGCCATTGAGAATGCCTTCCAGCTCATGGTAAGTGGGTGGCCCAGGCCAAGAGCCTGCCAGGCTAACACTCTGGTCAACTATGTATAGGAGTCAGGTGGCCTGAGAAGGTGACTCTGAGAACCCATAACAGCTTCGAAAACCTGAGCAGAACTTGGTTCAGAGGCGGGGAGGGAGGGTGTGTTATACAGATGTCTTCCTTCCTCTCCACCAGTGTGGCTGGCCTGGGCCAGTTTATTTCTGCAGATGTGGGCCGGGTGGCTGTGTGTATTGAGTCTCTTCTTCATCCACCCCACTTTGACCCTTCCTCATATGGCAGGATGGGCAGATGGCCCGGGAGCGGCGTGGCCAACAAGTGGAAGGGGGCTGCTGTGCACTGGTTGTGGTCTACTTGCTAGGCAAGGTGTACGTGGCCAACGCAGGTGACAGCAGGTATGAGGTGGGAGCTTTTTAAAAGGCTGTGGGGAGGGGGGGACGGGGGGGGGGCAGTCAACTTTCTGGGATGGAGGAATAGAAGAGAATGAAGTGGTGGGTGTTAAAAATCAGACTAGACGGGGTCAGGAGGGATCACAGACAAGAAATGGCTTGAAGTAACTATGAGGGGGAAAAAATGAGGTCTGGGTGAGGGGCTGTGAGGGCGGGCCTTGTCTTTTTGGAATTCTTCATGTGAGGGTGCTGAGGAGAGCCAAGTCCAAACCTTTTCTTTCTCTGGGCAGAGCCATCATTGTCCGGAATGGTGAAATCATTCCAATGTCCCGGGAGTTCACCCCGGAGACTGAGCGCCAGCGTCTTCAGCTGCTTGTAAGTAAGAACCAAACCCTTTGCTCTCATTCCTTGTGGAATCTTGTGCCTCTCTGTACTGCCAGGTCCCAAGGACTCTCCCACCCCCACCATACAGACAGACAGCTCCTTACTGGAGCTTACTGGGAAGGCCCCTTCACAGACTAAGGAGTGCTGGGCTGGGCTGGAGTGGAGGACACAACAGGAAGGAACGTGGACTGCCCCAAAGCTCCCACTGTGGCCTCCACTGAGGAAGGAAGTGCAGTCAGAGGTGCGGAAGGGAAACAGCAAGGCCCCTAAGGAACAGGATGGCTTGGCGCTTTAAAGCAATGGCTTAGGAGCTGGGCTGCCAAGCCTTGGTTTCAGGACTTTGCTAATTGTGTGATCTTTGACAACTCCCTTAGCTTCTCCATGCATCGGGAGTTCCTACCTTAAAGGCTGTTATGAGGGTAAATGAGTTAGTATATGTTAATATGAGAACAGTACATGTTACAGAGTAAACTCCACTTAAAGTAAAAAGTATTAGTCATTCAGTCATGCCCAACTCTTTGGGACCCCGTGGACTGTAGCCCACCAGGCTCTTCTGTCCATGGGATTCTCCAGGCAAGAATACTGGAGTGGGTTGCCATTTCCTTCTCCAGGGGATCTTCCCGACCCAGGGATTGAACCCAGGTCTCCCACCCGAGCTCCACTTAAAGGTCTGCTATAATTAACATCATCTGTACACCAGGATGTCCTGTAAACCTAATGCCCCCTGGCCCTCTGCTCTCTCTGGTTACTCCCAACCCCAGGGCTTCCTGAAACCAGAGCTGCTGGGTGGTGAATTCACCCACCTCGAGTTCCCCCGCAGAGTTCAGCCTAAGGAGCTGGGGCAGAGGATGCTGTACCGGGACCAGAACATGACTGGCTGGTAACACTTCCCTCAGAGCTGGGGCCCATTTCCATGGCAACACAACCAGTCCATGGCCAGCAGCAAGGTGGAAGCTGGAGGCCGGGCTAGGCTGGGAGTTGGGGGGTGTGTGCCCCTTCTTAAGGGGTTTGTATAAGGGGTGTGGCTCCTAGGGGAGAGGGGCTTTGATGCCTGGGTGATGCCTCCTCTACTCCCCCTCCCCAGGGCCTACAAAAAGATCGAGCTGGAGGATCTCAGGTTTCCTCTGGTCTGTGGGGAGGGCAAAAAGGTAAACTCCACGGTAGAGGCGGGAGAGGGCAGGAGGACCCACCACAACTTGTCTAGGGAGGTGGAGGTTCTACCTGAGGGTCGGGGTGGAGAGGGTCCATGGTCCCAGAGACTCGGGAGAGGGCTAGAGCAGCACCCCCTCCTCATTTTCTTTAGGCTCGAGTGATGGCCACCATTGGGGTGACCCGGGGCTTGGGAGACCACAACCTCAGGGTCTGCAGTTCCACCCTGCCCATCAAGCCCTTCCTCTCCTGTTTCCCTGAGGTGAGCTGCACGGGCGCCTCCTTAGCCATGCCCTCCCTCCTCTGGGGGTCTTGGGCTAGCTTTCACCCGAGGTTGCTTTATCACCAGGCTCCCTCTGCACCCTCTTGCCCCACCAGGTGCGAGTGTATGACCTGACGCAGTACGAGCACTGTCCAGATGACGTGCTAGTCCTGGGAACAGATGGGCTGTGGGACGTCACCAGTGACTGTGAGGTAGCTGCCACTGTGGACAGGGTGCTGTCAGCCTATGAGCCCAATGACCCCAGCAGGTAGGGGTTGTATGGTGGCAAGGGGATGATGATGGGGAAGGAAGGGACAAGGGAAGCGATGCTGGGAGACCCACGTGAGGGCCTGTGTACCCACCTTCCCATAGACGTGTTGGTACATGAATGTGCACATGTGCTCCTGGCAGGTACACAGCTCTGGCCCAAGCTCTGGTCCTGGGGGCCCGGGGCACACCCCGGGACCGTGGTTGGCGTCTCCCCAACAACAAGCTGGGTTCCGGGGATGATATCTCAGTCTTCGTCATCCCCCTGGGAGGGCCAGGCAGTTACTCCTGAGAGGCTCAAGCCCTGAACCTCCCACCACCATCCCAGCCTCTCCATGCTTATGCCTCTCCCAACCCAAATTCTGAAGTTGTCTCCCCCACCTTCTTTAGTGGCAACTTAACTGAAGAAGGGGTGCCAGTTAGATCTACAGTTATAGCTCTTGGCAAATAAACCAGATGAATAAAGATGTGTGTCTTTATTTACTTTGACTTAAAACTGAAGTTTTAAGTCTTTGGGGTGGTGGAAAGAACGCCAGAAGAGCCCTAAAAATGTAATGTTCCTAGGCTCTTTGCTCTGCTCTTCCTACTCCACACACTCTCATCCTGTTCTGTGGCTTCATCCTAGAGCTGGCGTCTTCCAAGGCACCCTTTCCAGTCCAGACTTTTCCTGAACCTTAGACCTACATATCCCAGTGGTCTTCCAAACATCCCCTAGATATCCCACAAGCACTTCAACTCAACATTCCTCCAAATGAATCCATCATTTCTCCCACAAATACATCCTTCTCCTGGCTCTATCTCAGGGGGCACCAGCTCAGCTACTCAAATTAGAATTCTTGGAGCTGATCACCTTTGGTTTCTCTTTCTCCCTCACCAAGCTAACCAATCATAAAGTATTGATGATTAAATATTTTAAAACATATTTCTATTAGGTGGCCCAGTGGTAAAGAATCCACCTGCCAACACAGGAGACACAAGAGATGTGGGTTCCATCCCTGGGTCTGATCCCTGGGTCAAGAAGAGCCCCTGGAGAAGGAAGGAAATGGCAACCCACTCCAGTATTCTTGCCTGGGAAATCCCACGGACAGAGGAGCCTGATGGGCTACACTCCATGGGGTCGCAAAGAGTCAGACACGACTGAACAACTGAGCACACACACAAAGTCACTACTGTAGTCCTTTAGTATACGAGCCTCCTAACTTACCTGCTGATTTCATTCCCAAGCCACTTCCCTGTTTACCCAGTAAAGATTACACACAGCAGCCAAGGAGCCGTTTCTACCACGTGAATCTAAGTTGGTGATTCCTCTGAGAGAGCACTTCAGTGGCTCCTTACTGCACCTAGACCAAAATGGACACTCAGCTAACCCTAACCCTCAGCTCTTGATGGGGCCACTGCTTCCTTCTCCAGTCCTGTCTTTCTCCACCACCACCCTCTTGGGATTTCCACAACTCTGTGGGTCTAGCGTAGCTCCAACACATTTAAAATCAATGCATCACTGCAACTTGAACACTTCTGTTCTTCCACAGCCCATGCATGCCTGCACTACAGTGCTCGCCGCTTGTACTGTAACTGTCTACATGAGGACTTGGTACAGAGTAGCAGTGAAGGAGCAGGGGGCTGAAAGTCCTGCTGTTTGGGTCCTGGTGCCAAAAATCCAACTAAGAAGTGTGCAATCTCTCTGAGCCTCAACTTGCTTTTTGGAAAAATGGGCATTACAGTACTACCTCACGAGGTGGTTATAGGACTAAAGTAGTTCATGTATGCATAGCCCGGTCTGTGTAATAAGGGTTCAATAACTATTACTTATCTTTAATTTGTCTGTATTCTGGATTTAGATCACAAGTTCTTTGAAGATAGAAACTGATCTGAACTGAGTACATAGCTAGGTCTATTGAGCCACTTAAGAGGATTGGGACCAAACTGCTGTGGACCTCAGTTTCCTCATTTAGCAGATGTGTGGGTTGCTTGTCAGATCTTTAAAGTCTGTATGACTTGTAACATTCATTCATTCAGCAAATATTTGTTGAAAACCTATTATGTGCCACACATTGTGCCAGAAAGTGAGAAGGGACAGAGTGAAGGATCACAGTGGGCAGCAGGGAGAGAGACCAGCTTTGGAGCCAGACAGGCCTGACTCTCTGAGATTTTGCTCTGCCATGTACATATGGCAAAATTTGGACAAGTCACTGACTTCTTGAGCCTTAGTTTCCTTACAGGTAAAAGGGGATGTGTATACTTAACCCAAAAATCTGTGATGACTATTAGAAGCTATGTAGTGTGCCCTGCACAAGCTAATAAAATGTAAGTAGACTCCTCATCCTCCATTCACTTCCTCATGTACCTTTCAGGGAAAAAGATACACGTGTTGGTAAATACTCAACACACAAGTCAAAGCAAGCTAGGTGTCCCTGTGCTACGTGTGAACTGTGCTCTGTTCCTGTCTGGCTCTTTGTGACCCCATGGACTGTAGCCCACCAGACTCCTCTGTCCATGGGATTTCCCCAAGCAAGAATACTACAGTGGGTTACCATTTCCTCCTTCAGGGGATCTTCCTGACCTAGGGATTGAACCGGCCTCTTCTGCCTGTGTCTCCTGCATTGGCAGGCGAATTCTTTATCACTTGAGCCACCTGGGAGGCCTCTAGAGCACCTGGGAGGTGTCCCTAGAAGCACAGAAATAAAAAACAGTGCAGGTGGGAACTGAATTCTTAGCTGGGGAATCCAGAAAGATTTCCAAGAATGCCCTTTGAAGGATGGGTAGGAGTTGGAAATTCCGGGTAGGGAGATGGAAGGTAATTGCAAGGTGGAACCAAGTGCCCCTGAATCTCAAAGGTTCTGAAAGGTCTCCGAGGCTGGGGAATGATGCTGGGCTGTACTTACTGCGCAACGATTCTAAGAGGGTGGGGATTTCCCGCAGCCCCTTCCTCCGGCGTCCCCGAAGCCGCTTTTCCCAGTCCCGCCTCCCACGGGACACCACCCAGGTGGTGTAGGCGCGGGTGGCCGCTCAGCCACGGGAGGGCAGCAGCGGCCCTTTCCTGACCCCACCCCGGGCGCCTCTCAACTTTCCCGACGCCGGTCCGCCCGTAAGAGCTGGAAGGTGGCGCTGAGGCAGAGTCCTCCCGGGTCCAGTTCGCCGCGCCTAGCCCCGCCGCCCGCTCCTCCGCAGTCCAGGCATCTCCCGGACCCCGCGGGCCAGCGCTGGGCTACCGCCTGGGGCCGTGGGCGGGGGCCGGGGGCGGGCGGAGCCAAGAGCCGCCCGGCCCGCCCCTCCCGGCCAGTCGCCCCTCCCCGCCGCGGCGCTGGAGGAGGGCGGGGCGGCGGGGCCCCGCGGGTCACTCTCTGCCTCCCGCACCCGCAGCGCAGCTGGAAGCGGCGGAGCGGAAGGTACCCGGGTTGGGGCTGTGGGCGGCGGAGTCCTGGGCATTGGTCCCCGGCAGAGCACTTTCCCTCTTCTCCACTTGGCTGGAGCTCGGGGCGCCGGCCGGGGAGGGGCTTTGGCCCGAGCGCGGGCCCCTTCCCTCCCCTCGTACGCGGCGTCTGGGCGGCGCGGGGATCCGGACGGCTGGGCCCCTCCCTGCCCTCCTGGGCTACCGTGGGGGCGCCGGGAATTGTCCCGCAGGGCCTCTCGCCTCTAGGTGTCCTAGTCGAAGTCCGTTCCCTTCTCTCGGCTTCCCAGAACCTGCTTGGCAGGGCGAGGAGGAGAGGGGGCAACTTGGGTCTCCGCGAGGGAGCTCCCGCGCAGATGCTCAGCTCCCAAGTCTGGAGGCCCGCGGTGGACCTTGGCTGGGGTGTGAGTTGGGGCCCGAGTCCGGCTTGAGGTGGGAATTCCCCCCCCGCCGGGCCTGTGAAGTGGCAGGAATAAGGGTGGGGTGTGACCGCGGGGGCTGCCACTGCTCCGGGGTCTGGACCTCGCCCAGGATGGTTTCTGGAGCCGGCCTGGAGTGGAGGTACGGGAAATTGGGAAGGATCCAAGCCCCGTTTGTGTGTGTGTGTGTGTGTGTGTTCCTTGTGTGTGTGTGTGTGTGTGTGTGTTCCTTCACACTCCCCAATGGGGGTTTCGCCTGGGGGACCCGAGGCCAAGTCACTTCTGGTTTTCAAGTCGAGGAGGAGGTATCTGATTTCTTCCCTAGACATCAGGGGTGGTCGTCAGCCCCTGGTTCATCTGGAAAGCTTGAGATGATTGAGGAGCTGTTTCATCCCAGGGAAGGCCCCAGGAGTTCGACTCATACCACGTCCTGTGGGGTTTGGTTGCCCCTCTTGAAGTCAGTGGGGCAGTTCCTCAGGGGTTGCCTCTCACAGGGAGCTGTTGTCCTTGCTGTCTTGGCCTTGGGCCTGGTGTCTTGGCCTGGGCTGGATCTAGGACTCCTCTGAGCTTGAAGGGAAAGTGTTAATTGAGCTGGGGGAGGGTGTGCTCCATATCGTTCCAGCATGCCCCTGCCCTGGAGTTCTGGCCTCTGACCTGCACCATCTGGTGCTACCTAAACTGCCCTGCTGGAGTGGGAGGGCAGTGGCAAACTCAGAGCTAGGCAACTGGTATTCACCCTGGTGGTGAATGCCCTCCATCTGTCCATCAACGCTGCCTGTGCCAGGTTGGGGCTACTGCAGCCTGTCTTCCCTCAGTTGGACCAATGGACTTATGGGAATGTGAGAGGGTGTTGGTCACTTGGGTAGAATTTTCAGGAGACCCCCTTTTCTGAAGGATGGTTTCCATTTGTGGAGGAAATCAGCTGGCAGGGTGAATGCCTTCTTGCTTGCCTTTTGGGATATCAGAAAGCCCCTGTTGTGGTGTTAGAGAGTGGCCGTGCGCTCAGCTCCTGTAAATTCCATCTGATTCACATCCGCTTCCCCTCATCCCAGTGTTGTGCCTGTGTGTGTGGAGGGGACGGAGGCCACCCGGGATCCCACTGTTGAAGAGAACTTGCCTTGGGCTGTAATATTCGCTTCCAAAAAGGCAGACCAGGGCCGGGCTGTGAGGTGGTGGTGGTGGTGTGTGAGGAGTGAGGGAGCTCAGCCTAGTTTGACAGGATGTGGGACTGAGAGAAAAAGCCAGGTTTGGGGCCGAGATCAGGTTACCGTCCCCTTCTTAACCACTCCCTGTGTGGCTGGTGCTGGAATTGGCCTTCATTTGTCTCCCTTTTGGAGTTCCTCCCAGCGCCGGCTCCAGCTCCCGCTCCTCCCCACAGCCTCGACTTCATCTCAGGCCCGAAGCCCGCCCTCTCTTCCTCCCAGGCTGGGGGCCTGGGAACTCCAGCCGGCTGGAGGTCAGCTCTTCTCCCCAGGGAAGGAGGAAGTGAGGCTCAGCTTCAGGGGCAAAAAGAAGCTGGCAAGGTGTGATGAACTGTGCAGCTGCCCTTCGGTGTGTGTTGGGGGCAGGGGACACATGAAAACCCCGGGAAGCTGACTCCTGGCCCTGAGTCACAGGGAGGGGTGGGCAGGGCCTCAGGGTGAGCTGGACAGAGAGGAGGAAGGGGCCGTCCCAGGGAGTGGGTGGAGGTGATTCCCTAGTGGATTATTCTCGGTCGCTCTGCTGCGGTAGATGTGTGGCTCCCTACAGTGTGGTCATTGTCCCCTGCCTGGGGCTGAGTGACCCAGTGTTGCTGCCAGGCCCAGGAGGAAGGGGGAGGCAGGCAGCCTGCCCAAGTGTGGGCTGTGGGCACTGCCTGGACTGAGCCTCCTTTGTGTACGCGGGGCCCTGGGGACTGGGATGGGGTGGGCCAGGGAAGCTGGCTGGCCGCTGCTGCTGCCCTCCGTCTGGGTTCCCCTTGCTCTGCTCTCCTTCCCACCTCTGGGGTGATAACGTAGAAAAGCAACAGACTCTAGTCACCCAGCCCTACTCTGAGTGCCTTCCCTGCCATGACTCCGAATTCCTCTTAGCTTCCATGAGTCTCACTTTCCTAGTTTGTCAAAACAGGGACGCTCACTACCTTCTAGGCTTCTGGGGACAGAGGGAGTGATTTTTGTCAAAATGTCCAACATAGAACCTAGCACCTGTTGTTTGGTCGCAAGGATGTATTGGACTGTTTTGTGACCCCATGGACTATAGCCTGCCAGGCTCCTCTGTCTACTCCTACCTCTGGAGTAGGTAGCCACTTCCTTCTCCAGGGGATCTTCCTGACCCAGGGATCAAACCCGAGTCTCCTGCATTGCAGGCAGATTCTTTACCACTGAACCACCTGGGAAGCCCTACCTGGCATCTAGGTTATGATAAATAGTCTTTCCTTACCCACCCGTATCAGTAGGACTCTTTGTTTTGCAGTGGGCAGGCATGATTTGTGCTGAGTGAGGGACAATGTGTTCAATGTGTTCCAGATTGGACCTTTGTAATTATTAATCTTTTGAAAGTATTGAAATCCTGGTAACAAATAAGTCTGACTTTAAACTCTGATATGTAGAATAGATAAAAACTGGCTTTTCTGGAGATACCCCTGGTTCCTGAGCACCTTTCAAGGTGTTCAGGGGCCCACAGTTGGTGAGTGGATTAGATTAGAACTCATGCTTTCCTGGCTCTGAAGTGGGTGGTTCTTCTTGTGTATTCTGCTTGTGCATTCTAACCCATGGGGGAGACCTGTCCCTGACCTTGAGATTAGGAATTTCAAGCTCAGTTGCCTGAACAATTGGTTCTTGGCAAGAACATGCCTGAGCAAGCTCCTTTCCCTCCCTCCCTCCCCTCCTTTTGTTGGATGCCTCGGTTTCCAGAGAGGTCTTGGGGGCCCCAGAGAAGTGTTTTTGGATTCACTGGCTTTTCCCAACATCCCTGCTGCCTCTTCCCTGCCAGCCCTGACCATGGCTGCCATCCGAAAGAAGCTGGTGATCGTGGGGGATGGGGCCTGTGGAAAGACCTGCCTCCTCATCGTCTTCAGCAAGGACCAGTTCCCAGAGGTCTACGTCCCTACTGTCTTTGAGAACTACATCGCAGACATAGAGGTGGATGGCAAGCAGGTAAAGGCTAACAGCCCCCTTCCCGTCTCACCTTGGAACCCCACCAGCCGCCATCACTTAGGGACCTAGAATGTCTGTCCTTACCACCTACCCATGTCCTGGTTTTACTCTCCCTGCTGGAACCAGTGAAAGTTAGGAAGTGAAGTTGCAGTTTTAGAAAATCCGGATAACCTCCTGTTTTTTTTTTAACACACTGGCTCTGTAATCGGCCCAATTCCTTTGCCTCTGGGCTTAAGTTCCCCCAAATGTAAAATGGGGAAATGGTAAGGTCTTCTTCAAAGTGTTTTTATGAAGATTAATTAAAATAGTGATGCTCACAATGGCAACTCAAACTGCACAAAGATCAGTTTGTCTCAGGATTTAAAAGACTCACCTTATTTGTGTTGTGTGACAAGGATGAGCACTGTCCCTGGCACAGTGAACCTAAGGGATGGTGATTTCGGAGAGGGCCTCTGAGTGGTGAGGCTGTGTGTGACTGGGGCCCTCAGGCTGGCTAAGCACTGGTCCTGTGTGTCAGGTGGAGCTGGCTCTGTGGGACACAGCAGGGCAGGAAGACTACGATCGCCTGCGGCCTCTCTCCTACCCGGACACTGACGTCATCCTCATGTGCTTCTCCATCGACAGCCCCGACAGTCTGGGTGAGGGTGTTGGAAGGAGGGGACTGAGA